>NC_044009.1:38117928-38420958 GCF_900496995.4 Aquila chrysaetos chrysaetos
AATTTCAGCCTGGAATCTTGAATTGTGTGGAAGGGAGTCTGCCAACTTTTCAGAGGGTGAATAGGATAGCACAAAAGGCTATAACAATGGAAATTGGTTTAGGCTTTCCTACATTAGGAGGAAAAATTTTTCATTCTTCTGAGGAGGAAAGGTTGGTATTGTAACAAAATGTTAGTGACCCCAAATTGCTATAATCTTACAGTAAGAATTACATAAGGAAAGCAACCAGTTTGTGACATTCAGAAGTAAGTATATCAGTGATGTTTAAGAGCAATAAGATAATTTTTGGAATCAGAATATAATAAAATGAAATAGATTCATTCTGCTCTCTTCTGTTAAGAAGGAAAAACATGCATCTGGTTGCTGAAAGCCCAAATATGAGGAAGTGTTGACATTCTTTATGTATGGTGGACTGAGAAGCAGAGCAGCCATAGGAGGACTCTGTAAAGTATAGAGCTCCTCTACAGCCCTTTCTGTAATCTGTGTCTTCTCTTCTCCACTTGCCCTGCAAAAGTACAGAAGTCTGACTCCTTTTACAATGCAAGCTGAATCATCTTGGACCAGCAAATGGAAACCAGAAGATAAGAAATGGTGGGACATGGTGTGGAGCACCTGTTGTGGTCTTAAAAATTTCTTCTCTGAAGAGGAACTGTAGCTCAGAACAGTAAGCCATGCCCTTATACTGGCAGGAATGTATTGCCCAGAATGACAGTGACATTCAGTGGCCTCTGCCAAAGCCTACACTATTTATGTGGCACTTGTCAATATAAGCAATGCGGACTTAGTGCTGAGAAGCACGTGGCTCATATCATGCAAACAATAATGTAGTTTTTCATCCTTGAGTTGTCTGGTAGTTCAATGAATCCTATTCTTATCTAAGAATCTGCCGGGTCTAGCCTATGAACTGTGAATTCTGATTTAGGATGTCTTGTGCATCACTTTACCTAACCTGACAGACCTCAGCCTGGTGTGAGCTAGCTGCCCCTCTGGACGGGGAAAATGATACATCATTGATTTGAGCTCTGTTTGTACAACATGGATGCATCGGATTTGGGTCCCTTGGCTCCGTAAACTCAGTCCTGAATGACTGAAACTGATGATAGTGGGGGGAAAATACACTAGCAGAAACAATAATGGCAATGAAAATGTGCTCAAGAGAAAGCTTAAATGGCCTCCTTCTAAATTAATGTTTTGTCACTAAATAAACAACAAATGCCAAACCAGCTGGACCCATTTAAAAACACCCTTCCCAGCTAGAATCACTAAGGCATATGGTTGATAGACCGCCAAGCTAACTGCCTCTGGTTCTGTTCATATTTGGATTCTGGCAAGTCCCATTCATATAGTGCTTGCCTCAAGCTATTTAGCCCTGGGCCAAATTGCCCTAGACCTGTCTGATCAATCTGCACATCTCTGGACCTTGTAGTAGACTCAAGGCTTGTGGGGCTGGGGATGCCTGTGTGACACTCCATTGCATAATGTAGATGGACATCTGCACCACGGTCCAGCACTTTTACCCTTTGTTATCCAGTTCCTATCTTGAGCGACCTCACTGATGAAACCGATAGGGCTCTGGGGACAGATATTCACAGATGCAGTGGCAATGGCCTCAGCACACAAACTATACTGCAAATACATTAGAAAGTGTGTGGCCTCCAACAGCCACTGTCCGAAACCCTGATGGGAAGTGAGTAAATGCTCCCTGCAGATTTATTCCATCATTTACTAGGTGAAGACAAAGCTGTCAACAATGATATCTCCTTCCCAATTAAGCTCACTATTACAGTCCATAAATCACAGCATGCCTTCCCTGTGGGGAAAGAAAACCTGTACAATTTCTGAAAATTCTCATAAACATGGTGTGTAGGAAATAGCTATGTTTTTTTTAACCAAGCACATTCCATCATATAGCCTTAATATTGAATCATGACTAAGGCTATTAAAGAGACCAGGCAATTGTTCTGCACTTTAATGCCAGGTGGAGGTCTGCTAAAGTGTTTTTTCTCTCACAGGACACTGCTGATCACTTTGATTAATATTGTCTTCTAGCCCTTTCCCACCAAATCATAGAGAATAGGACTACACGGATTTCTATTCCCTTGTCCCAGTGCAGGATCAACTCTACCTATGTCTGTCTTCATAAAAACATCCAGTGGCAGAGCTGCCAACACCTTTCCCAGGGAATTGATTCCAGTGCTTTGCTACTTTAATTCAGGAAGTTTCTATTTTTGATCAGCTTGATTCCTTCATGCTACAATATGAGCTTATTGCTTCTTATTTTTGACTCTTTCACTTGCACTTAGACTCCAAATTCATCATAAGAGATTGGGATTGTTTGTTTTCTTGTTTTGCTTTGGCCTTTTTTTTCTTGGAAGACACTATAAGAAAATTATGTGAGTACTGTGGGACTGCTAGTCCTTTACACATTAGTACAAAACAGGATGGGACTACAGAGGGTGCTCATAAGATGACAGGTCAGATATCCTATGAGAAAAAAGTCCCAAATTCTCTAAGAAGGTTTCCCTACTCTGAAAATGTGAATGAAAGTCATAATGAAATGTGAGATACTACTGTGGCAAAGCTCATTAGTATGTTGGCTGCAGGGAGTGATATGGCTCTTCTGTATTCTAAGTGACTGTATGAAATACCCCAGTCTTTGGGTAAGGAGGGTAATGACCCTGGGAAATACACAGCATGAATTTCCATAAACCCCTGCCTTTAAGGAATTTTGTTAATAAATGTCTCCTTTTAAACATGGTGAAAACCCAAGCCTAGGTAAGAGCTAGTGCACAGAACTCAGATTTAGCAGGAAAGGTAGAAGTTAGTTACAGCTCTCTATGTGTCTTTCCCATCCAGGCTGTGGGTATCTGTGAGTGAATGTTCTAGGTGGGATGAAGTGCATACCTCTCACCTGTGAAGGAACATAAGCCACTATCTTGGGTTAGTGATGGTTTCCTATAGCTATGATGGTCATTGTATATCATATTAACTTGGCCTAGTCACCTGATTTCATGGGCTTGACCTGCTCTTTTTTTTCAAACTAAGTATCTGAGGGTTGGTTTATTTGTTTGTTTTGGGCTTTTTGTTTCTTTTTTTCGCTTGGAAGGCTGAAAAGTTGCTAATCGATAAGCAGTTCAGCATAATTGTCTCTTTATTCATGATGTGCCTGCCTGGCTGCCCAGCTGTCTGGAAAGAACCATAGTTCCTGTGTCTTGTGGTCCATTGAACGATAAGACTGAGTATATCATGTCATGTAATAAAAAAGTGCAGTGTACTTTCCATGGGACTGATGGAATAGAAGCTGAAATGTGTGTGTACATAGTGTTGTGTTTTAGCTGTTATGCATGTTCTGTGACCCTACAGAAAAATTTCGTAATAATTAATCCAAATAGCTGATGATGTATTGTGCCTGAACGCAATTTATGTATATTCTGATTGACACAGTACTGAAAACAGCTGTGCACATTTCCTGGCTACAAACTGGCTTATTTGTCCTAGTGGCTACACACACGGCTCATCAGCTCATTTTGTGTACCGCTTACTTAGAAATGAGATAGGGTAGAGTAGATGGATGTAATGATCAAGAAAGATATTAGGAGGGATTGGTGAAAAAAGATAAAGCACTTGGTTTGCCAGATGGAGCAATTGTGCTGGGTCCATATTGCTGCTGAAGGATGCCCTATGGGACCTAGCTGCTATAGGGATGGAGAAGCACAACTCGTCCTGGACAAGCTCCTGCCTCCTTGCTTTCTGACAAGCTCCAGTGTGGGTGCCTCACTCAAGCAGAGGGTTTTGTGTAGGAGACTCCTGTCAGCCTCCTATCCTGCTTTTTCACTCTTAGAGGAGCCAAAGGTTGTCCCATACCCAGCATCCTTCTGTGGGGTGGTGTGAAACAGAATTTAGGAAACGTGATAGCAGAAATTAAAAGTCTACACTGCTTAGTGTGACAATATCAACTTCTCCATGGATGCAGATGCAAGTAACTGAACCAGCATTGGTCAAACCAAGTCTTCAAGTTTGCTCCCTAACCATGGAATATACAAATAAAATAACTGTGGTGACATTTCAGTTTTTTAGGAGACCAGGCTGATAGTTTCTGTTTTAGTTTAAAGGGAACCATGAAAGTTTGCTCAGATACAGGAAAAAAGGAAGGATTTAAAATCCTTGCTCCAGGTAGAATAAAAATGCTGAAGGAATTGGAAGTGTCTAGAAAGTGAACTAGCAGCATGAGATTTTGAAACCTCGTGAGGGGTTACACATTCCATTTAAACTAACAAAACAGACAGCCTTAATCTCACAGGATTATATGACTAGAAAATATTTGCTGGGTAATCAAGTCCAACCTCTTCTTATTATATACAGTGCTGTTCATAAACTGATCAAGCTCAGTTTTAAAAATAAAAAGATGATGAGGGGTGCCTTTCATTCACTACTGGGAGGCTTTTCCAGAATTTCAGTGCTGTGAGGGTTGTAAATTTTTCTCTGCTTTCCAGTATGGATGTATTTATGACTAGTTTGCTGTAGTGTAGAATGCTTTACTTGTGTATGCCCTTTACATTCTTACTCTTCCTGATAACTTTACAGGTTGTCCTTGCTCAGGTAAGCAGGTGTTTTACTGCTCAGCAGAGTTTGGATACTTTGGATACTTGGCATGAAAAATGTAGTGCTTGTGCAAAAGAAACCAACACTTGAGATAAGGGTTGCTGCAGCCATGAGAGAGAGACAAGATCACACTTACTAGGCCAAAGAACTGCAATGTATATAAATAAATACTTTAAAGTTGTGCCACTGGGCATTTTTTGAACACCTCTTTTGTCCCTGTAGTTCTGAATCACCTAAATTGTTTATGCAGGATGTGGTGGTATCAGGTGTTATGGGGTGGTGTCACCAAGTGAGATGGAGGACTGTAGCCTCCAGCACTTGCTGAAGCATTTCCATCCAGAATATAACGACTGAGCTGAGAGTCTGAAATATCATTGTATTTATGACCTGGTCAATGATTAATACATATTTCGTTATTTATACTGCAGGTCCACTCTGAGCTTTCAAACCTAAACTGGAAACAGTATTAAAAAAAAAAAAAAAAAAAAAAAAAAAAAAAAAAAAAAAAAGAAAAAAAAAAAGGAAAAAAAAAAAAAAAAAAGAAAGGCTTATCTGAAAGAGAAGCTGCTGTCCTTAGGCCTCTTCTGAAGGAAAAGTACATAAAATAGCCGTTGTAGATTTGGACACATAATAGTAGCAATAGAAAGTGGTTATTAATAGAGAAAAACCAGTGACAAGACAGCTCACAGATTGCTTGAGGTGAGAGATTAACCTGCATCATAAACACATGCTGTTGTTATTTCTAAAGTGGAAGATGGAGAGACCTTGGAAAAACACAGAGAGATCATGCTGTGCAAGGTGCTGTACGGCCATTTGTTTTATTTTAACCAGTATCTTGTGTCCACTAGCGCTCCCAAAACTATAATTCCAAATGACATTGAACTTTTTTCCTTGTGTGAAACCCCATGTTACTAGTTTTCATTTGAAATGATGCATTTAGCATGCTACAGACAAATGTTAGAAACCTTCGAAGGAATCTGATCTAGTGGAGGGTGAACTGAAACCCACAGGCTGTCCCACAGTATGAGAGTGATTTAAAATGATAAACAGCAGTGCTTATGTTTTCTGTACATGTATGTATTTTTGCACACAAATTCCAGTAGCAAGCTTTGCCTACGTGCTCTAACACAGGCTCTCTTTCCCACGAAAGGTTGGACCAGATGATCTTTCGAAGTCCCTTCCAACCTGGGCTATTCTGTGTTTCTATGAGGATGAATTGTTACTTGTTCAGTGTCTTCGGTGCAGTTTCAAGGTGAGAGCAAGCATCCCTGGGCTGGGTGTGGGATGGATGGAGTCCAATTTGCTTTGCTGTGTCCCTAGGAACAGGGGGAGTTAATTAACAGCTGAAGATCGCTTCCCAGAGACCCAGTAGAAGAAAATAAGTAACATATTGTCTCTAGGAGTGGTCTGCTTATGAGATCCGCTTCCCTTTCATGCTGCTCAAGCGCAAAGGAATGAACCTGGCCTGTAGTGAACACTGGAAATCCTCTGTGGGCCCCACAAGGCTAGAGCACATCGGCATTACTGATAGTGAGTTGATATATTAACTGAGTCAATGGAGTATAAAGACATTCCTCTTTGAAACACAAACCTGTCTACAAATGACTCCCTAATACTGTTTAAAAGAAAGAATCCTTTATGAAGCAGTCATCCTTCAGGGAATCAATGCTCAAATATCAGAGGGACCAACCTCTAGAAATGCCCTCTAAAGAATTAAATTAGACACTGCGAAGGTAGGATTTTATCTTCTGATCTATATGTGTGGTACCTTGTTTTGCTTAGATACACAGGCTTTAAATATCAATTAAATGCTACAGTCATCAAAGACTTAGGACAGAGATTGGGTTTGGCCCTTCTTTAAAAGAGATGTTAAGACAGGGGTTGGTCACTAGTGGGGAGTTCTGAAGAAAATAGATCAACAACTTTGTGTTAACCTCACGCTCTGGCATTTTTCATGGAAGCAGTTTTGAAATGTGATGTAACAGCTGAGACTGCTTTCCAGAAAGTTGTTACACCTCTTCTGTATAAGTATTAGCTGTCTGTCCTATTCTGTTGGGTTTTTTTAGTATTTTACCCTTCTGAAAATTAATTTTGAGCACTAGCTATGTAAATAGCCCGACACAATTGAAAGGGCTCTGAGGAACAAGTAAATGTGGTTGAAGGCAAGAATGATAAACTGAATCTGTTGCAATGAAGAATTATGCTCTGATTAACAAATGCATATCTTTTCAGGGGAGTTCTGGGAATCACAAATATTTAAGTTTGAATGTATTCAGCGTGTGTTGTCACATGTAAGCTGGACCTGTATCAGAGAGATATTGCTTGGTTTGATCACCTTTTCCTACTCCTCCCTTTTGCTTCTGCTCTTTCTTCCTTTCAATGATAGATAGGCTCATCTATTGTTTCTTTGCTAGCCCCAGAACACACTATTTGTAACTCGACTCCCTCCTTTCCAGTGTGTTGAGATGGTGTTTTCCAGTTGGGGTCTGCCTGCTAGCTCCAGGCTTTTCTCTAGGATGTTTCTGTTGTTATTGCTTGTCTTCAAGTATTATGGCAGCATTCACATATCCCAAACTGTTGGGACTCTACTGTGCTGGGCACTATACATGCAGGCAGAGTAGGGAGGAGAGGAATCCTGGCATGGTTAGTTCAAATAAAATCCTGAATGAAAGCATGGCAGGGAGTATATTGACAAAGATTTCAAATAATAGTGCTAGGACAACATTGTGAAGAACAACTTTAGTGATGGTTACTGAAAGTCTCAATAGATTTGGACCTATCCTGACTGATCATAATCTTGTTCTGGTTGCTTCATAAAAATGGTAAAGTTCCAAATTTCACTGCATATTTGCTAGCAGCCCTAGTCCAGTTATGTATCAATCCCAGTTGCTTCATGGGGAACATGGCTGATAGCTGCTAATTACTGCAGCTGTCTTGGATCAGTTGAGGATCTTAAAGGAGTTGTGCACTGCTGGAGATGATTTAAAATAAACAAAGAAAAACAATTAACCAAATTAAGCACAGCAAAGAAAAAACAAAGTGGTGTAGAGAGGGGCTCTTCAGTAGGGCATCTTGATTGGTATGTGTGTTAGTGTCCTAATTACTTATGCCCTTAACCTTGTCCATAACTTGAGAAAATTTCTATAGCTACTAGAAGATTGCTAGTACCAAAGAAAGTCCACATTTCAACCTAGAGTCCCTGCAAAATGTTCCTTTAAAAAGGAGGGGGAAAAAAAAAAAAAGGAAAAAACCCAACATATTCTAGGCAAAAAGGATGAGACCAGTCTCTTCCTCCAGCTGGAAAAGAAACTATATATGTGTACAGCTATAATTTGCAGCTCCTAACTAGATAGTCTGAGCAGAACATTCAAGAAATTTTAGCAGAAAGCCAAGCACTTTGCTGTGGCTTATACAGCAAATCTGTGATTGTGGTGCTGCACAAAGGATACTGACACAGATTCACATGTGTGGAGATTTTTTTTTTTAAGCGAGGTCTGTAGCTGCTTGACTATATGGACAAAAGTAACTTTTGGGGGACAAAGTAGGACAAAATGGGAGAGAGGATGAAGAAGAAGGAGAGGGAATTATATAGCCCTTCCAGTGAAGGATTATTTAGTAATCTCCAGACACATAGCTTTACTATCTGCAGTCAAAAGATCAATCCTTTTCAACTTTTAATGAAACAAACATAGTTTGATGCTTTTCCTTTCCTAATTCTGAAACTGCAGCTGAATGTGACTGTTGGTATTGAAAATACCTTGAGGTGCTGAAATGAGTTCTATCAAGCATTGTTTTATACCTGGTAATATTCACTAGAAGTGGATCTGAATTTCAATACATTTTCAGAGGAATTGTTGATCAATTTGCTTTAACACTGCCTCCAGAATTTGATGATAGATCAGTACAAATATGGGTTGGAGGATGCTATGGCAGATGCAAGGAGAGATGATCAGATTTGTAATTTTGAAGCTGGTCTTTAAGCAGTGGCATTCATAAGCAGGGATTTAAGCTTCTGAAAAGCTATTTGGGATGATATCAAGCAACTTCTGTGGCCATGAGAAAGTTATTTGGGGGGGAGGGGAATTTTTTTATGTCTTTAACGTTGAGTAGAATGTTAAACTGAATAGATTTAATAGGTGTTCTTTGTGGAATAAAGCTTCAGTGTTATAAAGGATAGGAAGAGTTGGTTGCTTTTGTTTGCAAAGGAACAGATTTTGTCTGGTTTCCATCACTGAAAGGGAATTCAGTTGAGGGGTTCTGATCTCCTGAGAAGCAAAAAAGAGCCTTTTGAATAGGGACAACAAGCAGAGTACTTTGGATGTAGCCTTGAAAACAAAGTTTGAAACAAAGAATGACATTATTTGCACTGAAGAAAGGTCACAATCTGTAAATGCACTCAGGACTCCTGTATTTTAACAACAATAATTCTGTGTAGTTTAAAGCGATGTTTGTCTTGAAGTATTTTATAACTGAGAGAACATGAAACACAGCTGTCTTTCAAAAGAAAAATGGTAGCTGACCAAAAAAATGGTGTTCAGCAGCAAAAAGGGAGAGGCATGTTAGCCAGAAAGGTAAAGTTACACCAACATTCAAGCCAGTTTCTCAGAGCATCTTGCATGTAACCTCATCAAGCCTACTGAGCATCATTTATGCACACTGTGTAAATCCCTGGGGAATACAAAGGACATGCATCACATTTCTAGAATTAGCCTTGGGGCTTAATAAGCAAAGAAGTCAGTCAGGGTCCCAGCAGAATGGGGAGAACCTCATAGAAACCAATTTGAGTTGGAGACCTCTGTGTGCCTCAGAGGAGGAGGAGGAATGATCCTGAACCTGAAATGTGTTCACAAAAGCTGTTCAGAAAAAAAGGCCTTCAAAGTAACAAATTAATTCCTAGCTATCAGGATTGTATTAGAAATTGGGACACATTTTCCATAAATATCACTGACTACAAATATTCTGATCAGCTCTCTCAGTAGCTAAGAAAATAAGATCCCATTAAATCTCTTTATTAGACATTGAAGATGATGCCATATGTTAGCATCTATGTAATTTCCCCAAGATTTGAAATGAAGGCATTTGATCAGTGATTTGGAGATGGACTCTCTTCGTATATGTCTTCCTCAATTACCCGAAGCAGTATATAACTTTTGGTGCAGTACATGCCTGCTTAATGACTAGCCAGACTGTTAATTGCTATTACTTATTACCAAAGGCTGATAGCTCTGTGCTATGTTAAGAAGATAATAAATATATGGAACCTGTCTATTGCCTCACTCTTCTTTCATCAGCCCAAAGAAACCATAAAATGCAAGTGTTCTAAGGTAAAACTGTTTTCTACCATGAAGGGGCAAAGTATCCAAAATAATGCATAACAGAAAAAGATGCTGAGGGAAAGCACAGGGCCAAGTTTAGCAGCTAAAATGGTCATGTTGATGGGAGAATCAAACATTTCCTAGAAATAAGGAAGAGGGCTTTTCTCTGTTCCTAGGCTCTGTAAGGCTGTGCTCTGATCTGGTATCTATACTTGAAAAAAGATGTAGAAATACAGTAGACTATATAAACACATTCACCTATGTGAATTTTGAATGCGCCCAGTCCTGAGGCATTCATACTTCATCAATATGCTTTCCCAATCTGCTTGCTGCAGGAATCCGTGCTCTCTGCAGCAGTGTTATAACATACTGCTGTTTGGCAAGAGAAGGAAAAATTTCAGATGGGATCAATTTTGCAAATGACTTACTTCTAAAAAAACACCATAGGGCGTAGTTCACAGAAACAAAATAACAATGAAAAGTCAAATCCAAGAACAGAGTCCTACAGGCTCTGATGTGTCATCGATGCAAATGACTAGAAGATCCAAGGCTTAAGGAAATTAAAATGTCATGCTTCAGTTCAGTTGTAGTGCTTAAAGTTATGTTTATTTCCTGCTATTTATGCATGCAATCTTTAATATGCTCCAAATGTCAAGGTAAGTGCTATTCTTGTTCATTAAAACATTTCGTGGATCAATGCTTTCATGATATGCAAGGAGAAAACAATCTTCACCATTATTTTCTATTTTGACTGACAAATTAACTTGCCTACACCTTGAAAGAGATCTGGTGATAACAGAAACATATCTCTTTTACCATATATTATAAATATTCATTAGAACACCTGAGCACCTAGTGGTTGCTCATGAGACAAACCCTTATTAGAGCAAAAATTGCAGTGAGAAATACCGGTTACCCAGTCACTTCTTAGTTTATTTCATTTGTCTTTTCAACCTGTTACACTCAGACTTTGATAGCTCTATGGCAGACTCTCTTCATTATTTTCTTTTCCTTTACTAGCTGAGTGAAGACCAGGTCCTTCACAGGATAAATCACTGCTTTGATGTCTTCTTTCCAAGTTACAAAGTCCACATGAAAGTCACTTCTTTCAGTTAGGTCTCAGTTTGGCTAGCAAAACCTGTATTTTGGCAAAAATAAACAAACCGTCCCAAGCCCCCTAAGAAAATTATTTTATTGGCTTGCATGAAGTTTTTGGTATCAATTGCAGTGCATGAAGACTTGGTATGCTTAGCAGTCCTGATTAATAATGTTGGCTCCAAGTTTTGAACACTTCTGCAAAAAACTTTATTGAAGTAAACTATTTGTATGCAATTAATAGGGATTTTTGCATCATTCACCTAGTAGTCAACTGAGCCACCGATGGAATATATACTTATATCTCACTATGTATTACCATTACCCGCAGAATTATCACAACAGTTCTGACAAAGTTTTTTGCTTGTATAATACCTACCCATCAACATTAATGAATGAGTCTTCACGATAGCCTTGAGGTAGAGGCTTTCTAATGCAGTTGGGGAAGTTGAGGTACAGAATTATAGTTTTGCCTGAGGCTAGATATGTAACTGTTGCACACTGGAATCAGAATTTTTCTCTGTAGTGCTTCCAACAGCTGATTTAGCCACAAGTGGATCCTTCCTTTCATGCATCTCCAAGAGTGCAATCAAAGCACCATAATGCTCTGATCAGCTGCTTCTGTGATGCACAGATATGGTGTTCAAGGGGCAGGAGAAAAGCCCGACAGATGCTAATCCTAGAAGAGATATCTCTTCAGATGCAATATCCTCTTAGAACAGTTACGATTTGCCAAAGTCAAAGCAGTTACTCTGGTAAAAAGTGAGTGAAGGAATGAGGTCTCTGACTCATCGTGTGATTATTGGCTTGTTTTTGGGGAAAAGAAAAATAAAAAAATCTGTGATTGATAAATCTAAGTTGGATAGGTGTAAACTTCCAAAATGCTGAACTACGCCCATTTTTTTTCTAAAGACCGTGCTAGAAAATGAGGTGAGAGAAAAAAAATAAGCAAAGGGAGCTACTTTTAATTAAATTATGGTTAATAGTTGAGGGCTTATCCAAAGGCTACTAAATGCCACAGAGTTCATTGGTTTATCTGGGCTTTAGCTCAGGTTTTTATTGTGGTTAGAAGTAAAATTTTCATGAAAACTCTCAGATAAGTTCTTCTTTAAATGCTCATTGACAGAGACTCTCCTCATCTGTCAAAAGCTTGATCTGAATGCAATATTTTTTAGTTAAGATAAAAGAGCTTACTTAGTCTCACAGTTTATTATTTCATGTTGGGAAAATACATGATAAACTGTTAAAACAAAGGCAGCCCAAAGGAAACTTCCAACACAAGCTACTCTATTGATTTAGACAGGGACCAAAGCACACAAGATCAATATTATGACTATGGTATACGTGGTGGGTTGACCCTGGCTGGACGCCAGGTGCCCACCAAAGCTGCTCTCTCACTGCCTTCCTCAGCTGGACAGGGGAGAGAAAATATAATGAAAGGCTTGTGGGTCGAGATAAGGACAGGGAGAGATCACTCAGCAATTGCCATTATGGGCAAAACAGACTCGACTTTGGCAATAAATTAAGTTAATTTTCCCTATCAAATCAGAGTAAGATAATGAGAAATAAAAAATAAATCTTAAAAACACTTTCCCCCCACCCCTCCCTTCTTTCTGGGCTTAACTTTACTCCCAATTTTCTCTACCTCCTCCCTCCCAGTGGCACTGGGGGATGGGAATGGGGGTTGCAGTCAGTTCATCACGTGTTGTTTCTGCCGCTCCTTCCTCCTCAGGGGCAGGACTCCTCACACTCTTCCTTTGCTCCAGCGTGTGTCCCCTGTGGGGTCACAAGTCCTGCCAGCAAACCTGCTCCAGCGTGGGCTCCTCTCTCCATGGGTCCACAGGTCCTGCCAGGAGCCTGCTCCAGCGTGGACTTCCCACGGGGTCACAGCCTCCTTCGGGCACCCACCTGCTCCAGCGTGGGGTCCTCCCCGGGCTGCAGGTGGTTATCTGCTCCACCGTGGACCTCCATGGACTGCAGGGGGGCAGCCTGCCTCACCACGGTCTTCCCCACGGGCTGCAGGGGAATCTCTGCTCCAGCGCCTGGAGCATCTCCTCCCCCTCCTTCTTCACTGACCTTGGTGTCTGCAGGGCTGTTTCTCTCACATACTCTCACTCCTCTCTCTGGCTGCAATTGCTGTCATGGAGCAACTTTTCCCACTTCTTAAATCTGTTATTGCAGAGGCACTACCACCATTGCTGATGGGCTCGGCCTTGGCCAGCAGCAGGTCCGTCTTGGAGCTGGCTGGCATTGGCTCTGTTGGACACAGAGGAAGCTTCCAGCAGCTTCTCACAGAAGCCACCCCTGTAGTCCCCCTGCTACCAAAACCTTGCCACGCAAACCCAATACAGTATAATGTTGAAAGTGTTGTTACTGTGCAAAATGGTACCTTTTTTGTCTATGTATTTAACCCATTGTGGTACCTGACACCACTGTAATTTTTTTAATGATCTGAAGCCAGAATTTTGCATGAAAGATTAAAAAAGAGTACAATAGCAACATTTGTTTGCTGCATCATCTGTGTCGTGGTTTAACCCCAGCAAACAGCTAAGTACCATGCAGCTGCTTGCTCACTTCCCTGCCCCCCCTCCCGCCCAATTTGTATGGGGGAGAGAATCAGGAAAAAAAAAGTAAAACTTGTTGGTTGAGATAAGAACAGTTTAATGGAACAGAAAGGGAGAAAATAATAATGATAACAACAATAATAAAATGACAATAATAAAAGAATTGCAATATACAAAGCAAGTGATGCACAATGCAGTTGTTCGCCACTCACCAACTGATGCCCAGTTAGTCCCTGAGAAGCAATCTGCTCCCACTCCCAAGCCAACTCCCCCCAGTTTATATACTGGGCATGATGTCACATGGTATGGAATACCCCCTTGGCCAGTTTGGGTCAGCTGCCCTGGCTGTGTCCCCTACCAACTTCTTGTGCCCCTCCAGCCTTCTTGCTGGCTGGGTGTGGGAAGCTGAAAAAGCTTTGACTTCTTAGTATAAATATTACTTAGCAACAGATGAAAACATCAGTGTGTTATCAACATCTTCTCATACTAAATCCAAGACATAATACTATATCACCTATTAGGAAGAAAATTAACTCTATCCCAGCTGAAACTAGGACAATCTGATAGCAACATCTCCTGGCAAGAGAACCACATGGAAGAAAAGAAGTCTAAGGATAGCAATTTGAGTTCAGCTGTACTTTGGAAACTAGAGCTTTATTTAAATAAATTGTAATGTTTTTAAGTGGCCAAGTATCATGACCATCTCAAACTACTCCTCATTTCTTTAAGTCAGGCTCATCTTTTGCATTTTAATTAACTATCTACCATAACATCTCCTGTGTCCCGCTCTCTTTACTAACTCAGCCCTTCTTCCCTTTAATTTACTACTGACTTTGTGTATAGTACTATATTTTTCACTTCTTGCCAGTTCTCCCTCTCGTTCACCTCTCTCTTCTCTGGATCCAGTAAGATATCTTATTCTTTCTCTTATTTCAGTGCTGGAGTTTTGAAAACTATTCCATGAGTAAGGATATTGAGCTGTACTGAGATATATTAGCAATTCTGAGCAGGGGGTTGTGAAATTTTAGCTCTAATCTATAGGAATCTGAATATTATTTTATTATAATATGGACAACAATTTTTTTAGATATATTAGATTTGTTGTGTATAATTAACTGGAACCTCAGCTCAGATGTCAAAAGCTAACGAATTGTCAAATTAAATAGTGCAAGTTATTAGCAAAGGATTAGATAACAAACCACAAAACATCATTGTCTAAGCTTATGATATATCTTGAATACTGAATACAGTTCTAGCCATCTCATCTCAAAGGATTTAACAGCATGAGGAAAAGTACAGAGAAGGGCAAAAAAGCAGATCAAAAAGATGGAAAGACTTACGTATGTGGACAGACCAAACAAACATTGAGTAAAATAAGTAGAATAGAATTACAGAGGATATGGTAGAAATTCATGAAATATAATGGAAAAGAGGTACACAGAATGAGTATTTACTTTCTTACAACACAATAACTAGGAACCAATGCAATCATAAGGTAGCCAGGTTAAGCAAACAAAGACTGCCTTTTCACCAAACAGACTAATTCAGTTGTGGAACTCATTGGTGCAGCATGTCTGGAGGACAAAGGTAAAAATGGATTTGAAAGGAGACAAAAGCAGCTCATGGAGCAAAACTCTTCAAAATGTATTTTCACTGAACTGTTGTGACACAGGATACAGGTTGACTCCCAAAAGGTACTCTGCCTATAATAAGGAAATACTTCCTGCAATATTTTGAATTTTAATTCCTGGTCCTCACTGTTGGGACAAACCAAAGGCAAATGTGGAACTCGATTAAGGTCAATGGCAAAGTTAATGAGACTGCAGCGATAACAGCAAACAAAAGTAAAAATGGCTTTTCAAAGGTATTTTTATTAAATTTTTAAAGCAGACCAACAGTTTTTTAAAAAACAAGTTTCTGAAGCATAAGCTCACTTAATCTTCAAAATCAAACCTGACAGTGACTTTTTTTAACATGACTTCGGCTGCTTTCTCAGATCACCAAGCTCTCCAGCATTTTTCAGTACTGCAATCCATATTGATTTCTATTCGTTTTTAATAAGGTCACTAAAAGTGAATATCACAATATCATAGCCTCCATGCATAATTCAGCATTTGTTGACACTGAAGGCAGCTAAATAAAGGCAATTTGATTGCTTTTAGAAGAAATTCCCAGAGACCTTATTTATAGAGTTGGTAGATAAAACTCCCCTTCTTTTTGCCTTAGATTTAAAAAAAAAAAAAAAAAGTATGGAAGATTCTTTTAAGCCAGTTTATCTACTTGAACTATTACGCTTCCACCATAGTCTTGTTTATTCTGTCTTTTCCCAAAGTCTTGCTTGAAGATGATCATAACTTTGTTAAAGTATTTGTTTGGCTAGAGGAAAGATCCTTCATATTCATCAGTCTAGCACAAAAAGAGCAATATGACCCATATTTTTTATGGAGTTCTTGGCTGTTGAGGGGTTTCCTTCCTTAAATAGCTATGGTGAATGAGAAAACCCTGAAAAAAAAACCCCAGAAATTCTATTTCAAAATGGAGAAAGAAACAACCTGAGAATCTGCTCATCCTCTAGAGCAATTCTGCCATGGTGTAAATCAAATAATGAAACAGTTCTACTCTACAACCTTGAGTAACTTGGCCTCTGTCAGCTTCATCTCTACTGATAAAAAAACTGTTTCAGTTGGGTACTGAAGGCCTCTAGCTGCCAAGCATGTTGGTCTCCAAAACTGGGGTCTTCATACAAACTGCCTGTTAAAGACCCCCAAAAACCTCAGCTGCCAGACTGCACTGAGGAATTGTTTGCAGCATGTGTTAGTTAGCAACCTAAACACACAGGCTTAGTCTCACCCTTTAGCAGCAGTCAGTCACATTCCAGCAGGTAGGAGCTTTCCAGATCATACTTGCATTTACTGTTTATTACAGAAGCAGCTTATGCTTTGACAGAGGAAGTTATGTTAACAGGAACATACTACAGTTAAAAATCTTTCATTAGAGACTCATTAAGCTTTCTGAATTAACACCACAAATAGTTCTAAAAGGTCTACGATTTGCACGATAATCAAGTTTGGGCTGGAAACCTTAATCATAAATCATCTGTGGGCTGGTCCTCTCCTCATACTGGAAAGAATCCCTGTAAAAGGGCCATAAGATGGCAAGATATGAAGATATGCTGGGAAAACGGTCATATCCCATTCTCCCTCCCACAGAAGTCTTGAGTCTTGTTTTACTTTGTGATACTAAGCCTTTACTAGAGTAGCACTGTTTTGTTTTCCTTCAAATCTGTGCTTTCAGCTCTTACTTTGAACTCTGGCTAAAAGAAACAAAGAATTCACAGTATCCTGCAACATAAAACAGCTGCTTTTATTTTCCTGACACCTGTGAAATAAGACAACAATTTTTGGTACACTTGGAAGCAAAGCTGAGAACTCTGCTCCTCAATATTTAACTTTTTTCTTCATATTTCTTTCTAACCGATATTATTAATTAGCTATTGCACGGGCCCCTTGGGAATTCCGATTAAGCCAACCACTTATGCAAAAATCAATCTTTCAGTGGCAGGCTTTGTTAATCTTCCAAATCCAATTTCCATTTCTCACATTCCAGTTTTATTGATTATACCTCAAAATTCTCCGATCATCTGTCAGGTTTATTGAATTAATCTGTATCTAATAACTTAATTGTCTTGAAAACAGATGTGCTACTTCCACTGAATGCTAAAATTTCGTTACAGACATCTAAGGAAATGACAGCACACACGAACATTGTTATTTAAAAGCATTTAATAATTACCTGAACTCTCACAATGAACTGCAGTGAGATTGTGAGTATGAAGGGATGAAAGGGTAAGCAGACTACACCGTGTAAACGAGCCAAGTAAGGTCTTGTTTCTGCTGCTTTGTCACAGGGAACTTTCAGTTTTGGTCAGATTTTGAGGCAAACAACAGATACTTTCTTATGAAAAAACTTTGCCATAGCCCTAAGTGAAGTTAGGATGCTGTTGTACTTGGTGTTGGACAGCAGTAGCAAAAGCTAATGTCTCCTCTCAAAACCCCTAGTATTTAAATGGATAAGACAGTAAGAAGTACAGAGGAAAAGAGAGGGAAAATGGCTTGCCTGTAATTATGTAAGCAAAAATATTGGAATAGGAATCCCTTTCCATTTATTAGGAACTGATGAAGAGACTAGTAGAGTTCGTCTATTGGATGTCAAAACTGTCTATAAATTAATAAAAGACCTGGAATTCCTTATACATAACCAAGAGGATGATTTGATTTAAGTAATTTAAATTAATTAAGCTGACACTTATTGGAATAACTGAAGTCACTGGCATAGTTAATATGAGTGGGTAGAGCTTATTCAGGAAGGAGAAGAATGAGGGAGGGTGTGCACCAGTGTGTGTCAAGCAACCATGTGACGATACTTACTGTACAATTATCTTTCTAGTGCAAGGTAGGCCTGCTGAAAATCTCTGGGTGGTAAGGAACTGGAGAAACCCCATGAGCACTTTTATGGTGGGCATTTACTTTGAACCAGCAAAACAAGGAGATCAGGTAAAAGACATCTTTGTGAACAGTTGAAAAACAAAGCAGAGTTCAGGACCTGGTGTTAGCAAGGGTTTTTGACTACCTAGACATCTGCTGGGAACGGAGCCCATTAACACTCAGATAATTTTTATATAGAAGGTAGACGACACTATTAGAGGAAGACTGTAGGTTTCATTCTAATCAAGTGATAATAACTTGTTGAGGATGTCAGGTGAGAAGATAATTTGACTGAAGGTGACCACAGAAAATACATAGGGTTCACCGTTTTGGGAATAGGGGAGCAGAATAGCAAGGCCCAGTTGCATTAACCTCAGTTACTCAGTAGGTAAGATTTCCCTAGTAGCTGGTACCTGAAAAAAATATATGTTGTCATTTATTTTTACTCTAGGAAACCTTCTGATATTTTCTCACATCACTTTCTCAAAAGCAAGATAAGGAATGGTTTTCTGATGAAAGTACTACAAAGTGGATGCAAAGGTGATTGATTGAAAAAAACGTACTTTGAATAGCTATCAAGGACTCTGCTGTTCTCTTAGAAGTATAGGAATTAAATTACAGGAAAGGATGCTGAGACTGCAGTCTGGACAAATATGTGGCTGTAACGATTGTGGAGCACTAGAAGAACTTAAAGAGAGAAGACATGGAGTGTTGTTTATTGTTAGAAGTCCTTAAGAACTGTGTAGACAAACATGGCAGAAATGATTTGGATGAGGATAATCTTGCCGTGGTTTACCAGAAGGGACAGAATGAGCACTTGAGGTGCTTTCCAAGCCTAGAGTTACATGATCCACTGATTTTTCAGGGCATACAATAATCTGGTATTAGGTGCTTTTCCCATGGTTCCCCACAATAATGTGGGTTTTTCCATTTGAGAACGTTTTCACACATTCACATTTTGCATGAATTGATGTAAATGGTAATGTTACATTCCTTTTTCTAGGTATCTTTTGAATGACTGTGTGCAAACAGGAGCACGAGACCAAAAAATACAAAATACTAAACAGTAAACAGAGTATGTAATCAATTCTTCCAGTCAGAAAGGGGTCAGTATTCATAACCCTGTTCAATAATTCACAAATCAATTAAAATAACATTATTATTCTCTCTTTCCACTTAGCAGTAACAATATGTAAAGGTCACTTGCCATCTAGTTAGGGAGAAGGTGGCAATTAACATCAGAGTAAAACCAGAATATTCATTTTCTGTTACACAATGTAAGCGTGACATGATTTCCTACTAAGATGGAGTCTTCAGGTATAGCAGGGTTGAGTTTTCACCTCACAGAGAAATTAAGAAAGAATTTCTAAAATGTTGCACTGACCCCAGAACTCTTGTAATTTCATGTACAAACAGTGGGAACCGAAGATGTCAGAGGTGATTGGGAGCCTGACTTCTGTTATATTAAAAGTCAGCAAAAATACTTCTAGGAATAGTTCTGAAATATGAAAGGAGATACTTTTTTCTACTTGGTTCACTTGGGCGCCTGTAAGTGAACATTCATGTCAGCACTTTGCTAGCATTTCCAGGTATGACGAATGCTTTGCTTCTGAAATGGGGCTTGTCTCTTCCTATTGTTCTTTCTTTCTCCCACCCCACCCCCCCCCCCCCCCCCCCCCCCCCAAATAAGGTTCTCTTAGTGAAATTTCTTTCTCTTTTCTTGCTGGCCTTACAACCAGAAGGCAGTAAAGAAGGAGAAAGCCGAATGCACTGAGTATAAGCCATCTCTTGCTGTGGAGCATGGAGCTGCCTTTAAATTAATAAATCCTAGCAGCAGACTTGAGACAGCCTTGGGCTAGCATAACTGCACTGCATTCAGATGCGAGCCAGTAAGTCAGGGTAGTGTTGAGCTGCACCTTTTGTGCTTGCTGGCTTAGATTCTTGACACCTCTACGTTATGTTGCCTTTAACTCTGTTACTGTGCTCCATTTCCTAGTGTTCATTTTGAGTTTTTCAGCAGTTTCTGATAAGTTTATGCCAAATATTCAGTGGCTTTCTGTGGCTCCAGACAAATCTCAAAAAAATAATGAAAGGAATAGCTATTTTGTGTTTTCCTAGTTAGAAAAGTTCTTTTCAAGAATCTATAATATTAATGTTTTTGCTTTGAAATATCATGAAGTTGTTAATGCTGCATCAGAAGCAAGGGATAAATTTGATCTTTGTTTCCTAAAAATATGGCATTTAGGTAGTTGCCAGAATCAGTCTTCCATCTTTCCTAGTTTACATTTACTACCACAAAATGTTTTGAAAGCTGTTAACAAAATTGTATTGATACATTTGGCCTCAAAGATACTAAGTTCCTTCTTATTTTAAGGAAATAAGTGAGGGGAAATAAAGGGTAGTATTTATTAGTGCTGCTAGCAAGGAAAACACTGAGACATGACCTCAGCTTCGTTAACTGGTGCCAAGGAATCCACATGGGGAAATTCATATAAAAGGTCACTAAAAATTTGGCTTTGAGTTCTACTAGAAAGTCTGTGGAGCTGCAAGATGTTGGTTTTTTTCCAATCCTTATTGACTGTGTCCTGGGCATAAACTGTAATTTAGACTTTTTTTTCCTCTCACTGTAAGAAAGCAGACATGCAAAAAATAGGTGCCAGACAAGAATCCCTTTCTGAATCTTTGACAAGATTTCTTTCAAAAACAAACTAGCAAGGGCTTTCTAGATGAACTCCATCATTTTCCAAATACAATAGGATACAGAGCATCTTTGTCAAGTTACCATTTCACTGAAAACAGAGCCTTGAGACACTAAACTGTTCTGAAAATCTAGTGTCACGTTTGTCTTTTTCCACTGACAGATTTAACAAATGTTAAGCATTTCTGTCATTCTCACGTTAGCATATGAAGTGTGAAAATTAATTTTACTTGCTAATTGAAAGATAATTGGTTTGGGGGTAGGAACTGTCACTGCATCAGGGAGAAAAGAAAAAAAAGAAGAAGAAAAGTCTAGGTGTACTGCAAGCCTGCAGGAAGAGGTAGCATAGACCTTGCTTGGAAAAATCTGTCTGTAAATTAGCAGAAAAGGAGGTGTAAGATGACTCTTATGAACCAACCTGTTGAAGTCAATGAAGGAGAGCAACATGTACTTTCTTCTAAAAAATATTCCTCTTCTAGAAAGAGATTAATGACTCTATTAATGTACGTTGTTATAGCAGAAAATAACCTTAAGAGCTAACTAGTACCCAAAGTGGATAGGACATCCACAAACAGAGTGTGAACAGTGTTGCTAAACCAAGATCTGTCCTTCTCTTACCTACTACTGAAAGAAATCTGTGGGTAAAATGCGAGGAAGTATGCAATGTATCAAGAACAGTATAAAGCTTTTCTGCAACCTATCTGTTACATGCCATACTTTGCTCATTACTGAGATATCAGTTCTTTCTTTTGATTAGGTCATCAAATTGATCTCAGTTGTGCACTGTTAACTTCCTGGAAAACAAAAATAACAAACCCTTGAGCTTTCCGCCATGCTGCTTCACACACTGAGGTGGGAAGAGCTACCTTGCTATTCTTCTCCAGACGAATTTCATAGCCCTTCTCTGCTGCAATGCTTGCAAAAACATAATCATCAGGGTTGTAGTTGGGCTGAAACTATTTTCTACTACAATGCCTTGTACTCTTTTACTGTTTACTTGCTTTTTCTTCATCTCCATCTTTCTTATATTTACACTGTAAAGGTCACCTTTCTATTCTGCACTTTCATAGCACCTAGTACAGTGGCAGTCTGGACCAAAAGTAGGAGTAATGCAAAATGTTGCAACAAACCATTTAATATATATGCAGTACTGTAAGTTGTTGGAAGGTCCATCTCTTAGTAGATTACATGGAAGAAAACATACAGAGCAAGATGACAGAGATAAGTGAGGCAAAGAGGAGACTCCAGGAAATGAATATAACAACTTTTTACATAGTCTTCTCTGAGCTTTAAAGAGAGTGTAAATAATTAAGATGCACAGGACAGGACAAATTTAACCAGG
Organism: Aquila chrysaetos chrysaetos; assembly: GCF_900496995.4. NCBI lineage: Eukaryota > Metazoa > Chordata > Aves > Accipitriformes > Accipitridae > Aquila > Aquila chrysaetos. The sequence continues at coordinate 38,140,029 of NC_044009.1, forward strand.
TCTTCTAAAGTGATTGTCATACAACGATGACAGGCTCAGACCAACTTTCACTAAAGGGATAAGGTCATCTTTCTGTTACCTGTGTTTGGATCTAGGTCTAACCTTACATAGCTCCAACAAAAAGCTGCTAAATATGCTTCATCATATATACCCCAGGTAAACCAAGGGTCTGTGACTGAAGGTTGTATTATTTTCCTGAACCAAAATCCTGAGGAGAAGGAATCCTGTCCTTACTGTAATCCATGATGGTTTTACTATTTAGTTCAGCTGGGCCCATATTTCACCACTAGTATCTTTATAACTCCCTGTATCTTTTTTTTTTTTTTTTTTTTTTTTTTTTTGTCTTTCAGGGCCACCAGCATATGGTGACACAACTTTACTACACAAGGAAAACTCCTCTCCTGAACTTTTTTTTTTAAATGACCTGTTTATTTCACAGTGACTGCAGCTTAGACTGGTTTCAGTGGCAATCCTAGCTGCTCAGCAGTTCTGAAAATCAGCCCAGTGGCTTTTATCCCCTTTTTATACCTATGCAAATAAAAGTTAAGTATTTTACTATGACTAACAACATGGTAGTAAGAATAAAAGCTTTATTGATCATTGTAAGAGCATTAAAAAGGCTTTGCAGAGTCACTAAGTTCAGTTATAATTTCCAAAGCTAAACAACAAGGAAGATCTTTGAACTAAACGTTAAGAGCATTACTGAAATACAGAACTCTTTGGTTAGTTAGCTACATTCGATCATGAAAAACAGAGGACAAGAGTAGGCAGAGGTATCAAAGTGATCAGAAAGGAAAAGCATATAAATACATATTCACACACACATATATATTTAATATTACATAAAAGCTACTGGACCTGGCCATAATTTTCCTGAAAATCAGTTTGTTTGGAAAAGAACATACTGGGCTGATTATGCATCCCTTGGTACCATTAACAACATTTTAGATGAAATACTGGTTCATCTGCTTATAGGCTATGTTTTAAGGGGAAAACTTTCTTTGGAAAAATATATATGCAAAAATACATTGCGCAGTAGGCAGTAATCAGCACAATAAATTCTCCATTTCTAACCTTCTTCTTCACATGTAAGTCCTTCCAAGTTGTTTCCGTGATATTTACTACAAAAGGTATGAAAAGAATACTTAGCCATTCCTATCAAAGCAATTAAAACATAACATTACTTACAGAATAAAAAAAACCAGTATATATTCACCAGGTTCATAAACTCACAGGCAGGCTAATAATTTATTACCACTCTCTTTGTTTTTTTACACAACTGATTAGAAGACTTAATCAGGGATTGACCAGGTGAAACATCCTCTGAATATGTTACAAAACCAAAAACTTTGCCAGAATAAACTACAGCTGAAATAGGCACAGAAGATAAATGGTGAGAGAGAATTCAGAGAGACAGGGACATAAATGACTTCATGAGACAAGAACAGAATCCAAAATTCCTCACTGCTCCCTCCAAAGTGCTGTCCATTAAATTGCATTAGTATAATTGCACAAGAGTCAGGCCTCAAACTTTCTGTTATTTCAGTTCTGTGTCCAGTATAACAGTCACAGCCTTTTTCAAAGTACATGAAATCAAAATGCAATTTATTTGTGCTTTTTATAGAATGAGAGGTAGTTGTTTAGAAGAAAAAAGAAAAAGAAAAAAAAATCAGTGCAGTTCAGTAACTAACAGGCAACATCAGACCCACTGAAAGGACATTTTTGCCTATCTGATAGAATATACTTATCTTTTGCAACGAGGAGTTTTCCCACTGATAATGAAAATGTGAGCTCGAGTCTAAGTAGTTTTTCTGAGGTGTATTCAAGGTATGGTACAGTTGTCATGTAACAAGCCTCTAATGCACTTGGAAATCTCAAGATAAATTTCAACATGCAGAGGTTTGTTTGAGGACATTGGGAATAATCTAATCTACTATTTCAAATTTAATTTAAAGAAGGTTTTTTTTTTTGCATTTACGTTTCGTCCCTGCCACAGTTGCATGCTGAGAGTATTGCACATCACATTAGATTAAGGTCAATTAGCAGTGTTATAAGGGCATTTTTCCTTCCTCTGTCTCTTACTCTCTCTTTTTTAAATGAGGCAGCACTGCAATTTTGTGATTAAAACCCTGTGTCTTGAAGCATATCAGATGAGAAACCTTGGCTGGCCTCCAACTGTGATTAAGGCTATGATTTTTGGCCTAAAGGGTCATGAGGAATCAGAACTTCACTGACCCTTTAATCAGAACTGATTAAGAAGTGGTGGCTTGCTCTCTGTTTGGTACTCCATTACCTACCATGTGGAGCTTATAATAAGGAGAGATTGCTCTGTCAGCAGCCCTAGGAAAATTTAACCTTTGAAAGGCTTTGTGGACAAGATTTTTTGAAATGATAGGAGATTTGTAGTGTTTTATCTTTCAGTTAAACAATTGGAGAAGAGGCTGAGTTTTAGAAAGTCTTTAGAGTCCTGTTGATGGTAAGGTGAATATTGCCAAGACGTTGTTAAGACATAAGGACCCGGGATGCTGTAAAATTCTTGAGATGTTTGGTGTGGCTTGCACAACTCGCTCCAAAGTACTGCACAGGCAGAAGAGGAGAGAGGGGAGCAATAACAACAGGTTAGAATTAATGGTTCTACAAGTAGTTTTAACGGGCAACGCAAAGAATGGAAAACATGGACAAACAAGTGATAACAAGGAAATACATAAATCATCAGTTTGTGTTGCACATACCTTCATATGTCTGCTGCATCTTGGATGAAAGGCTACTGAAGTCTCATCTGGAGAGCCCCCTTGATCAATTGGTGAGCAGATTTACGGAGACGCTTGATAGTTCAGCCAAGAAGCCAGTTAACAAGGACCACAGAGCTCACAAGAAGAGTTTCAGATTATCTGGAGTGGTAATGGTTCCACTGAAACAGGAAAATCACTCCCTGTCTTTTTTCAGCTTCATAGCAGAAGCTATATCTTCTACTTATTGAAGACTTCTGAGAGTCTTAGTCTGGTTCCTAACTAGAACAGGAACATCAAAGTTTGAACACCTCTGCCTCTGAAAACCATTTTGCTTACTTTTCTCTAACTTTGGTTTGGGCACTGGGAGAGCATACATTGTGAGCAAGGAACACCTTTATCCATGGTAGTGTATGTGTGCATATATGAATGTATATATATATCAGTAATTGAAGTCTGGCCCTGCTCTGTGAAATTTTACAGCCCAGAATACCAGCTGTGAAAGTGATGGGGTTTTGTCTATTCCTGTGGTCAAATCAGTGACCATCATTGAGTCATGAATAAACTGAGTAGAAAGATTCCCATTGGCTTTATTTGGGGTAATGTCGTGGTTTAACTCCAGCCAACACCTAAGCACCACACAGCTGCTCGCTCACTTCCCTCACCCAGTGGAATTGGGGAGAGAATCAGAAAAAAAAAGTAAAACTCATGGGTTGAGATAAAGACAGTTTAGTAGGACAGAAAAGGAAGAAAATAATAATAATGGTAATAGTAATAATAATGATAATAAAAGAATTAGAATATACAAAACAAGTGATGAACAATGCAATTGCTCACCACTCACTGGCCGATGCCCAGTCAGTTCCTTAGCAGCAGTCCCCGGCCAGCTCTCCCCCTGTTTATACACTGGGCATGATGTCATATGGTATGGAATATTCCTTTGGCCAGTTTGGGCCAGCTGTCCTGGCTGTGTCCCCTCCCAACTTCTTGTGCCCCTCCAGCCTTCTTGCTGGCTGAGCATGAGAAGCTGAAAAATCCTTGACTTAGTATAAACACTACTTAGCAACAACTAAAAATGTCAGTGTGTTCTCAACATTATTCTCATACTAAATCCAAAACACAACACTATACCACCTATTAGGAAGAAAATTAACTCTATCCCAGCCAAAACCAGAACAGGTAGGCCAATGGTAATCTGATGGTGTGTCAAAAGAGGCAAAGAAATATGCGCTTTTAATGGACTTTATAATCTTCTATTGGACAGCCATTAGAGGACAATTTTTGTAATACACATACTCCAGGGCTGTTTCATCTTGCTTTAAATGTCATACAGACTTGGATATGTATTATTATGCTTAACAATGTATATTATAGCCAGTGATGTTAATAGCCTTAATGTACTGGACAATGTTTCTACAGATAGTGAGTCTATGGCTTAAGAGCTTACAGTTTAAATAGAACAGACAATGAGCCAGAAATAAGTAAATATTCTATGAAAAAATTAGGACTAATAAGACCACCAAAGAATGACTTGGCTGGCTATTCTGCATAGCAGTGTGTTGGCAATCCCAGAAAGGCCTGGAAAATAGGAAATCTAATTATGGTAGCCATGCAGCTGGAATAATGCAAAGCTGTTGACTGTGCCCAAAATGTGGCAAGATAGTAAATTAACAAGCTGGATGTCTGTGGAAAATTAAGGGACTACTGGGAGTCTACACAAGGGGCTTTTGGCCTTTAAGTGGTGAAAATACAGATGAGGAAATGACAACATTTGAAAAATTACAAGAGGACCTGAACACCTCATGCAGATAATGATTGGGACTTACATGCATGGTTGGTGTACAGATAAAGTGATTTAAAAGCACACAATAAGGGTCAGGGTAGAAGATGATAACCAGCTATGGATTGCACATTGCATAAGGAAGTTATTTTAGAAATAAAAAGGATAGTTCAGCTTGTATCCTTCATTTTTATACTGATGGACAGATATGACCTTTGTCATCCCTGTGTCATCGCCTCCTTATAATGTTGGGTTTGCCATGCACTGTGGCATCCTGAACAGAGAGATAGGGATGGCAAATCCAATGATGTAGAGAGCTGTGTGTCAGGGCAAGGCTGTGTCACGCTATTAGAAGAAGGGTTCAAAACAAGCTCTAGAAAACCATCAATGGCCAATGGGTGAGCAATGTCCCTTGGATTTCCAATGGTGAGCTGATAATCACTGGAATTTCTAAGGAATCAATGGTCCTCAGATAGTTGAGAGTAGTTAATATGGTAGTGCAGTAGAAAGGCAGACCCTGGAAAATGCAAACGGTACACAAAATTTTGGCCACTTAAACTAAGAAAGCAAATATACTAATGCCTTTCTTGTTTTTCTGAAAATGTTGGCTATGACCTGAAAGCTAATGCAGGTAACACCAGTGACAAATTCTGCAGGTTACTTGGATAATGTTACAGATTAATCACATAGGTTGGATTTATTTAAACAATCTGACCTCCTGAGCTTTAGTTTAGACTAGTTCAGGAGAAATACGTGATTTAACTACGTGTTTCTTCAGATAGCTCAGGGAAGACAGGTGAGCAATAGTATATTGGAACGAGATATATATTGTTTTTCTCATTAAAAGCAAGGAGGAAAAAATGGAGACAGAATTTTATAGACCTCCAGTTTAAACTCAGTCCTCATGAAAAAAAAAAAATTAAAACCACCGCAACAACAACAACATCCTCCAAACTGAAACAGATATAAACCAAACCATGTTTAACCATATAAAACTTAACAAGGAGGTGAGTAGCAGTCAGCATGGATGTATTGGGAACAAATCATGTCAGATAAACATAATTGTATTTTATGACAGGCCTTGTGGGTAGAGGAAAGTGGTAAATGTCACATGTTTTGACTGCAGTAAGAGTTCTGAATGACTTACATGATATTCTAATATCCAAACCAGAGAAACATACACTAAATAAAATTACTGTTAGATGCGTGACTGTTATAGAGTTGGAATACCATGTGTAAAGAGTAGGTATCCGTAGTTAACTCTCAATGGCTATATGGGATCTGCAGGGGTGAGCCTGGATATAGGGTTGTTTGGTATTATATTTTCAGATGATGTCTAACTGCAAGGACATTCAAATATGTTGGGAACAAAACATTCAGAACATTCAAATGTATTTTGAAGTTTTTAAGCTGACCAACTAAATTGAGTTAGATGACAAATGGATTGTATAAATTCCAGAGGATCAGTTTCCTAGTATTTCCTCAAAAAGGAGGAATATTATGGCTTTTTCATACACACATAGCTAATGAGGCTCGTGCTATTGAAATCAGTGGGAGCCTTATTGCTGAATGTCAAGCCCACAGGGACTTCATGTGCGCTATATATGAAGACAGGGTCAAAGCTAAAAGTCAAGCCAACAGCTTTTGAATTCAGATTCCATATCTTACTTAGAAGTCCATGTACCTTTTCTCATATTCAGCATGATTTTTATTCCTTGGACAACTTTCCATAGCTTGATAACTCTCTTCATCGAGAATTTTCTCCTTAGAGTAGTCTTAGTTTATTCACTTTTTGCTCATTCTTCCTCTTTATTTGGGCTGACTGAGCACTAACTCATTTCCCACAAAGGTACATGGAGGTCGTGGGATGTTCCCAGGACAATATGGGACAGTAGGAAGGTAAGAGAGTTTCTATGCTGCTTTTAAATTCCCTTCTCTGGGTAATGCCAGTAGGAATATTTATAGGGCTTAGTGCTGACATAAGGGTGTTTCCAACAGATTCAGCTTTTCTCCAGCATTACTTTTGCTGTAATGTGATAAAGTACATTATGCTGAAGGGGACTTAACCAGCAAATCTACTTATGACAGAAGTAAAGCTTAACTAATAAAAAAGCAAATACTAGAAATGTCTTTGTGTTTAAAAGCTGGAAATTCATTCCATGAAATAATTCCAATCACATGAAGAATGCAGACCATCTCTAATGATATTCATTTTTTTCTTAAATGTTATTGGGAATAAAGGCAAGTGTGACAGTGTCTTTTAAAGTTCTTCAAAATAATTTCCCGATAACAGTGTTGAGTCTTTCTTTATTTACAGCTGGTTTTACCCCAGTGTAATTCTATTGACTTCATATGAATTAATGCTGATGGGAGGCAATGTATTTTTCACCATTGCTGGGGTGGATATTTTCACAGATATTCTCTTCTGCATGCAGAAGACCACTGTGATTCATCCTACTTTGGTGCCGAATGAGGGTATTTTAACTGCAAACAAATATTACTTGAGCTTATTGTTCTGAAGATTAACTTTAATAAATGGATTCTGTAAATTCTAGAGGCTGGGTGAAATACTTTCTGATACATCTTCATCAAAAAGAATTTGTTCATTGGAAGAATGGTGGTCTTAATGTATGCCACAGTATGCTGTTAGTGTTCTCAGATCATTTGCAGTGTCCCAGGTCTTGTAGTTGTTACTTAAGCCTTGTTATGGCTTCAATACATTTGAATGGAAGGTGCAAATTATTCTTATGGGGGAGTATAAGAGGAGTGATAGCACAAAGCCCACTAAAATTGAGCTAACTAGTTATCTCAGCTTTTGCGTGTTTGTTTTTTAGTCTCTCATCCCTTTCATATTTTTTTACATAAGCAAGCCTCAAGTAACCATGGATCCAACTTTTTTTTTTTTTTTTTTTTTTTTGCTTTTATGTGCAGTTTTATGGTTATTTTGTTTAATAACAGACTCACGGAGTAAAGATTTGTGACTACTTCAACAGGAGCAATTTTCTGTTTTTTATTGTATTATCTCTACAACATTTTCCGACACATTTCAGGTTGACAAAATGCTATTCAACTGACCATCAGGTATTTATCTTCAGTTGTAGGTGCAGAGCTTTCTGACTCCTAAACACATTCAGTAAATTATTCTATGCTATGACAGGGAATGTGTTCTAACTAAGATATTTTGAATGGATTCTCAAAGCTTTATAAATTAACTTTAGTGGCATTAGAGTAGAGGATGCTGTGTAAGTGTGACTCAATTGCTTTCTAAGTGATAAACATTAATTTTGGTTCCAAAAATTGGCCAGAGAATGTTCATTTTTTTCTTCCCGAAGACATTCAGCCTGAAAATAGCATCAACTCTATTGCGTTAAAGATAAAACTAATAAAAGATTAAAAAAAAAAAGTTTCAGAACTTCAAGAACTGTGTCATTCTAAAACCATAGAAATGATGCAAAAACCTTCCCAAACACATAAGAAGCAGAAGTATTTACCAGAGCCGAGGGAAATCCAATAAATTTTGACCTGAAGAGGTCTTGCAATAGTTGATCACTAACAATTGCAAAGATAAGGTTCTTTTCAGTTGTGAGATTTCTGAACTTAACTATGGATTGTAAGCTCTCACTAAAATGGCCTAATAGTAAAGGGGAATGGAAAGTGGTGTCTAAATTTTAAAAACGGCTCCAGGAAATTACCAACTAATAAATATGACTCTTATTCTGTGTTAAGTGGTAGAAACTATAGCAAATAATAAAATTACTAGGAATGTGAATTAACATGGTATACTGGGAAAGAGTCAAAGCAATTTTTGTGGAGGAAGCTTCTTCCTTGAAAAGCCCAAAACTTACTGAAGTTTGTCAGAGAGCAAATGAATGAGTAATACATGTAAGGAGTGTAAAGGGTTTTAATGAAACTAATCTGTTGTGAAATAAAAGGAATGAATAAGGAATAAAAAAGAATTTAAAAAATTGTCATACCTTAATAACTGATTAAAAAATAAGGAGGGATGAGGGCACAACAAAGTAAGTTTTCACACTGAATAAGTGGTCTCATGGGTTACCACAATGATCCATACTAAAACCTGAGTTTGTCATTTTCTTAGATTATATAGTAGAGAAATTAATAAAGATAGAGCAAAAGTGCCACAAATTTATTAATGACAATCCATTTTAATGAAGACATGACAAGGAAGATTGCAGATATATCTCACTTAGTGACCAGGCAACAAAAAGTACTGGTGGAATTTAGTGCAGATAAATGCAAAAGCCTACACCTACAAAGTGAATTACTCTAGCTACACATACATTTATAGGCTTTAAATGTCCTTTTAAAATTCAGAAAGGAGGTCCTGAAATCGTTATGATTATTTTTCTGAAAACATCAGCTTGTTAAGTTGGGAACTGAAAGCAGAAAATACAGTTACAATATTGTATAATTCCATCTTGTGACCATTATTTGAAAACTGAGGCTGTATCTACATAAGCATTTTAGTTCTTATCAGCAGTGCCCTTCCGATCCTTCTGATCATCCCCACTTATTGTACTTTGATTTATCCCACAGGGCAGTCTCAGAGCACAGAAAATTACTTCCTATTAGATGAAACTAAGCCATTTAGCATCCAGCTGCTAATGGGTGTTAGATTACAGAACAAGCAAGAACAAACCTAGTCTGCAGTAACCTTCACCTCTTCCCACATATGCATAATATGCATTCTGGTTCCTCATTCGCTCTTGACTTCTGCTACTATAAGACTGCACCACTGGTGAGTGTAGACGTAGCATTTGTCATCCCACCTCTGAGAGGATATAACAAACCCAGCCATTGTATAAAGATTGTGCAGGGGAGCAAGACAGGAAAGAGGTAGCAGCTTCTGTACGAAGGCAGTCAAGGACTCGTACATTGTAGAGAGGAATGTGAAAGACATGAAGAAGAAAGAGTACTCATTAGACCCGGAGAGCTGGAAGACACTCAAAAGGCAGCCAGTCAGCCATCTAGAGAAGCTTAGTTAAAACCAGTGACTAATATCGACAATATTCAGAGAAACCTCTCACTAGTTTTCAAGTCACTTTGGAAAGCAGGGTTCTGTCATTATCTCTATTTTTAGCAAGGAAAATTGAAACATGAAAAGGGAAAGGTTATTGTTCAAGGTCATGCAGGAGGAAAATGGCCACAACACGAAACACGTCTCCTAAACTCCATCTCTGTGCTTGCCCTGACACTAATGGGAGTCAAAGCTTTGCCTGGAAATAGTGGTGGATGAATCAGGCTCTCCATTCCCTTCTAGTAAAGGTGTCTGAGATATATGTGATTGAGGGCCTGGTAATTGCATGGTTAATACTGAAAGGTTTTAGACAAAGTAGAAGACAGGAAAAAGCCTTCATTATTTCAATTAGAAAAATAGGCCATGTATAATGAATTCAGGCAGGAAAACTGTGCCGGTCAGAGTCAGTTTAGGTTCAGAGAAGGATGAATTGGAGCTCTTTCTGAGGGCTACTCCAGAGAAGAGATGAAATACATAATACAGCATAAGTAAAAGAACTGTGCAGATGGTGAAGGACTGTTATTTATTAGCTACTTAAATTGTCTTAGCTTCTCACCAATCTCCTATTAGGAAGGGGAAGGTAGGGCTTTTTTAATGGGGTGACTAATGATTTAACAATTATCCCAAGAAAATTAAACTATGAGGCAGTAGAACTGATGGGTTCTGAGGAGTATGATAGGTGTCTGTCTTCCGTGAGCTTTATTCCTAACTGGGGGAAATCTGTTCTGACACTAAAGGGTACTTTGATTTAGCAGATAATGATGAAGTAACTGAAAGCTAGAGATTAAAAAAAAAAATCAAATAAGATCATATAAAATGGACCACTTCTTTTTTTCCTTATGACAGTCCAAGTAAGGTACCACTAGAGCAGAGGTAAGTCTCAGGGGAGTATCAAAGGATTCAGGTTATCACAAGCCTTTCTAAAAACTGTGGCCTAATTAATTTGCAAATTCATGGGCTTTATATAGCATTTCTGACAAAGCAAGATAAATTTCTACTGTGGCTTGAGTTTATTTTACTGGTGTAGTGCATGAGTTCATGACTTTTCTCGTGTATACCTCCATGAAGCACATGCATTTTTCAGAAGTGGCAATAGATTTAGAAGGCAGCACTGATGAAAACAAGCATACTGAAGACCTATTTTCTGTGCTATTTTTTCCCAAACAATTTTTGTGTACATCTAGACACTTCTCTGTGCAACATTTTTCTTCTCACGTCTTTTACTGAGCTACTGGACTGTTTGGATTACAAGCAGCTCAGATGTCTTGTCTGAGCATGTTCTTACTGACAGATATTGAATAACTTTGGCCTCTCTTGGATGTAGCCAGTCAGAAGTCCTCTCAGGGTGTCGTGGTTTAACCTCAGCCAGCAACTAAGCACCATGCAGCCGCTCTATCACTCCCCCTCCTCGCTGGACAGGGGATACAAAATAGAACAAAGGGCTCGTGGGTTGAGATAAGGACAGTGAGAGATCACTCAACAATTGCCATCATGGGCAAAACAGACTCGACTTGGAGAAAATTAACTTAATTTATTGCCAATCAAACCAGAGTAGGGTAATGAGAAATAAAATCAAATCTTAAAACACCTTCCCCCCACCTCTCCCCTCTTACTTGGGCTTAACTTTATTCCCCATTTTCTCTACCTCCTCCCCCTGAGGGGGATGGGGAGTGGGGGTTACGATCAGTTCATCACACGTTGTCTCTGCTGCTCCTTCCTCCTCAGGGGGAGGACTCATCACATGCTTCCCCTGCTCCAGCGTAGGTCCCTTCCATGGGGTGCAGTCCTTTGTTAAAGAATTTACGAACGTGGGTTTCTCTCTAGGTTTGCTTTATTCACAACTCAGAGTTGGGCCACCACCGCAGTGAATGGCAACCCTCCAAAAGTTTTCAAATCTTTTATACCCTTTTGCCACCCATTGTCCCAATCCAAAGTCTCTGTAATTTTCCAGTCGATTCTCTGTTCTCATATTGTTATCATCCATCATCTTATCTCATTCATTCTCCATTCTCATGTCTCAGTTCTTCTGGGATTGGTGGTCACAGGCAGAAAGTCTCCAGTCATCATCATCACTTATCTTCTTACACTTCAAAGGTACCTATGAATTTCTAAAGAAACTACTCAGGTTATGTTATTAATTTATCTTATTCTAAAGTTAATCACTTACTCCCATGTCTTAGGTCTAAGATGTATGATCTGTTCTCTGTTGATTCAGCTTGACTGGATTCTAAGCCAGCCAGGAAAAGGGAGTCTCATAGAACAATTCTGCAGCTCCTAGATATTGTTTATATGCACCTGCATTCTATTAATCATATCTAAACCAATATCTAATCATTAGTTATATGTCTAATATGAATAGTCTTAAAACAATAAGGCAAACGGTCTTAAAACAATGAGGCTTAAGGCCTAGTTCCTTTTACATCCTTCAGGCACAGACTGCTCCCGCGCGGGTCCCCCACTGGGTCACAGCCTCCTTTGGGCATCCACCTGCTCCGGCGTGGGGTCCTCCCCCGGCTGCAGGTGGATATCTGCTCCACCGTGGACCTCCCTGGGCTGCAGGGGGACAGCCTGCCTCACCATGGTCTTCATCACGGGCTGCAGGGGAATCTTTGCTCTGGCGCCTGGAGCATCTCCTCCGCCTCCTTCTTCACTGACCTGGGGGTCTGCAGGGCTGTTTCTCTCACATACGCTCACTCCTCTCTCTGGCTGCAATTGCACAGTTTCTCCCCCCACCCTTCTTAAATCTGTTATCCCAGAGGCACTACGACCGTCGCTGATGGGCTTGGCCTTGGCCAGTGGCGGGTCCGTCTGGGAGCTGGCTGGCATTGGCTCTATAGGACATGGAGGAGGCTTCTAGCAGCTTCTCACAGAAGCCACCCCTCCAGCCCTCCTGCTACCAAAACCTTGCCACACAAACCCAATACACAGGGGCACCTGACACTAACATCCAGAGTCTCCACACTGGAGCTAGGTCATGTCTGAGCAGCAGGAGAATGTGTAGACTGGTCAGATCTGTCTTTCCCATTGAATCAGTCTGTACTCTCATTCTGTAGGTGTTGATACAATGCTCTGCATAAATATTCTTCGTTATTTTAAAATACGGTGCTAAACTGATGACAGTCCATCTGGGGACAGCTACTTTAGCACACATCAGTCATCACTGTACTGTGTAAGTAGTTCCACTAAAATATGTGGAAATATTCCAGAAAAAGCTTTTCCATATAATGCCAGCTTTATCTTGTCCTATTTTTTTTCCCTGTTTGGTAGTTTTTAAACCATACAACAGTTATATCATAAACATATTCAACATGAAGTTCTGAAAACTGCAAATTAGACCCACATTTCAGAAGAGAGATTGATGCTAAAGTTGTCTTTTCATTCTGAAACCTTTCTTCTTTAGTTAAAACTTCTAGCTTTTCCTTAACACCCTAACGCCTAGACTCTCACAAAGACATTTGAAGTTGACAAGACTACATGCATTAAAAGTATTTAAACTATCTTCAAATATGAAAGCACCAGAGGTTTCCAAGCATTCATCTATGTACCTCTACAAGTGAATCGTTCAAATGAAAGACAAGAAGTTTACAGACTTGTCACAGTATTCCAGGAGGTGAAGTTTTAAGGAAAGTGATTTTTCTGAAAGAGTCATAATGAAAAACCTGGATTTGGTAATGCTGGCTGATTAAACAAGTAAACAGAGCATAATTTATTATTTTCAGACTAGCTAAAGGGTAGGTTTCCAGACTGTCTTCAGGGGATTTTTTTAAGTGCTGTCTTCTCTCATGTACTCTTTCCTTCCGAGGGAGACTAATTAAATATGTGTTTAACAAGCAGATATTTTGTTCCCCATCTTGGCACTCTGTAATTTTGCCATTAATGGAATGAACAACATGCAAAGTATTGCCTTTTCTACCCACTCCGTTGTTACTCCAGCTGTGCCCATTTTGGCTGTGGGTCCTGCTGGAGAACCATCTATTCCTCAGCCTCTTGCACTCTCCCCAGTCCTGGAGCTGAGATTTGGACACCCCTTGCTAACCCAGCCTGGGAACTATCTATTTTCCCTGACTCTGCCAGGCAACCAGGATAAGAGTTTGTCATGCTCCCTCCCTCATTAGTAAACAGCTATTTAACTGCCTCAAGTCTTCACACTAATCACTGTGGTTGTCCTTTAAAGCTTCCTGTAATGTTGTTTCGGTTTGTCAGCTTTCAGCCGGTCACGCATTAAGGACAGCTGGCTGGCAATCTATCACGTTGCTTTACGCACCGCAACACAGTTTGACTGACACGAGCTGGCATGATCCCACACTTGGTAGCACAACATGACAGCTTAAAATATGGGAGTGGGTCATACCAGCCTCTTAACACTCCTTACTCATTTCAGACCCAAATTCACCTCTGCCTCTACAAAAAAAAAAACCAAAACCCACCAATGCTTCAAAAAAAAAAAAAAAAGAAAAAGAAACCCTTGATGCATTACAGCAGTTTCTTTGCTTCAGCAATGGAGTATTCTGAATCTGGCTATTTACATGAAAATTTGGTATTACTAATCCTTTTTAAAAAAATACTTCTAGTCTTTGTTTGATATTGGAGCTCTGTGAGGCTGAAAGCTTACACGGATAAGGCAGGTGGGAAATGCTCTGAAGACAAAGCAGATGACTGAATCCTGGCTTAAGTTTCTGTCCTGCTACAGTCTCTGTATGACCTTAGGCTAGTCACTTAGGCTAGATTTTTAAATGCACTTGGATGCCAAGCCCTTGTTTGAATAAATAAATGCTTAATCCTTAATACCTTTAAATTATTTTAGTCCCTAAGTAAGTTTAGTTTCTCTTTGTCTGAATTTTCTTTTTGGGAAATTCACTATCTTCTCCCCACTGAGTGGAAAAAAATAAGAGGTTTGGAAGTATTACAGCCACAATTGAGGAAGACAGATGGAAAGTATCACTTTTATTTTCCCCTATTCCAGTAAAGACTCCAGACTTACAATGTACTGGGAACTTTCTGGTAAAAAGCCTTCAAAGCTCCCATATTTTTCTGAGTGTATAATTTTGGCATTCTGATACTATTGTTTTGGTATCTGGCATTTACTCTGCTGGTGGAGATGCCTTTACTCACAATGTATCATGTAGCTACAAGCCATCTGTGTTTTAACTTCATTTCAGGCATGGTTTATTCATTGAACTTGAATTGTATGGGAGTCTGCAGTGCAGAAGAGGCTGCTTTTTTTTTTGCTGTTTTCCTTTGCCTTTTTTTTTTTTTTAACACGAGTCTGGTAGTGTTATATATAGTTAGGAAAATCTCATTCTGTTACAGATAGTCTTTCTATTCTTCTTCTCCAGTTTTAACCACCGCAAACTTCATTTTTTTAAGTACCATCCTCTCTTTCAAAGCTAAGAAAGGTTATTCAATCCTTCCTAGCTCTAATCCCCCCCCCCCCCCCAGTTTTCCCTCATTTTTGCAATCTCTTATATGCATAGTCATGGAAATTTAAGAAAAGAAAACGATTTCCCTGTTGACAGCTGTGACAAATGTTCGTCCATTACTTTAACGCATAATTAAATTATTTTCTTAATTGTATCTAAGTAATTTTTAAACTCTTTTAAGTTCAAATTGAGACACTTGGAATAAGAGAAGTTTCTCAGACTTATGAAGGAATGAAACCACATTTCTTGTGGAAACTAAAAGGGAAAGTTCAGAAGGGTATACCTAAAACAAAACAAGGTTGAAGCCATAAGGAAAATACCCTTTGGTATTCAAAGCTCACTTACAGCCAAAGTCCTACCATTTTTTAAATTTATGCGTAAATAGACACCTCGATGGAGCTACTGATAAGAGGAGCATAAATCATACTTAATAATTGAATGCAGCTTTCATGTATCTAAAATTTGGGGTCACATCTGCCTGCCTTGCTACATCTGGCAGAGTGTAATAATTAGGTTCTCTAATAAAAATGAGATTTACCAAAAAATGTCTTTGCAGAAATTACTACCCCTTCAAGAAATTTCAGATCTGTTTTTAATTGATATAAATAAAAACAGCTCTGCTGAAGCCAGTTGAACCCTGCTGATACATGCCTGCAGGGAATCTGTCCTTCCATTCCCAGGTCAGGTTTGACAAGAGTTGCATGACCGACTGTTTTTTTGCTTTGACAATCTTCAAAACATTTGTTATAATTTTGTCTTGGTGGGAATGTTTCTTCGGTCTATTTTGATTTCAAATGTTTTAAAATAAAAAAATGTTTAAAACAGAAAAAAAATTTAAACCACATTTGTTTACATAGATAATTAAATGTTTTACTAAAAACAACAGAATGATTTAGTTTTGGTCTAAAACATTTCCCTACAATTAACACTAACTCTGTTCAAAGGCACAAGACTCCTGTCTAAATATGATATATTTATACAGAGGGAGAGTGTATGCTTTCAACTCATAGAGAGGAAGCAGAATTTCTTCACTCTGGGTAAGTCAAATATTAAAAGAAGAAGCAATTAATATATCTTATGGCCTTTTGCACATAGTTGCATTTCATCTTGAAAACAAAGTTAAATGTAATATAGCTGCTGTTTGTCCCTTACCTTTCTGCACCCTGTGGGACTTTGTCAGATGACTTGATGCTCTGTGTGGAAAGCAGCTACAGTAGATTGAAGAAGGGAAGGATTTTGCCGTCATTCATCTGTTTTTTAAGAATGGTGTCCAGGATGGAGGATGAGTGTATGCTAATGTAGGGGAGGAGGTCAAGAAAAGGTTTCTGTTTGCTTTAGTTGAATCAAGCCCAGAAATACTTTTGTACAAATCCGCTGTGCCAAATCTAGCCCTATAATGCTAGGATTGATCAGGGAAAAGAAAAAAATCCTGATGGGAACCAAATTTGCAATGTTATCATACAGGAAGAAATGCCTTCTTGACCCCAAGTTTATGTCCTGAAGAATAAAACCTGATAGAAGCTGTCAGTTTTATCTTAAGCTGCAGAGCTATAAGGATTATTTCAGCTGAGGATCTTAATATTGGTCTCTGCCTTTGCACAAGAAATGACACTTATGTAAGGAGACAGCAAGAGCTTTAAGAATTGAAATGAACTTAAACTGCAGACTCTGTAGGGTACGGATGTGCTTTCTGTCTGGATTCACACAGACACTGCTAAATTTTCCATTGCTTCTCTAACTTTTGCCAAAAAATAAGCGAAAGGTCAAAGGCCTGATTCGAATGCAGCAGTTAGGTTGTCTGCTGCAGTCCCTGGTGGGAGAGGGTAGCGGGGAGGGGACAGTTGTCGCTTGTAAGTAAAATTCCCCATTCCCATTAGGAGGGTTTGCCGCTCTGCACCCCCAACGCCTTTGCTACCCCTGAGATGGGTGTGTTTTTCGAAGGCTCTGGAGCAGATAAAGGAAGCGACAGGGCTATGGCAATTTCCATGTTGGAGGTCTTCCTCTTGTGCGCAGCCGTAGGCTGATCTCCAGCTATCTGTAGCAGATTCATGTCCTCTCTCAGTTGGTGGAAGGGGACAAAGGGACAGACTAGGATGGGCATGAGTGGAGCTGTAATTTGGGTCAGTTTTCCTCCCTCTGCCGAACTGGAACTGACCGGTGGGTTTGTGACTTGGTGAGATAGCTGGATGGGCATGGCAGGCATGCGGGGTTTTTTTTCTGGAGGTGGTGGTGGATAAAATGAAAACCAAAACCAATGAAGACAGACACCTACAAGCTTCCCATTCTTCTCAGTGCAATATAATGTCTGTGTGCTGTTATATGTAGCAGTATCAGGATATGGAGATAGGCGTGACAGAGGTTAGGTGAAGGAGGCCCCATCTGCCACTCATGTCAGAGTACAGCAAATGTCTCCCACAGACTTTTTCCCCACCGTGAATGAGATGGATAAGGATGGGGGAAGCAAGGGTGTAATTTACCTAAGAATTATGTTGCTTAATGCTATTAGTCCACTGTGGTTGTTCAAGTCACATGGGAGCAATTCCTCCACTTTCCTCCTGTGATGATTATCCAGGGAGAGATCACCATTGCTTGCCAGCTACTTGTGGGACTGAGGGTATCTCATTTGTGAGGAAATGTTCTCCTATCCTTGGTGCAAAATGATTCAGAGGGCAGAACAGAGAGAGAAGGAAGTTGTGGCTTTTGAGCCTGCAAAGGATATGGGGAGTAGTAGGTGGCCACGTGCTCCCAGACAAAGAGTCAGGGGAGTTGTTTTGTCCAGAATGACTGCAGCAGAGTAGTTTTTCTTAATTGAAACTTGGGTGTTAAATCAGGAGATGCACATAGCATGTAGCTAGAAACACTGGAAAGCATCCAAAAAGGTGGGTAGCAAGGAGGGGCACAGAAACAAGGTCAGATTAGAGGGTGAATCCTTCAGACCAGTTGCATGGTCAGGATATGACCTGGCCAGGACTTTTTCTCTTTGACTGATTTCTGAAAGGGCCTTTGTGGAAGAGTACTGAAGAGACCTCTCTTGGAAGAGAGAACCATGTATTATGTTTCCTCTGCTTCAAAAATGAGGAAGGCCAGGGGCTTTTTTTCACAGGAAAAGCTGCACAGCAAGTGGTTTGAAAAAACACTGGCTATTTGCCTGTTGTAGCAGTGCTACATATCAAGGTGCCGCGATTAGATCACTGGTCGGCCTGGACCAGGGAAGAGACAGATAGCACACATGGTGTGAGTGCCAACTCCGTCCTTTATTGCGCAGTTAATTCCTTTTATACTAACAACAGTAGGTGGGATCACTGGTACGTCATAGGGAGGCGACGACTAACCTTCTACCTTTCCGTGACATCGCGAGATCTTCCGAACGGTGTTCCCTACATCTCCCCCTCCTCATGTCCAACTAGCTCCCATTGGTTACACAGACTATTCATGCACTGTCCACGCGTCCAGTTGCACTCAATGATTGGCTGTATCAACACTGCACACACGCATAAACATTAAATATAATTGGTCATACTAACTAAACATACCAGACTTATCTCAGTCTAATTGGTCAAGATAAACTGCCGAATTGAGGTTGTTTGTGCCAAGTTCTCTTTATCGTGGAATGTGCACCTGTGTTTTTCTAATTGGTATCTTTCTTATCTTTGTCTTCTTGTTTATTCTGCTCAAGGTCTTCTAAAGGCGTCTGGAATGCTCTTGTGACCGTTAGCTGAAAATGTTCCCACAACACCTGTCTTCAGCAAGGTCTCTGGGAAAGGAAGGCCACACACTACCTTGTTGGGAGAGACTAAATCTAGGAGACTACAAAAAGAGAAGACAACCAAGGTCAAGTTGACTGTGTGGCAACCATAAACCAATGTATTGCCCTTTCAGATAAAATAAAACCACTGTATTGCCCTCCTCAACTTGCCATGTGTGAAAAATAAGGGCTGCAACTATTGGCAGTGCAGTGTAGATCAGATTTATTGATCCATAAAGTTGTTACTTTGGGAAATGGGGGTCAGAGCCTGAAGACTGGCACTATGCCTCTATCTCAGCATGGCTCAGGAGGGACCAGCCAGGAGAGAGAAAACTGCAACAAACTGCAGGTGGAGATTGATGGGGCAAAGCAAACTTGGGAGGACATTTCCCTGTAGCTCGCTGCTGGAGACCTAGGCAATGGCTCTTAGTTACAGAAAAGATTTTGGGAGAGGCTGAAAATTGTCCTGGATAGGAGATAAATAGGTGAACTTATGGAACAATTAAAGAGCTCTCAGTCTTTCACATGTATATTTTCCACTGAAAATTAGGAAATAACAGAGATTTTGGGGGCAAAATGGCTGAAAGGCCTAAGAAAACTAAAAAAAAAAGAAAGAAAAAGAAAAAAGGTGTTGGCAATCATAGATCTCTCTAGGCAATTCTAGGTACCTGCAATAAAATATTTTCCTAATCACAGTCACAGCTGCTTGCTTGACTAGATGAAACTTTTTTATCAATCCAAAACACCAGCTTTAACAACTTTTTCAGTTTGCTATGGCTGTGAAAGTTCTTTCTGATATATTTTTAGCAGCCTTAGAGATTCCTGTCTTTCCAAAAGTAGACTTTTCAAATGAAATGAATGATTTTTGTTCAATTTTAAGGAGTCATCCATAAGATAACCAGCATAAGACATCCTACAGTAGTCTGTTGTTCAGTAATACTGGCCTCACTTAAAACTTCCTAATGAAGGGTCTCAGCAGGTCCTAGAAAACCTCAATGGTTAGCCTATGATGTCCTAACATTAGCATAGAGTACATGTGCAGGTCAAGCTGCAGTGCTTACTGTTCCTTATTTCTACTGTCAAGATCTTTAAACCTCAGTCCAAGAGTCTCCAGGCAGCTAGGAAGGTTGCCTTTGCAATCAGTACACACTCAGCATTAAATATTGGCCTAAATGACTTAACCTTCCCTTTTAATTACAAATTAGTGGTAATTAGCACAGTATCTTCTACAATGATTCAAATTATATCTATTAAGAAATGTATTTTCTGATAATATATCAGCTGAACAGTAGAATTACATTTGGGGGGGTTATGATAATGCAGGTATCATTTAGTGGTAGTTGTGGTGTAATTAGTTTAAAATTATGTAAGCAGTTCATGTGTAATTATATTTTTCTTTTGAATGGATTAATTTTGTATGGAATATTAAAGCACTGAGCTGTCACACACTATAAGAAAATAACATGGCTAGTCACACAAAGAAGCAGAGTTCTTAGTAAACATTCATTAAAATATGTTAAAATGATCCAATATTTAAAAAGATTAGTTACAGGAATACTCTGACATCACAAATAGTAAACAAACATATTCATTAAGCTGTTGACACCTTAGATATAAAAATTCCCATTGACTGCAGTTCCCAGAATAGCAGCAGAATTTTGCTCATGCTGTAGTATCTAAATAGAATCTTAGAAAGTTGGGAAGATTATAGAAACACTCCAGTGTAATAATAAGAAAATTCAACAGAGAAATACATATTATAGATAAAAAAATATCATCCTGTTTGTAGATTTTAAGTAAGGATGTCAATATGTCATTTATGGATCACAGATAAACCAGAAAAATAGCTTTCATCTTTAAATACTCTCTTTCTCCCCCATCAAAAAGCCCTCTGGAGCAAAATGCACAAAAAGGGACCCCAGTAGAAAGAAAGAAAATTATGTGTATAAGGGGGTTTGTTTCGTTTTTACCAGACTAAACTTTGTTCATAGAACCAAGTTAAAATAATAAACTCTTAGGAATTAGAAATAAATGAAGAAACATTTTGAAATATGTCTTATCTCTAATTAATCATTTAATACTCAGAACAAAGACCAAATTTCTTCAAAGTTCCCAGCTTTCCCTTTCTTGCAAAACAAAATATTTTCTGGGTTCACTGGTTCAAATACCATTCGATTTATAATTGAATTTTTCTCCTCCCATCCCCCCACGCCAAATTATTTCAGCAGCTTTGGCCTATGTTTATGGAATTTTTTTGGGAGAATTTGTTTCTGTTTTTTACCAACTGTGTAGTAGAATTGTTGCACTAATCAGGATTTCATATTTTGGGCTCATAGTCGTCCAAACCCTTCCATATTTTGTTTAAAGGAACCCTGGAACTGCTAATGCACGGCTATAGGGAAGCAATTTTGGTATCCCCGTGTGTCCAAGTGGACACATAGTCAATAGGAGTCCTGCCTGCTTCTGGACTTGCAGCTGTGTAAAGGAGACTATGGGAGTTAACAGAAATTGTCCTACTGTCAGAACTGAAGGAGTAGTGTTCCTGCCTTACTCCTTTGCTCCCCTCTGTCTGGTCATGGCATTGTTTTTCCCTCTGCCTTAATTAGGTCTACAGTATGTTTTTTTCCAAAAGGAGTGGATGACTTTCGGAATTTGGATGGTAGCTGAGGAGCTCCATCAGTTTATTGTGGGTAGCCAGCCCAGCAACTGAGCTGCAATAGCCATTCTTGGAAGTGTTGTCACATGTGGCAAATAAAGTTTAAGAAAACTTCTTTCAGATTTCAGTGCAGGTAAATTAAGGTGAATGAAATGATTTCTAGACTAAGCATATATATGCACATGGTAGCTACCACAGCTTAGTTCGTGCTGGGTTATCAAATCATGTGTAACTTCATTATGATTCTGGCATCACAGATCTTTGTTAAAAGACAACAGTCTTTTCATCTTTTGCAACATGAGAGTATATTTATCAAAAACTGTGTGACCATTCAGGCATATGAATGAAAGACTGCAAATGGAGCAGGGTATGTTTTGTTAGTGGAACCACATATACAGAAATAATCTCTTAAGAATGTTCCAGTGTTGTAGAAGAGAGCTAGAAATAAGGACCTGGTTAGCAGTCTTAGCTGAACAGAGTATGTCTTATATTTTGTATTACATGCCCTTATTTTATCGACGTGTAATGTACTTTCTGGTATATCACATCAGAGGGCTTCCTTAGCTGATGCAGAAGGCTATTAGGAGCTTTTTTTAAAGCAAATCTCTCCTCCAGTGTCCCCTCTACTATAAAATCGGGAAACAAATGAGAGCTTGATGAATAGGAGATTAAGTTTATTGGCAGTTACATTTATTTTTCTATCATTTATATAAAACATGAAGTATCAATATATCAACATTTATGTATGCGACTGTAAACATATTTTTCCAGCCTGTGCACAGTGCTTGTATTCTAGGCTCATAAGCTGTGTGGGAAAAGGCCCTCTGAGTGTTTGAATAACTCTTAGCACAGCAGAGCCTAAAGGATGATTTGTGCCTTTGGGCACTACAGTCATGTAGGTATGGAACATCTGAAATATGTTCTGGAATACAGAACTGAAAATTAGATGGGAAATACTTGTTATATTGCATATGTTATGATCAGCCTAATTTGTAAGTACTGAAGTGGTTTGTCTTCAGAGGGATATTAGGAAATTTCTGGCCAAACTCATAATAGCTTTGGCTCAGATTTACAGTATTATTCAGACACTTCCCTCCCATTGATTTCCAAAGGCAATGGAGACAGACTGACAAGGCTGTAGGGACCACCACCACTTATTCTTTTTATCAAGGGGCTGCTTTGGAGCAGATAGGTCGCATAGTATCTACCTGTTCAAAGGTGATCAGTCTTAGACATGTGATCCACACAGTGACGATGAGCCTAGGGAAACAGAGATATTTCTTATCATGAACAGATGCCAAACTGACATTGAGTTTTGGTCAATTGAAATCTGTACCTGAGCACCAGCTGCAGACTTGAGGGCTGAGAAACTGTTGACACTCTTCCCAGCTCAACACAAATCTTAAGATTTAGGTCTTAATATAAGGGAAATTGTTCTTGGGTGGATGGAACAGGGTAAGGGTGGTGAGGTTGGAGTGGGTCTGAACCTAGCAGCTAGGGAGGCAGCTGGATTAGGTGGAAGGAGGCAGCAGCAGTACTTTGTGGAGCTTGTTGGAGACATTTTCAATAGCCTAGTTTAAAAATGGAACAGAACTGCCTGTATATACCTAAGTATATAATTCATTATGTGGATCTTTTCTTCTGCATATCTTTTGAACACTAAAGACGTCTTTGCACACTATAAATAATTATTGATATTTCACATAAGACACACTAAACATACTCCAGGACTGAGGTGTTATTGATTTAGCCATTACTTTTCACATTTCTTCTTTACCATTAGAAGATTTGCTGCTCACTGCATTTTATAATTATTGCACTCTTGAAATTTAAATACTCCCAGAATCACCCCTGCATTTCAGCTAATAAAACAAGAAAGACTAGTGTATTAGATAGGTACTTTATTTTTGTTTTTTAATCTCAGGTTTATGTTTTACATTATCTTATCTGGATAGATAACAGAATGAATCACAATATATAAATACAATCTTACTGGCCACATGTCTGTATGGAGGAAGACCCTAGCTTGATCAGTACCTTGTGCTAGGTTATATTTTACAATACTGACCTGAGAAGTTGTATAGAAATAGGGTAGCATCAGCTGTTATAAATGAAATCATCACCTTTCTCCTGCCATACTCCCACACACTTTGAATTTCAGTATTGTCTCTCTACTTTACCAGTGAACACATCCTGTCTGCAGTTGCACACACCACACTGCTGAGTGTCCAAGAAAGTGTGACTGCAAGCACTTAATATAAATAGCACCTTCAGTCATTGAAAAATAATAAGCTTTAAGTAGGGTTTCTGAAGAACATGAAGTAGTTCTTCGCTTCTTTAGGAAATAACCATATCTGTATTTTCACATGTGCAAATGTAACTATATATGGGTTTCTCCATATACATACAATATATATGTTCTTACTGTGAAGATGGAGAAAAAGTGAACATTAGATTGATGTTTTTTCATTCTGATCTACAGATTCACTCTGCTATCCTACCTAAACAATTTATCTTCATCTGACCCCATTTTTATACCTATAAAATGGGACTACTAATATTTACCAATGTATGGTGTTTATTTGGAGATATGTGTAGTCAGCAGAAAATTGCCTAGAAACAACATAACTAGGATGGCATACAAGGCGTGTGGATGTTCATTTGTGGTCCTTGATTCTGCGTGGCTATGAACAGTGCTCAGTGTTTTGAACGATAGTTTGTGCTCCTGCATGGCAAGGATCATGGATTTGGTGTGCTGTGTGACCCTGGTGTTTTCTTCTCTGTGCTTCCATTTCTCTGCCTTTCAAAAAGAAGTACTGGCATTTTCCCCAAATTTTAAGTGAATTTTGAGATCCTAGAAGAAAGACACTCACTATAAAAAAACTGGTTAAAAAGTATACGTTGGAACTAATTTTGAGGACATTTAAAGTCAGCTTCCTCTGTGTTCTTTTAACGAGAAAGAATACTGGTTCAGTTTTGGAACCATAAGTTGTCACAAACCTCATGTTCTTTTACCGGTCCATATTTGTGACTTGATAAAATACTGTATCGAAGCCCAGCACAGGACAACAATGAATCTGTGTCGGCTAGAAAAGAATATATCCACCATGTGTAATAATGAACAGTTGATAGGCAGAAAATAGAATTGCTCCTATTCTTTATTTTCTCCCAGTTTGCTCTTTTATTCTTTGCTTTTGTGTTCAATTTTGAGAAATTTGTTGGACCTCTGATTTGATGCAGGCAGAAAAAAACTTGGAGATTTTTTCCCACTAGTCACCAAGACATGGGTCCAGTTGCTGTAAAGAAACATAAAAATATCAACCTCCTTTAACAACAAGCATTTCTCTCCCCTTCTCCCTACCTGCATGATGGTACTCCAGAGTAAGTCAGCTTCTGAAAAGTCCTTAGTGCTGGTTTATCTGGGTCACAATATGACCTGTACTGCACAGATGTTACCTGTCAAAGGCTTGCACGGCTGCAGGCATTAACTGCCATAGCTGGCTGGGAGGAGGAGGAGGGTAGGAAATGTGTATGCAGTAATTATCTAGCTTATTTGCATGAATAGTGTCTTTTTAAACAAAAAGAAAATTTGGTGCCTTTTCCTTTAACAAAATATTAACAAAGTACTTTTAAGCCAAAAAATCAAGATTCATTCAGTTCCCATGTTAGAAAGCTGAACTTTTTTTCCCCGGGTTTCTGACAGAAACATTAGAAATTCCTGGAAGAATATGACTTCTGATAGATTTTTAACATTAATAGAGAATTCATGTATCAAGCAGATCTAATTATTATTTATAAGTAGGGTGAATTGGCATGTCAACAATGAAATCAAGAGAACTGTGACAGTTGTCAGCAGCTGAAAGCTTGCCTTGGAAAATATGGGCATGAGATATTTAAGCAAGTTAATTGTTTGGCTTATGTTTTCCCTTCACTGGTATAGTCTCTTCTCTGAGTCCATTTATGCAAGCTGGGATCAGCAGATAATTCCTCCTGAGCAGCTAAAGATAACTTCCTGTTATACAGCTTGCGTTAGTGGTATTATTTTAATAACCGAATGATTAATTCATTCCAGTTCTTAATCTGTTCCATATGCAACAGGTTAGTCTACTTCAGCTTTAAGCAACATAATTTGAATTCCAGTCTCCAAATTTTAGTTTCAGTTATCTCTAATCAATATTAGTTTTAATCTTATCTGTTTCTAAAGAGTATCATAGTGATGTTTTCTATCCAGATTTGATGTCCGTGACTAAGAGGTACATTTTCTATGTTTGTAAGTACATAAACAAGTACACTTAGATTTTGTACACAATGGAGCGTAGTAAACCTCAAAATCATATGCTGGCCCATTTAATTTGATAATTACCTACATTTCCAAAACTGAGCCACTCAGTTACTCTTTTATTTCTAACAAGAGCAGTCTGTGGAAGAGATGAGATATGAACCCACATTTTTCAGTTAGACCCTTAACTATGAAAGCATCTTTTTCAAAGGGTATTATAAGAAATATACCTGGAAATCTAACCGCATCTACATAAAACTATAAGAAATAATACTTTTTCACCTTCCAGGAAAAACAGGTCCTAAGAGCTTTCCCAGTGTCCCCTAACCATCACAAATGTATTTTGCTGTTTTGAGAGCAAGAAGCATGAGATAAGACAAATGTGTAATTACTTCTTGACCCACTCTTCTGAGTTATACATTTTCATGAGGTGCCACGATTCATTATTTGCATTGATATGTACAGAAGGATGGGGCTGCTTAGTTGATATTCATTTATTCAACAGTCTGTAATCTATATTTAATGGAGTACCAGACTGTGGCATAATAAACCGTTTAAAAAGATAGCTGCTGCTTACACAGGGGTTATTGCTTGCATAACCTGTACTTATTTTTCATTACAAAACTAAAAGAGCAAAGCATAATTCACACAAGAAAATGAAGTTAACATTTAATGGCTTGAAAAATGATAGTGTACCATAATGCTGTGCAGTACTCTGAACACTTATAAAACAAAACAAGGGAGCAAAAAAATAAATACAAATAAAAAGGCATTAACAGTGAGCTGTGAAATATGGGCACCAAAGCAAAACAATGCATTGCAGTTTGCCACCTGCTTAGCAGGACTGCTCGAAGATTGCTAATTAGTCTGAAACAAGTAGATTTGTGAGTTACTGAGCACACACAAACACCTACCTACCCTTAACAGTGTCACAAATGTACAATCACCTTTTTTGCTGCTTTTCCCTTCCTTAAGTTTTCCTCCATGGAAATAGAAGTTTTTATGTCATGCATAGAAGTGCTGTGTGGACATCTTTGCATATAACCGTGGAAGCTATTGACAAACATAATGATTGCCTCTACAAAGACATCTCGCTGTAGGTCAGATAGCATCTAGGCTTTAACTGAATAGTTTTATTAAGCTGCAAAATCTCATTCTCAAGCTGATAGCAGAATGAGAAAGGTCTGCCCTGGTAATCAGGATCAGTGAGGAAAACTCCGAGGCAGGTGAGGGTATAATGGTAAGAAGCACTAAATTTTGAGGTGTTTACAAGTCTGACACCTTTGACTATGTCTACAATAACAGGGCTTTCCAATTTATCTCTCATAGAAATACTGGACTTGTCCAGAGCAGCTTAGCTTCTAAGAACAACTGCTGGTTTAGCCAACACCTGTTAGCTCCACAAAATTTTAAAGTGCCTCAAATTGGTAAATACGAGCTTTGTTCTTGGTGGAAGCTTGAGAGGGATGGGTCCTTGCATATGCTGGAGGTATCAAATGACAGCAGCAGTGCAGTGTGGGTTCAGGGTGTTCAGCTATTCCTCCTTTGGGGAGATATGGAGTCCCCAGCACCATCCTCCACTGGGACACCACTGGAAGGACCTAAAAAACAAACCGTCAGATTGAAATGTCAGTTGAGAACCACATCTGTGGTCATATTTCCTGCTGGCATAAATAGGTGAGTTCACCTACAGTGATTTGGAAGGAAACTTTCCCCTTCCAGGCAGCAGAAAATTGTTTCCTGCAAAGTGTGGTGACCTCTGTTTCAGACAAAAAAACCACATAGGCTTCTTAGATGAATGTCAAGAGAGAAAAAAAAAAAAAAGACAAAACACTCTCAAGGGCTTTAAAAAATATAATTTAATTGGTGGCTAAAGGATTTCAAGTGCCAGTTAGGGGTCATTGTGTGGTTGAAGAAATTGGAGGAGTTTTTTTTAATCCTTATATTTAAGAAGCTTTTTCTGCTGGTAATGCTATCACGTTGTATAATTCAGTAAGCAAACGTGATACACATAGAAAATTAATTATCATCATGCCTTGTTGGCTTTTTAAGCTTCCATTTTACATGTATGTCTGCTGAAGAACTTTTCTATTTTAGTGTCTTTGCTTGCTCTCTTCTGGGAGTTGCATAAACACCACAGAAAGCTGACACCTGGGAATCCTTGCAGTTGCCTTAAGGGCAATTAGCTATAAAAGATAGGGCTAAAAGCCAGTTGCTCTGGTGTAGTCCTCAAAGTGCAAGTGAAGCTTGCTGAGAAAAGAAAGTCAGGCAAGAGAAAGGCCAGTTAAAACCTTCTTTCTCTTGAGTTTAACTGGAGCTTTTTAGGTCTGAGAACTCCTGCTGGTTTGGCAGTAAATCTCATGTTCTGGTGTCTGCTGGGATGAGGTCCTGAATTTTTACTTTCAGGTTTAGATGTTTGGGATATTTTGTGTCTTTACTTTCCCTGGTGGGGCAGCAGTGGGGGAATCAACATCAAAAACGTGATGTGACTGGGAAGAAGAAACGATCTAGACTGTCAATGATATAATGCTTCTAGAGCCTGTGTGGCTGCAAAGTGTACTGTGATTGAAAGCTGGGTGTGTGACAACCAGAGGATCTCAACAAAAGGCATTTGTGGTGTTCTTCATTTGGCTTGATAAGTCAATACACTGTCTTCCTAGATACTTTTTGCATTAGATATTGTCCTGGTTTCAGCTGGGATGGAGTTAATTGTCTTCCCAGTAGCTGGTACAGTGCTATGTTTTGAGTTCAGTATGCGAAGAATGTTGAGAACATTGATGTTTTCAGTTGTTGCTAAGTAGTGTTTAGTCTAAAGTCAAGGATTTTTCAGCTTCTCATGCTCAGCCAGCGAGAAAGCTGGAGGGGCACAAGAAGTTGGCACAGGACAGAGCCAGGGCACCTGACCCAAATTGGCCAAAGGGGTATTCCAGACCACGTGATGCCACATCTAGTATAGGAACTGGGAGGTGGGGGTGGGGAATCGCCGCTGGGAGACTAGGGGTGTCAATCGGCGGGTGGCGAGCAATTGCACTGCACATCATTTGTATATTCCAATCCTTTTATCATTACTGTTGTATTTTTATTAGTGTTATCATTATCATTAGTAGTTTCTTATTTCCTGTTCTATTAAACCGTTCTTATCTCAACCCATGAGTTTTACTTCTTTTCCCGATTTTCTCCCCCATCCCACTGGGTGGGGGGGGGGGCAGTGAGTGAGTGGCTGCGTGGTGCTTAGTTGCTGGCTGGGGTTAAACCACGACAGATATGTAGTAATAAATGGATGTTTAGGAAAGATTTGAAGCTGGTTCTATTTATTTGATTTTGGGTGTGGGAGTAGTGCAATGGAAAAGTATAAAATAGCTGCTGTATTCTGAGGAGTTGACTCACTGGAACTAGGAGGGGAAATTGCTTTCCCATCTCAAAATCTTTGAGTCCTCAAATAATTTTCCTGTCATGACTTAAGATTTTTAAAATATTCAGTTTGAAACAAACACACAAAATGCTTGTTCCAATGTCTCTAAAACGTCCTGTTTCTACCCTTTTATGTTTGTCTTTTGGTTCTACTATTTGAAAACAAAGTTGAGACAGAAAGTTTTCTCCTCTTCATTTTGAAATCTCAAGAGATGTTGTATGAATAATGAGTGGGGGAAGGAAATCACAAATTTTGGATTCAGAAATCTGCCTGAATAACCCATTTCTACAAATAGCAGTGAAAATGCAACACATGTCTTCAAAAAGCTCCCAGCTGGCTCTATTTCCATGAAGCATTTTAGACCTAGATTTATTGACAATGTTGAACAAACTGTAGTTTGCTCCCTCATACTTCAAAAATATGTCTTGGTGTAACGTATATATATATTCCAGAAATGGCAGGGTGCCTATGTTTGCCACCTTCTTCCCCATCCACAGGTTAGTTGTGTTTTGCTCCCTGGTATCTATCCAGCTGCAGAAGGCCGGCCAAAAAAAAGCCTATTCCATGTACCTTTTTGTGTCACTTAGTTTCTTATTTTCTAGCTGAGAGAAGTTATCGGACTTCTCTTGCTACCATGTCCTTTGAGGGTGATGTGAAATTGTGCTTAGCAGTTTGGAGGGGAGTGGAAAATTAGGAAGGGAAGAGGCCACGCATGCCCTCATGACCTAACCAGATCTGTTACATTTCCTTTGCTAAGACTGAGGCAATCTAGATGTCAGAGACCCTGTAAGTTTTACATTTGCTAAATTTCTATCCTTGCTGTAATGCAAGATAAGACAAAGTTTAACGGTAAGTTTACCAAAGAATGGTTAATCATTTGGGGGGTTTGAACCCAGGCACAGCAAATTGGCTTGACGTGT
Source organism: Aquila chrysaetos chrysaetos (assembly GCF_900496995.4). Taxonomy (NCBI): domain Eukaryota; kingdom Metazoa; phylum Chordata; class Aves; order Accipitriformes; family Accipitridae; genus Aquila; species Aquila chrysaetos. Next base: position 38,170,008 of record NC_044009.1, read on the forward strand.
GTCTGCAAACAACCTCTTACTGGAAAAGGGAGAGAGGTCAGATCTTGATAAGCCTTAGAGGAGGGTGCTCTGATACAGATAGATATATGATTTGCTAGAAAAGAAGAAACTTGGTGGATTTGTGATATGTAGTGTGGAGGGATATAGAACACATTTTGTGTGTTCATATGCAAATGTGCATGAGTATAATTAAGGCAAGGTTGTCATACAGCATGAATGGAAATCCAGAAATAGTTTGCCCAGATTTCAGAATTCACTGTTGAGATCTGTAAATTGCTGGTGCCAGCCTTTCCAAAACAGTCAAGTGGAATTCAGTGCTGAGATACTGTTTTATCTTCAGCTTAATGCAACCCCACCCTCCTTCTTTCTACTCATTAACATCTCCATAGTTCCAAGCAAATCAACATTACTTTGATAAGCATGGGCAAGAAAACTCTCAACTGAAATATGTTTTAGGCTAGTAGTTAGAGCACGCATGCAGGGAGTGTGGGTTCGAACTCACAAGGGTGAAGGACGAGTTAGAGTCTGGGGCTCCTCTGCTCTGCACAGCAGCACTAGCCTCCAAGCTAATGGTTGGAGAGGCACCATCACTATCTCCTCTCTCTTCCACACCAGACCAGAATATCTAATTGTAATCAGAAAGCTGAGACTGGGATCGTTCCTGAAGACCAGTTATCTGAGTGAGAAGCAAAGATGGCAGCTTACGTTTTAGATATAGGGTTAACTTTGCGGCTTCTCATGTTAAATATTCGGGCAATTCCTGGCAATGCTACAAATGGGCACAAAAAGCATCAGAGGCATTTGACACATATAAAGACTAGTGCCTCAAGGGTCAGAAGTGGCAGAGGTTTGATAGATCTCCCTTTCAGATTATGTTGTTTTGCTGGTGTTTCATGTATCTGAGTCTATTTTCTTGCTAAGTGCACTTTTCTAAGATAAAGCTGAGTAAGGCTGGCAAAATCAGCTCCTCGTGTTCAGCAGTGGAGAAGACCAATTGTCTGCAGAGGCAGACGGCTGCACCAGGGAGAGGACCCAGGTTTCCTGGCTTGCCAGGCTGATCCTGAAGCCTTATTGACTAGGTCTATCTGCTGCTGCAGTGGCAGGTGGGGGCTGAAAATGAACCAAAGAAACAAGTAGCAGGGAAAAAGCATCAGGGCATGAAAAGGAAACACTCGCTATTTTGAAAATGCCATTTCACTAAATAATTGAGTTCCCCCTCCATGTGCACACTCGTTCCATATGCTCAAAGTTTAAGCTAAGTGTTTCCTTCTTTTTATTACTTCTCTGTTATCAGTACAAACATGTAATCTTAGGCTTACTGCTAAGTGTGTATCTGTCTTCAGGTTTTATGCTCTGTAATTCCCAAGGAAATCAGTTCTGGATATCTTGCATTGAAAAACTATGCTCACTCAGCAGGCTAGAGGAGTTTTAAAACTGTAGGCAATGACAGTAATCCTTTGCTTAGTTACGCTGGTGTAAAGCCTGAGTAATTTTATTGTAGGAAAGAGAAGAATCAGGGCTACTATTCGCAGGAGGATGTTCACTAATTATTTCTAGATAAGGTGGTGGGAGTAATTAGTGCTAGATATTGGAATCAGCACTCAGTGTAATTTGTGTCCACATAATAATACCAACATCTACCTCTGTTCAACTTCTGTTATCACTTTATTTTTTACTTTTTTTTTTTTTCCCCTAATTGAGAAGGGGAAAAAAAGCCTACTAAAAATACATGAAGTGAACTGTATGTGTATCTTTTTGGACACTGCAGATTTGTATCAGCCAATGACTTTTATAATATGAATGGATTTGTGCGGCAGACAGCACTGGCAATTGGATGCCCATGTAGTTAATGTGGCAGAGTGGATGTGTGCTTCGTTTGAACTGAAATCAGCAGTGGCACTCAGCTGCTCAGGGAGAGACTGTGCAGAACAGACTGACCCACTCGTGGCTCTTCAATGGAACAGGGAAGGAGACACAGTTTGGGCTGATGGAGAGGTGTTGGGTTTCCCATGTTGGTCTGAAGGTATATTTTAGTTCTGATCAGGTAAGAATCATTCCTAGAACTGTTTAAAAGTCCAATTTCTGCTCCAAATGAAACCACTGTGTTTTCAGGCTGGTTTCCTTCCCACAGGTTGCTCAGTGGAGCCCAGAATATTTCGCCCTTTCTTGGAGCAAAACATTCTGAGATAGTTAAGGCCTGGTGGTCTCAGGAATGTGTTTCCCATATCATCTACAGAAGGATATGGAGATTAATGTTGCCGTAAGTATAATCATTTTATTCTGAGTAGTCTTCTCAAATTATTAGAATTTTTTTTTTTAGATTTATTTTACTTTGAGGCAGTTCTTCAAAACCTGTTCTTTTTCCCAGAAGGTTCTGATTTCCAACAGCACCTCACACATTAACACTTCTTTATTTTTTTGAGAATTATTTTGCCTGACCAGTTGTCTGCTGTAAGAACTCACGCTGTCAGGGTGCCCAAATTGTGCTTTTTCCTCTGTAAGCCAGGTTTTCAGTACAGATTTGGGCTTTGTCAACCTGACCCCCCGATATACTGTTAGCTGGCATTAGTATACATTTTTGCATAGCTGAGTGCTGACACTAAGGAACACTCTGATTTTATAGCATATTAGGATCCAGTTTTGTTGTTATACCAGTAGTGACCTCACGGTATTTCACCTGTAATTTCTTTTATGGAATCCCTGATATCTTCACATGTAAGTAATGTGTAATTTCATCAGGCCTTCACATGATGCTCCCACTCAACCATCAGGAGTCATCTGGAGACCTTCCTCTTCATTTCCTGCAATCGCCATGAGATGGCAGTTGTCAATTGCTGACTTGCTTCACCCCATTTGAACCAAAACACCTCAAAGCTTATTGATCCTAGGAGAGACTGAGCTTTCCAGCTTCGCTGTTCGCAGCATGCAAGTGTGAAACTTTACAAGTGACTTTTAAAGGCAGCCAAGGAATGTGTGAGACAGATTGTTAGGAAAAAAAAACCCAACAGCCCAACATTATTTAATTTGATGGTGCAGAGCTTTATGCCAAAGCAAGGCATGTGTTTGCTGTTAGCAATCAAAGTGGCTTAGCGAATGAAAGTGACATTTTGTTTATGGGATTTTACAAGCAGGGGATCCCTAGGGAAATTAATTTGGCCCTCTGGAATGCTGCCCTCCTCCATGTCACTTTCCCTGCAGCCCCAGCATTTTTTTACCACAAAGCTTGATATTAGTTTTTGGGTAGATGGAACCCAGAGGGAGGGATGTGGGTGCAGCAAGTAACTCCACATTATATTGCAAACACATGGCAGGTCTCCAGCATTTTCATAGTGCTCCCTAATAAATCATCAGGTCACAGGTAATGGCCCAGATCCTGGGCTGCAGCTAACGAGCTACCAACCAGAGAACTGGGTTTTATTTTGTCCTTTCAATAAAATCCCAGAGTAGAAACCCAAGCTTTTTAAACTAGTGCTCCCCATACATAGCCTGGAGGCAGTCTAAATAATTTAGATTTTTCTTCATCTCCGTTATTCTGTGGAAAAAAAAAAAAAGCCTGAACATTCTCAACTTATTTCTTAATAACAGATTGCTCCAATTTGTGTCTCCATTCTCTCTAGCTATATTCCCACTCCATTTTCAGCTGGACATGCTAGTCTTATTTTTTCATGAACTGTGTGTTTTATAACTTTTTTCAATGTGTATTGTTAAACAGTTTCTCCCCTCCACCATGTAGGTGGCCAAATGATAGTCATTCAGAAGTGTATCACTTCTCACTGATTTTTTTTTTTTTTGGTGGCAATCAGTAATGCTTTATATTTATAGCTTGCAAATTTTACCATCTACTTTTCAATGTAGTTTTATGTCTAAAAACGTGAGAGGGTACTCTAGTTATATTACATTATCACCATGAATAGTTTAAAAAAAAATCAATAAATGACTTCTTGGTTGATTATATCCTGGGGATTCAAGAAATGGAAAGTGATATAGACTCATAAAATTGCTGTGTTTCAGCCATGTTCTTGCATTGCCAAGGCCTTGAGCAATGGAACTGATCTTCAGAATGTCAGCTATCCCAATCTACAGGATTGATAATGCAGGATAAAATTGTATTTTCCGATGCTTAGTTTACTCCTCTTTGAAATGAGTCCCAGATTTGTCTAGGCTAGAAGGGACTGAGGTATCTATGTCTGGGCTCTTATATCACAGGACAGTAAATTCCACCCAGTTTTCCTTGTAACAGACAATTTCAGAGCATAAAGTAAGATTTGGTTAAGGAAAGACATCAAATCATGGCTTTGAAGAGGTGATGAAGGCTCTACACTTTTCCTCAAGGGTTTGTTAGTCAATCTCTTTGTCAAGCATGCATGCAGCAAATTTCTCACTATTACTTATCTGATTTCAGTTCCCAGGCTCTGGTCATGCCTTTCACCAAAAGATTAAAGTGTTCTTTTGCACCATACTTCCACTCTGTGAAGATACTTACATATTTCAACCAAGTCACCTCTCACTCTTCTTTTCTGATCAGTTAAGCATATTGAGCTCCCTGAATCCCACAGTCATACCTTTTTTCCAGCCTTAGAATAAATTTCTGTGAGTCATTTTCTACCTTTCTAGTATTGTTCTACTCTTCTTTACTTGATTTTTCCTTACTCTTCAGCATCCCCCTCAAAAACAAAAAAAAAAAAACAAAAACAAAAAAAAAAAAGAAAAAACAAAAAGAAGTAGAGGTATTGTGCCAATGGCTGATGTCTGGAAATCTAAAAGAGGCTAGAGCCTCTTTTAAGCTCTAGCTAGGCTAGAGCTTAAAATAAATGTAAAAGGTCCTTCAGTGACCAGACTTTTCCAGCGACAGCTAGTTAGGAGGGAAAATTCATCTTGTTCTCCTTTGGAGTTCATGAAGAAAGACAATAGTAAATGAACTTCTTGAAGCAACAAAATCACTCATCTTAGAAGGGGAAGAATAATTTTTTTTCCCCATTCCAATTAAAATTGTAGCATATGTTTATATAAAGGAGAACAATTTTAATGGGAAAAGAGAAGTCCTTTCCAGAATAGCCTACAACCTACTGTTTCTTAGCAGCCTTGTCTCAAGGGGACTGGGTAAAATATATTTTTTGAATGTCTGTTAATGACTGCTCATGACTGTGATGCTGCCATCCCAGTAATTTTATCACCTGTCTGTTCCTCTCTTTCTGGGAGAGAATCTGCCCTTCTCAAGGTTATAGTCCTCCGTGAGCTCCCCTGGTACCCAGTCCGCTGGTGTTTCCTTCCCAATACACAGAAGAAGAGGGGTGGAAAGAGCAGTACAGAGGAGGACAAGACTGGTAGATCAATAGCTCTAGTGCAGCATGGACTGTTTGCCAAAATGCATGTTAGGGAAGCACTGTGTACAGCTTCAAGAGTTTGTAAGAGTCTGATGTGGTTGTAAGAGAACGTATCAAAGGATAAAAAGAAATGAGAAGAAAAAATAAAAGTAAATAAAGTTGTGGCTGGGAAGGAAGATATCCTGTCCCTCATGTACATTTCATTCACATGAGCCTGTGCCCTGATTGGGAATTAGAAATTGGAATCCTGGGAGGAAAATAAAGGTGAATAAGGAAGTATGGAAGAAAAGAAGGGGTCCAACAAATCAAAAAGATCTTCAAACATGCTGGCAAATTTCCTAGATGTCTGTGACACCGTGATGAAATAACAGCAGCATAGGGAGGAATATCAGAATTTGGTTTCTGCTAAGAGAAGAAGGTGGATTTTTACTGAAAAGTTTATTTTTCTAAATCTGCCTTTAGCAACACAAAACTCTGGTACAGCCAAGACCATTACATATTTACATAGATATACATATATATATATATACACAGACATTTGATATAGCTTTGACAACATTTAAAGACACTTTAGTCATTTCTCCCTCCTTTCTGTCTTTCCAGCTCTTTCCCACCTGTTTAGTTTAGCAGTTGTTTCACTTCCAGCAACTATATATTATGCATGCACACTTCAGTAAAGCTAACAAGAGTTCTGCAGCACACTAGCTTTGTACATAAGTACTCCTCTTGAAAGCATAAAATCAAATTGCAATTGTTTAATAACAACTGCTTTTGTCATAACAAAAGAAATTAGACTCTCTGAAACATATTTTTTATGGGGACATAAACCCCATAGACACTCTGGTAGTTTTTTATTAATCTGATAATTCCTCAGATATACACAGAAAAATATTTAAAGAAATTATTTGTTTTGCCTAGAAATTGTCCTTTCTTGTGTGTTCAATGAAATACTGCTGATTGTAAGTTCCCAGTCTGGTTAATGTTACACTTACTTGATTTATACTGCTGGGGCTGCTTATATATGTAGGCATATTTCTTAACAACTTACAAACCAAAGTCTTAAAAAACTAGAGCTTTGCTAACATTTTTAATGCAATGAAAATGTCTTGGTTTTAGAGAGGATATTTTTCAGAACTTGTAGTGGGAATTAGACTGCTTGGATTTTGTTTGTAACTCCTGAATCTCTAACATTGCACTGGAAATGCAATTGTTCCCTTAAATTAAGAATTTCTGGAGATGTGTGACTGCTAAATGTGAAATAAGTTTGATATGAAAATAATAAAAATAAAATCTCAATTATGATGAGCATTTATGCACCAATAAAGCATTTACAGGAAAGTGCCAGTGTTAGTGGCTGGTGGCTCAGAATTTCACTGATGGATGGAAAAGAGGATACACATTCTGTCTCCAAGATATGTGAACTTAATCTGCCTTCCAGGAGGCATTTCTGACTTACAGAACAATTCCTGGTCGTAGCGGGAAAACAAAACAAACAAAAAAACAGAAAACAAAACAAAAAACCCACTCCAACTATCTCTCCCACTTCCTGCTGGGATCACTGCTTGAGATTTAAAGGTGGAAGGGGAGAGGAACACATCTGGACAGGCAACAATAATAAGTCAGAAAACTCTGACCACATCCCTGCATGAAATAGAAGCTAACCAGTGAGAGGTGAGAAGACTACTTAGAGTGCAAATATAATTCTGTATCTGTTAGCAGCCACTTAGTCTAGCAATACAGACAAGGCATAAAGACATTTATAAAATCTTATAGTGTAATTTTTCACTTCTACAGATTTTTTTTTTGCCTTTTTAAAACCTGAGCAACTTAGTAAAAATAAAATAATTCTCTTAATATCTCCAAGTTGCAGAATCTGCACTTTAAGTTGATTTTTTTCTTCATTTTCTTAACTAAAAATGTTTTTCATCTGGAAATGTTTGCCCAATTCTTACAGCATCAGCAAAGCAAGGGGAAAAGCCCAGAATACTACTTTGACAGTGTGTCTGTTTCTTCATACTTACATTTGAAACAGCTCTGATCTACGAATAGGCTTTGACTTTCTGAGGAGCGAAGATGGGACCTGGGGTAACACACGCTCTATTTCTGTGCTGGCTGATGACAGGATAGCTTGGTAAATGACAGAACTGGAGCCGGGAGGGTATCAAACACACGGCAGCAGCTGTCACAGGCTCCTTGCTGTGAGTGCATGCAAGGGACTTCAAAAGCTGGAGTTCTCCAGGGATTCCTTGAACTTGTCATTGTTTTTCTTTTTGTTGTTGTTGTTGCTTTTTCCCCAATCATGGCTTTCTGCCTGGCTTTTCTGTATTGCTACATCTTCTTCTTGTCCCTTCTGAGTCAAATTGGGAAGCTGTGAATATGTCCTGATCTCGTGTCTAGAGGGGATATGAATTTTTAATCATTACTATCATCCATTATCATCATTATTTTATTGTATTTATGTAGTGCTGCTGGTCTGGCTGATGTTTTTATGAAGCAATGGAAAGGAAGGTCCTGACCTAAAGGATTTTATAGTCTATTTGTGAGACGAGCAACATCTCAGTCACAGCACAACCTGGGAGCTGATGGGGAGCACTGGCATAATGAAGCCAGAGGAAAAGAAGGCGTCGTTTAGGGCATATTTTCCTCTTAACTTGTTGTCCGTTTATTGACTTGCCCTACCTTGCAACAAAAAATGCCTGTTGGTTTGTCTGGTCAGGTGTGAAATTGGCAGCAGAAATGTAGAAAGACAAACAACAAACTCAAAGGCCAAAAAAACCCCAGACAGGCTTCATGCGCTTAAATTCAACTCAGGCTGACTCGGTCAGGCCCACCAGCCTGTTGTTGGAGCTATTCTCCTCTGGATTTGTAAACTTAGGAAAGCAGATATTAGCAGTGAGGTTTAGACATGAGTCCATCCCAGCCAGTATCATGTCTTTACTTGGTTTAGAGGTAAGAATCTCTCTAGTTGCCAGATTTGGGGTTATCTGTCCCAAGAACAGGTCTTGTCTTTAACAGCTTCAGACACACAAGTCACCACAAACTTTTAAGTTGCATCACATATATTTTCCCATGGTACCTGTCTGTACCTTCCCTCTTGTGATGTAAGTGGATATAGTTGGCTTAGGTCTCTGGGAAAGGGTATGAAACCAGTCAGAAAGGCTATCATTTTCCTCAGCTGATAGCCTGAGGCTAGTGTCAGCAGACACGTGCTGCTCACACACGTAGGCCAGTTAACAATAGGGTAACAAAATTTGCATGGCAAAATGAAGGAGTCATTGGAATAAACACAGGCATCCAGGGATTGCTGTAAAATAGCTGGAATGGAGACAACCAGTATATTTGCACAGCACCTTACATGGGGACCTCCTGGTTTTGACAAAGGGACAACCTGATCTAGACAGAGATTAGTGCTGCCATAATATACATAACAGCAGAAACATAACGCAAGCCAAGAGCAAGATAGAGTATCTCCTTTCCTAATTTGTTGGTCAGCAAATTGAGGAGAGGTGATTTTTTGGATCCTGCCTGAAGACCACTTGCAAATTTCAGCTGAGGAAGAAGGTGATGGCTTTGACTGCTTAATGGAGCTGGGTGCAATGAACAGATTAAATGCACTTTATCTGCTTCTGGGTGCGATTCAGCATAATTTAGGGCTTAGTTTATTCTGGCGATGTATGAAGGCACTTGTCTCCTTTTGTCTTACGCCAACACTTGCTGCTGCTGTTGGTCCTGAAATTGGACGGCCAGAGGCGAGCAGTCAGAGCTGCCTGCTTGGGCGGACAGGCAGAGCTCCACCGAAGCACAGGGTGCAGCGATTGCTCCTCAGCGTGTCCTAGGGAAAATAACTTGATCCAAGCTACTGGATTTCAGCTGAGGAGAGATCTTTTGCTGCTTTAGATAAAACTTCTATCGTAAGATGACAGCACCTCTCCTGCTCACGGGAGCAGCTCCTGACATTGCTACCTGCTTGCATCCATTTTGTTGCATAATCACTTTCCTAATGGGAGGGCCAGGACTGCAGGTGGCTGGTGAGACTCACTGCCAGCTCTCTATGGGCCTGTTTTCTAGCGCCCTTTGGTTACGGGAAGAGGATAAACTGTATCACAAAATGGTAAAAACACTTAAGGTGTTACTTTGCGCAGCAGAATTTGTTCAGAGCATGATCCGTTATCTCATTCCTCCTTCCCCATCACACACATGCACACAAAGATCAATGGAGATTTGCAAAGGTTTTGATTTTTTAGAATTTGTGGTGGGACTTAGACGTTCTTCCAAATAACAAATTATTTGACCCACACTTCAGGGTTGGAAAAGGTTAAAATTATAAAATACTGAGCCCCTTCAGAAGTTATTATCCTGACCACCCTTTTTTCTTTATGTGGAAGGCAAAGCCCACGTACAGCAAGGCAAAACAACTTCCAGAGCATTCGTGTAAAAATCATTCTGATTTTTTCCACAAAAGCTTTGAAAAATGTTCCTTTTTAAAAGAATGCTAGGAGAAAAAGGTTTATCTCTGGGTTTTAAAAAAAAGTTTGTGTATTTGCTGAGTTATCGAGATGGCCTCTATGTTCATGTTCTCATTCTTTAAATTATATTTCTCCTGACAAACTCATTTTCAGTCACAGTAATGAGCAGATAAACAAGGGGTAGCAGTGGATAGCTGCAGAGTGAATAGAATAATTCAGAGGGGGAACTTTTTTCCCTGAAGAGCATGTCAGCTCTTAAAAATTTATGCATCTAGCCTTGAGATATGCAAGCCATATGCATAAATAAATAAGCTTTTAAATGCACGCCATAGGTTTTGGCAGTGCTGGAGATTTCGGTGGGGGGGGGAGGGGGAAACAGAAAAAAATTCAATTGTTCCTGACTATTGAAGATATACAATTATTGGGTGTAGTAATTAGATAATGAAGCTGTCCCTAATAAATCTATCTTATGGCTTTTGGAACTTTGTGTAGCCATGAGCATGAGGTTTTTACTGAATACAAATCTGGGTACCACAATCTTTTGCTGAGCATATTATCAGCTTATGAAATTTTGAAGGGAGAGGAACATGTCCATCCCATAATTTCACCATCAGAGGCAGAAGAGACACAAGCTAATGATAAGACATTTAATAGATACATTGCCTTTCCAACAAGCTAGGTAAAACAACCCCCAAATCTTCATGCAGGGGTGCTCATCCATTGACTTGTCAACAGCTGATAGCCTCATGCCTTAACTGGAACAGCTCAGAAGTCTCTTAGTCACCTCACTCACTGCAAGAAACTATCTTGGTGCTTTGATTTAGAGGTGTGTTTATATGCTGTGATGAACAGGAATCTTAAAGTATTCTGCAATAGTGCTGGGACAAGATGGGAAGAATGTCTTTGTGGGCTTTTGTATGGGGAAATCCTAGCATACTTTCCAAAGTCAGTGTCATTTCTGTTCTGCAGATGAGTGTGTGTGGAGTGCTGGTAGCTGAGCTCGTGCGGTGGTGGTGGGCTTCTTGCGATTATGTAGGACATTACCCTGCTTTTGGTACCATTAGTAGGTTTTTGCATGGTAACAAGTCCCGTAGGATTTAGTGGCTGCCTGTCAAGTGAGGTACTGACTGAGGAGACCAGTGACCTCTGAAGCTCTGTTTCCCCTCCTTGGTGTCCAAACCTTATGGAATAATACTCTTAAGGCTACTTGTAGTTTATAACTGCAGGATGTCGTGGGCTGGCAGGCAGCTCTGGTGGGAACCCAGAGAATACTTGTTAATGGCAGTGATCCTCAGGGTGTCTTGAAGGTGTGTTTTGGAGAAATCCACGCAAGGATCTATCTATCTTCCTGAAATACTACTTTATTAACCGGAATACAATGTTGTCTATTAAAAATTGAGAGAACAGAAGGGAACCTGACAGGAAAAAAACACCCCACTCTTCAGAACTGGCCTAATCCTTATCTGGGTACTCCTAGTATGCAGTCACATACTTAAAAACAGATCATGGTAACACTAGAAATAAGTTTTCAGTGGCTTTTTTTGCCTTGAAAATGCCATTTGTAGGAACAAGGTCTTTTAGTGAATTTTTCAGTCACTGATGTGACATGTAACATTATGTTAATTTCATAGTTCCTTTAATATTGGGATGCTTTCAAGAGTTGAATGAAAAATGCTTCTTTTCCTGGGAGAATCATGTACTTTTTGATTTTGTGTTCCATTTTTTGAGTTTTCACTCCAATCTTTGAAAAGTGAAAGTACTTTGCTTCTTAGTAACAAAGGAGACAAGCTTTTTCATTTAGGATTCCATTGTCAGTGGTAAGGTTTTTTTAAGGTAAAATGATTTTTTTTAATTCACAATTCCATTTAGTGAAATAAAATTAACTTCTAAAACCATTATTTCTAATCACTATCTCTTACAAAAGATTCCATTCATGGTTTACACAATGTATAGCCAGCAAGTTAGATGCCAGAATTTAGAAAACCTGCAGGCTTTTTCTCCCTTTCAGTATGTTGCCTACAGCTTGACAGTATGCACCTTCATCACTCTACCAATAACTTGAGCCTTGCTGATCTATGTCTCAGTTTGAATGTATCCCTTCCTTCTCTACCTCTGAAATGCATGAAAAATACCATTTGTTTTATATTAGGTTGCCCAGTAGACTGCTTGAGGTCAGTGTTTGTATATAGACCTGAATATAGCCATCAGGCTGTCCTCTGCCATGAGCAAAATTTGGGGGTCTAATATTCTATTTTCTAAAGCTTCCTTTCTAATGTATATTTTAGAACAATTACTGATTAATTCATGCCATTTTTGGCAAAAATATTTTGATCTGAAAAACAAACATGATATTTAGCAATTGAAAAGTTTCTTTTGGACTTTTTCCAAATACAACATTCCATTTTACTTTGCTTTGAAATGCTGAAATTAATTTGATGACTGTTTTTTTTTTTAATGAAGGCAATTATTGCCTTTTTTTTTTTCATTTTAAATATCTAGAAGCAAAATCAAGCTTTTCATTTTTTTGTTAGACTAAAGTTCTAATTCCCTCTCTTACTCTCTCTTGTCCCTTCCTCATCTGTTTTTTTTTCTTTTTTAGCAAGAGGAAACACTTTTTTAGTCATCCAGCTGTGGTAGGTAAGTGATGGTATGTGATGGCTGTTTGATAATGGATTATTCACATATGTTTTGTGCTGAAACAGCCAATTCTCTTTGTTAGCCTGAATTGTATCACCTGTTACATTTTACTTTTTGACAGCAAACTCTTCAGAATCGTGTGCTTACATGTTTGATACTGCAATATACCTCTGAGCTGGCTGAGGCTCGCAAGCCATGACTCTAATAGAGGCCTTAAATTTGCTTAACAATTTCCTGATTTATTATGACATTATTCATCCCTCCTCATTGCAACATTACAGTATTATGTGATACATTTGCCCTTGGAAAAGTAGCATTTCTTGGGACTTTTCTTTCCACCATGCTCCTAATTTGATAGGTTTGGGGAATTTGAGTCTCACTGAAATCTCTTCTGACTTGGACCTGAGAGTTTGTAGAACTGTTCCCTCATGTTTTCATTCCTCTCCTCCCTCTATACACACACATGCTTTATACACTTCAGAATAAGCATTTCCACACATTATTCATGATCTTTCTAATGGTTTGCCTCCCATCTGTGGACATCTGATATCAATTTCAAGCAAACATCCATAGTCTTTATTTATAAGATGGTAACTCTCAGCATGTTTGTTATTTTTTCCTTACCCTGTTATTACCTTCATACTCTGATTCCTGAGACAACTGGTCTTTTTCTAAGTGTTTCTTCTTATTTTGTGATATGTTTGGGATATTTTTTCTGCATGACGGATTGTTCTCTTTTGATATTCATTTCCCAGTTGTACATACTTCTTTGCTTATCTTGAAATCTTGAAATTGATTTTCATTCTTACATCACACTAATAACTTCAGTGCGACACTTGTCATTGGCACTAGCAAGGAACAGCAAAATAATTATGCATTCTCCTAATCACTCTCCTGTTTTTAATCTTCTTTGGACACATCACCAATGCAGTTTTATCCTTGAAGACCTGGAGCACTATCCCAGCCAACAGAGAGCACATGCTGAATGCGCTCAGAATAAAGTCCAAATTTCTTCTCTACCAACCTGTGGTACCCCAAGCATTGCCCTCAGGTTGTGAGAGGGGAAAAGAAATGGGAAATTGATAGGTCATGCAATGTGCATGAAGCCATAGCAGAAGGCCAAACACCACCATTTAAAGCTGTGACTGAGGAGTGCGCTGCCCTGAAGAGCTCTTCAGAGCAGGGGTTCTTGGTGCCAATACTGACATCTCACCTGTTCTGCATGTTTGATGCCTGAGATAGCATGCAGAGGGACTGGGTGTGTTGTGGGACACAAAGCATTTCATGTCCTATGCTTGTACACACATGAAGTCTGCTGCTTTGTGGAAATGCTGCAGAAGAACCTGGCTGTCAGTTTGAATGGAATAAACATGGTGATTTGTAAGTATTGAGATCTGGCTCAGTAGCACTAAGGTTTTCGGTATGGTGCAGGTATTTGGACACCTGTTTTGGTAGAGAACCCAACCACCTCCATTGATTTTATTGGGACAACTTCCATTCCTACAAGCTTGGTGTATCCAAGAATCCATATTTGAAGAGAGTACTAATTTCACCCTTAATCTGGACTCGATTTCCTCAGTAGCTTTTGAGGATGATTTCTGAAGGTCAGGTATAAAAATCTAAGGGATTTAGACTTGACAGTAAGAGACTCTGGATTGAAATGAAGACAGGGAAAAATAAAAAAAAGATAAATTCATGATCTTACAATTCTGCTGAATCCCAGCAAGCAAGAGCACATAAGCTTTTAAATGCTAAAGTAAGGATTTTAAAATCAATGGAGTGTTTAATAGAATTCGGTACAATGCATGCAAAACGGAGGAAACGTGGCAACAGGCAAATTTGGAACGAGTGAAAGCTTGCATGTGGCTTGGTTATATAATTAAAACTAGACAAGAAAAGGAAAATGTCAATAATCCAAACAAGAAGTCACACAAATATAGATTGGTGTCTCACTATCAAGGAAAAAAAGTAATTAACAAACCAAAGCAAACCCACAACTTGGAAAGCAGATGGCATACTGGGAACCATTAAGAAAATTAATTTTAAAATAAGGGTAATATACGAGTTGCTCAAATTATGCACTGAACTCCACAGTATATCATTCAGTTCAAGGGGAGCCTGGAATGACTACCTCTGATACACACATTGTATGTCTACAGTCAAGAGTGTCCAGTACTAAACGTAATGTTATCACTCCTAAGAGACCTGAAACAGGGGATAAAAGAACACAGAGGTGTCCTCTAAGCAGGCAGTTATGGCAGAGGAATTATTTTTTTGGATGACCTTGTCTATGAAAAGATCTGCAGGTCTGAGGCTGAGAGGTTGGCAAAGATGTCTTAATGCAAGACATTTATATTTTGGCAAACAGGTACAAAACTCGGCAATAGACATGCTGATATCAGACAAATCCTTCTTATCATGGAACTTCTCTTCTATACAGAAAGAAACATTCTTCAACCTTTTCCTGTAGCTGATGCCCTGGTGTGCCTTTCCTATATGCCCAACCAGGCTGTTTTTCCTCTATGCTCTGCCTGGCCCCTTTGACATCAGCAGCCATGAAACTGGAATTTATCATGGGCAATAAGGTTTGACTGAGGGACTGTCTTGTCATGCAGACACTGACTCTGTTCCTGATTTGGCTACTCTCATTATGGGATCACAGCTGATGATCCTAATTTTTTCCACCTGCCTCTTGTTCATGATGTGGCAGAGATTCATTCTCACTATCATTCAGCAGCACCCTCACCCAGGCTGGGGCACCTCAGCACAGTAGCAGTTATATTGCAAGCCTGCTCTATGCTTACAGAGAAAGAAACATGGATAATCTTAGGAGTTTTAGGAATTAAAATGTACTCTTCAAATAAGAGGTTTGAAGAATAGCTATTTTCCCAGATAATGGGGTACTTAAAAAATAAGTACTTGGATTAAAGGAGTCTTGGTTTTATTTTAGAAGTCAATGATGTGTCATACCTTTTTAGCAAAATGTGATTAATTCAAAATCTTACAGTCACTTCCTAATATTAATATGAAAAAAACCAGGCAGAAGTAGATAAAAATCCATTCAGCTGTTCACTTCATCACCCATTAATGCCTCTCTGAATGAAAGGTGTCAGATGCAATTTTGAGGTGACATCACATGCTCATGTGCTTTCTAGTCCACTTCTCTGGCTAAACGGCAATAGGTCTGCTAAACTTTAGTCCAATGAATTTATTTCACCAGAAGAGTCATGGGTCTAGCAACTGGCAGCAGGAATAGGATCAGCCGAAGGAGGGTGGTTTTGTCTGAATTTGGATCTCAAAGCTCGGCTTCAGTGTCAATACTTTGATGCCTCATGAAGGCTGAACTTGCACGGTGACATTCCCCTCTGCAAGGCCATCAAGGGCATTTGTGTGGTCCTAGCCATTTTCATAGCCCTTTCAGAATGGGATTATTGTGAGATCTTTAACTTCTGCCATGTTTGTGGAAAACTGTCCAACAGATCTCAAAGAAGAGATGGGGAAGGTCTGGTACCCCATCCCCACCCCCAAACATATGCAATTACATGCACACTGCTTCCTTAAACTGGGCTAAAAGGTTTGTATACTGTACATACTCATAAATGCATTTCATATAAGCAGTTTAAACTCCTAAAACAAACCCATTTTCTCTCCTTTCTAAAAATAACAATGTTATACATCATGACCAGCACTTCTTTTTTCCTCAAACTGAAAAATAATTAAATGCTTCCTCCTTTCCCTCCCTCTCCCTGCCCAGCTCTACGGTATCTCCATCCATTTTTACATTGCTATTACTTATTTTAATCCATCCATATTAATCCTGTGGTGACCTTCAATGATTTCAGTGCAGTGAGTCCATAAGATGAGCCTGTAAGTCTAGGATGATTTGTAGGATTGTCTTTTTTTTTTCATTGCTGATGTTCTTAAAGAAAAATAATATTTTGCCCAAAGAAGGATGAAAATACATTTTCCTGGCAGGCAGAGAGGGAACAGTTTTGTTATGATTGAAAAAAATCTCAAAAGTTGTGAGGATAAAAAATGATGAAATTGGGATGCAAAAATATTGAAAAGAGGCTAGGCCTACTCATTGCAGAAATGAAAGCGCATATACTCTATGCCTGTTCCTGCCAGCATGGATATTTAACAGGAATTTTGCATGGTACATGTTTCTGAACTCACTCGCATACATATTGTAGCATTAACACATCAAAGCTTATCCTTTAAGGCCCACGAATCACCCTGGCATGATTATGCTGCACGTACGAAGAGGTGAATGCAGATATGGGGGACTCTGTATACCTTTGGGAGTTCACTGCTGGCAGCTGTGGGTAAGGCTGCACGAGTGGGAATCCATAGGATAAACTAACATGGATTTACAGTGAAAAGGGTGTCAAGACATAGTGCAGTTACTGAGGGATAAAACCATGTGATTTGGATGCCTGTAGAACAGGCATCTAGTATGACACTAGAAATGTGTTTCTCTAGCTCTAAATTAAAAAGTCTTTTCCCTACGTACATGCACACAGAAAATTGTACCTCAATTCTGTTTATCTCCTAATCTAGGAATGAAGCAGGAACCTCCAAAGACTAAGTAAACACGTATATGTAATTTGACTTGGAAAAACATCCTTTGCACCCTGTTTTCCCTGAGTAAAGAGCAAGGACCCAGCAGAGTACCCAACCAACGGTGCCAGTGATGCAGTGTTGCAGTTGTCTGAGGCCAGTTCCAGCAGACCGACAGACCTGTGCTTTCTTTTCAGAGATGGGAGAGGCAGAAGGGTGAAAACAGAACTGAGGAGAAGAGGTCTTAATTCTCTTTGCATTGCTTTGTTGTAGCTGCTTTGCTGGGATGCTCCAGTGAAGGAATTCTGGCTACACACAGGGTCAGACTGTCCTTAAGGACAAAGTCCCTTAACATTAGTCATATATATATATATATATATTATACATGCAGCCTCACTGACTGCAGTGAATACTATTTAACCAGCAGGGATGCCAAAATCTGTCTCTTTATTGCTGACTTTCAATTCGTGTTTGATCAAAGCCCCACTGATACATCTATCAAACTTGCTGCTAACTTAATCCCTACTGCTCTCATTTAAATGACTGATTCGTTTCCCCCTGTTATGTTTAGCCTGCTGTAAACACCAGCACTTTCTGTAAGTCTCTATTTTCACCCTTCTGTTTAATAATCTCCCCAGCCTTTTTCCATGAAAAATGTGTTCATATTTCTGGAAAGCTTCATGTTTATTGCTTTTGTCATTTAAGCCCTCCTAGCACTGTTGCCCTCTGTTATCATCACTGTTGCGTAGTTGTACCACAATGATGTGAACAAATGCTCATCTCTCTGGATTTTCATGCTTCCTTTTCACGTGTGTTTCTAGTTATATCTCACAATTTACAAATTGGCAGTATTAGCAGATTATTAGATGTAATGACTATCTGTGGTGAATTTGGCCATTTCTCAGGTTAAAGAACAATCTCTTCATTGCATGAACTTTTGTTCTCTTTTATTCTTTATTTATTAAATAATCTGACTGCATGATGGTTTAATGTATGACTTTGGTGAAGCTGTTATGTCCCTAGGCCAATTGTGAGGTAAAACTTGACAAATCCCTTCCAGAGCTGTGTGATAGATCCTCAGGCAAAAAATCTGCTTGAATCTTTTCAAACTCCTGAGTCTTCCTGCAAAGTACGAGCATAGCCTCTTAATCCTCCTCATTTTACATCTTAACTTATTGTTGTGCAATAGCCATTATGTCAAAAGACTGACTAGAACTAGGCAAAAGTATTTTGGAGAACAGCTAAGTTCTAAAATTGTTCTAAAGACAACAAATCATTCATAAATCAGGGATTCAGTTCCGGAGATGCTTTTACATATATATACACTATATATATATTTATATTTAATTATATTATGCTAGACTTTTTTTTTTTTTAATTATTATTTTAGGGAAGCAAGTAATCAACCAACACATATTGTATTGGGAATATAAATATCCTCTCTATAAATAATGACTGGGATTAAAAACAATTTTAAAAGTCAGGAGATAAAAGTTCATATTATGACAATTGGATTTTGAGAGAAATCATGTGGCTGCATCTTTTTTCTTTTATATTTACAATGGCCAGAATGAAAGTCCTCATGATTGATGTTAGCTTTCAATTCTGTGACTTGTTCCAGTTTGTGTCACAATATTTGACAGATGTAATAGCATACTTTTTTTGTTTGGATTTTTTTTTTTATTCAATGATGGGTAACAGCATCACTTTGATATCAGTACAGAAGCAGGGCAACATGTCATCTTGATTTATTTAGTTGTTTTACTGTTAACACTTCTCATCATGTTGGTAGAACGATCAGGTAGCTGGCACTAATGTCATTATGCAAGGGGCATTTTAATCATTCAAGGAATCTGTATAATTTTGCAAAGAAAAATGGTTTCTCCATTTTTGGGAATTTAAGTTTGCAGGAAGTTACCCAAGGCATACTATGAATCAGCAAGAGAGTTGATAGGCTTCTGGCTTAACCTTTTCTCTTTCATTTTTAGACCAGATAGGATGAGGTAGCCTGTCTGATTCAATATTAACCATACATTTTGCAAGCTGCTGAGTCACAAGAAAATACTGATTTCGATAATAGCCTTTTGCAAGAAGTGAGTCTTCATTAGTCTGCAGCAGATGGACCCCCAGTACATGTCAGCTACTAATTTGTACTATATTTCTGGCACTTGTATTTCCCTGGACATTATGTTATCTGGATTAGAAATTAGTTATTACTCAGTAATAGTAATTTGTAATTACTGTAAAAATTAATGTAAAAATTTCAGAAATTTCAGTTGTGCAAATAAAGCAGCACTTACAGCTGTTGTGTCTGGTTTGAGTCTTTGTAATCAAATGTTCTTGTACCTGGGTTTGGTTTATATCAGTAGTTTAGATTGCCACTGGTAGGCTTATCCTTGAGTCTTCTGCACCAGAAATCACAATATTCATTTTGACAATTTTCAAGACCATTTGATATCTCACCTTCTTTTAATCCATGAAAGCAGAATGCTTCCAGTCTTATGGAAGAGTTCATCAACCTTGCTGTAACTAAACAACTAGATAGGATGATCTGTAAGTTTAGGTTGAAAGAAGGGACAACTTGTCTGCTGATTGCACTGGGAGTATCTCACAAGTGTCAACTGAATCCTCACTGAGTGTAAATTAAATGTCAGTCTTTGTGATTAATTTACATAGGTGTTACCAGCTTGTTCAGGTTTGATTTCAATTAGTTCCTCTCCCCCTCCCTCCCCGCCCATTTCTGATGGGTTGGAATTAGAAAGCAGACTTTCATTCGGAGCTGCAAGTACACAGCCCATTGCTTGCAATGCCAGAGAGAATGGGTAGAGGTGTCCCTTGTAAAGTATGCATGTAAACAGCTTGATCCACTGATAAAAGTGATCCACAGTCCTGAGACTGAGATTAGATAGATTTTGTAATTGTATTTCCCAAACTCTTAAAAAGCACAGCAGAAATTAGAGGGAGAATTCTCTTCACTGTGTTATTTTCTCTTATATTTGTGTTTCTTTGATGCTTTTAAATGTTTCTTAATGTTATACTGGGGTAACTTGAAGGAAAAATATTTTTTCTCTATTTATATAGAGACGTCATTCTCTGGTAAAGCACATCAGCATCACTGTATTGATCAAGAATTAAAAAAAAATTTTCAAAATTTCCACTTCTTCCAGTGGTGTGGTGGTGTTTTGTCTTTTTTTAAAAATGCTTGAGGCTGAAGGGGCTTTCCTGACGGATATGAGAATAACTTTGAGAGAAACATGAGAAGAATCTGATTTTACCTGTTTATTTTCATCATTTCAGCAATCCTGCCATGCCCTTGAGTAAACATTTTCTTTAAAGTGTTTCCTTACTGCTATTCTTCACGATCTCTGCAATACAAGAGTTTTTCAGCTCTGTCATGTAACCTCCATATATATTCATCTGAAAGAAGCCCACACTGCACCACTGATCCTCGCTTTGCTCTCACCTATAATTCTTTCACGCTTAATAGATTTCATCCATGGACAAGTATTGTTTTAGGCTTTTTGCCAATGTTTAGTCCTATGAGCCAATTTTCTACACAAGGCAGTTACAGCAGCTCTCTGTGAAGAATGCTCTGGCCTTCACTTATATCAAGAGACCTAAACTAGTGAACCTGCATAGATTAATATGTAGTGTTAAGAAGACACAAATCATTCTTGGCCTCAAACCACAACTGAAATGTTTTAACGTTTGCAAAATAGTTTCCAAAGCTAGAAACTGCTGAGTTTTTACTTTGCTTTACCTTATCACTTTGAGAATGAAGGAAAGAGTCAATGTTTCTCAGAGTACTTCATCTCTGTGGTTGGTGCAGTGTGGAGCTGGATGTCTCTGTGCCATATCTCCCTGTTTGTTAGTTCCTCATTATAAGAACAAGAGAGAGACCTGAGTCTTATCTGCAGTTTAGTTAACTGTGTGGACAAGGGGATGCTGGGAACTACACACTCTGAAAACCTATAAGACCCTAGACAGATTTCCTTGTTTTTTCATATATTTATTGTGTGGAAAGGTAGATTTTTTGTTTGTTTGTGGTTTGGTGGATTGTTGTGGGTTTTTTTGTGGGTTTGGGTTTTTGTTTTGTTTTGTTTTGTTTTTGTTTTGGGGTGGGGGGGAGGTTCTGGTTACTTTTTTTAAATTGTAGCCAAAATGTTGAAACTGGCATTTGTGTTAGCTTCAGTTCCTGACCATTAGGAAATACTCAAAGGAACTCAATTTTTCTGATACTAAGGTCCAATGATGTGCTGAATTCAAGTGTTATCTGAACCTAAGAGATGATATGTAACTACAATACCCTAGGTCAGAGATTCCCAATGACTTTGGAGAAGTCTTACTGGTAGCATCTTGTTCTTCACTTGGAAGTCCCTTCCAAGTCAACGATGTGCACTTGGTGGATGAGAATTGGTTGTGCTGAATATGCAACCATTTGGCAAGTCTGATTCTTTTTTCTGAGGACCTAAAGCTCTTCTGGAGTGAGCTGTGGACCCTGTTGTACCTTAGTCTTCAAAGGTATGGTATAATGCATCAGCTGTCATCAATTTTCTTAAATGGGGTGGGGAAATATGAGGACAGGATGTCAGAAACATATTTAAAGAAAGAAAAAAAGTCTCTGTTTGAGTCTCTATAAGGCTAGATGCAAGTTGCTCCGGGATTAAAGATACCTTTCCATTGACTCTGATAGATGTTGGATGAAGCCCAAAGTATAAATACTCTATCCATTTATGTTTTATTCTATTTTTTTTCTTTTTAGGAATCTCCTCTCTGTCACATCTAAAGTTAGCATTCTGAAAAATAGTAACATGTTATTCTGAAGTGTTCATCACCTCCCACATTAGTTTAAAAGATCCTGCAAAAGCACTTTGTACAGCAGGTAAAAAAATATCTAATTCCTAGGATAACCTTAATGACATTTTAATAAACAGCATAATTAACATTTTTTTAAATAGATTTGGAAAAGCAAAGCTGCAAGTCAAAAGAGCATTCATTTCAGAAACAGAGGTGATCAGAGAACAATGTGTGTCTTTGTGTGGAGGGGAGGGTCATCAAGTCAATCCTTGCTGTTGTTACTTCACTTCTGGTTATCAGCTTGTGACAAGGCAAATAAATAAGGTAGGACAGTGGGGGAAAGAGGGGACTTTTAGTCACTGATCAGAATACAAAGGATCTAATATTTATGGAGAGAATTTTCTCTGCGGCCTACTGAGAGAAAGCAGAGATGTCTGCAAAACCTCTAGACTCTAAATTACTTCAAGAAATAATGGTCAAAGTTTTTGGATTTCTAAAAATTTTTAGCAATTCTTTTTACATTAAGTACTTAGACAAATTATGTGCAAATGCTTCATCAGGGAGCTTTATCATTGTCAGGCAACTAGTTTGATCTGGAGAGCTTCAAACCCCTAGCAAATCCGAGAGGCCAAAGTGGTGAGGCCATATCCAACCCTGATCTAAGCAGAGGAGCTCTGCAGCTGCTTGGAGTCTCTTTATGGAGTGAGATCATGCCAGACAATGCTGATGTCCCCTTTTTCCTCTTCTTCACCCTGAAAAATACTTGGATTACACCATGCTCACTGTTTCCAGTCCTCTGCTCTGTAGAGATATTAGACAAAAGTCCACAGAGGCTTCTTCAGTTTCTTGTAAATCTTCTTTCAATATACCACTTTTGTTCTTTGAAGACAGACTAAGTGCTAGTCTAGCTTAAAAAAAAAGGAGAGTACTATAAGAAATGACTAACATTTCTGTGATTACACTGACACTTCTAACAAAGACCTGAAAAAGGGAGTGCTTCCTCATGGTAAGAGAAGAGGAACAAAAAGCCTGAATTGCATATGCTCTTTGCTCATTAAGTTCTTTTACGAGTTGTTACATCTCTGAATCTGTTTCCCCAACTATAAAATGTCACAGATGTCCTCTGTAATATACTTTGGGAGGAAATGCATCAACAAATGCAAGCTATTAAAACTTTTCTTTTTTTGTTGAGCTTTACAAATGTTACGCGGTGGTTGTTTCATTTGTTTTCTGGCTGGGTATATGGAGTCTTGGTAACTGGAGAGGGAATGTTAAAAACATGTGGTGTTTGAATGGCAGATGTAGAAAGAACCAGAAGCTGTTTTTCTGAAGTTTTACTCTTTCCCCTCTAAAATAATCTTTTTGAGACAGACAGTAGCACTATGTATTTGTTTATGTTTGTGCATAAGAATACTTTGAATCATATCAGTTACGAGGAATACATTAAATGTACTGGTGCCAAATCAATTTATGGCAAGTATTCTTGATTTCAGTGAAGTTTCAACCTGAGATATTTGTGTGGATTGTTTGTTTATTCTTTTTACTTGTGGCATTTATAAAATCTCATAGAAAAAAAGATTAGTCTTAATGTTGAATAAAATATTTTTATTTTTTTAAGCACTTTTAACTAAAAAAGTACAGGTGGAAGACACTAATTGTGTACAAATTATTTTTTCAGGATGTTTCATTTCAACAAAATGAAATTAAGTATTTCAATTGTATAGAGATTGCTTTTTGGATATAAAAAAGCGTTGAAAACAGTATGAAGTTGTAAAATCTCATTGTATTTTCTGTTTTCATCAAAAAGGAGGCAAAAGTGAAAAACAGGTAGAAAATGTTGTATCCTACTACCTTTCAAGCAACATTGTTTTCTAGGGTAGGCAAGCTGTTTGGATTCCCAGAATCATGATGAATAGCAGTTAACTTTTACTCTAGATACAATAGGGTATTCACTCCATATGACCCTTTATAATGTACAAAACTGCATTAAATCCCTGACCAAAGTTACGATACAGCTGGTAAGTGGTTTTTCCCTCTTTTTGACTGGAGGTGCTAATTGATAACTAGGGGGAGGAAGATTGGTTGTCATTCATAAACAAGAATCAGCAGGAAGTTAAGGAAGTCAGCAATTGCATTTTTTCAAAGAGAAAGTGCCTCCACCTGGTGTAGGTACTTACAAAGCACTGTGGAAGAGCAGCAAGCATTTTGGAAGATGAGCAGCAGAGGCAGAATCCTTTGTACCTTCAGGCCTCTATCTTTGCTACAATTGTAGGATGTTTTTGGATCCTGAATATTTCTTGTTGAGGAATTCTTGGGACAATGAGGTGAGTATTAGGGACCAGCTGGGGACTTCAGTACATCAGGAAAAATGCACAGGATGGATGCATGGAACTGACCAGCAGCTTTGGTGATGAAACTGGAAGTGACAGGCTGTGTGTGGTTGTGAATTCAGTAGGGCTGGTGATAGGGTTGGGAGCCAGACTGAAGTATAATATGCATGAGGGGTAGAAAAGTTTTAAAATCTCAGTCTAGTTTATTTTTATCATTCTCTGTCCTGTACTCCCACCCTGTTGGCAAGGATTATCTTTACTTCAGTTACAGGCCAAAATGAACCATTGCAGCTTCAGTAGGATAGTAGGATTTGAATAAAACTCTTCAGAACGAGAAGTACCTTTTTTTGCCTTTTTTTTTCCTTCTTTTTTTTTTTTTCCTGTTATTATGTAGTAGGTAGAGAAAGAAATGGGATGAGCATTTTGTTGCTTGATTCCAACCAGCTGGATTATTTCTAGTTGGCTGATCACATCTCCTACACCTAGTGATATAAATGATGGACTTAGTTAAAATGGCATGTGCTTTTTAATTTATTTTCCTTTTTTTATTAAGACAATTCAGCAGATTGCTTTATTTTTCTTAACTGTAGCAAAAAGAGCATGAATGAATACATACTCCTGGTCCCTGGAGGGCAATCATGCATTTATGCAGACATGCTCCTTAGCCCTTCCTGCCCTTCTCTTTCAAAGCAATGTTTACCAAAAGGTACATTGCCAGCTGTGGTTGCTGTACAAGGGATGCTAATGTTGTGAGATCATGAGATATATGGGATGAGTGGTGAGACTGAGGGAAATTCAGCTGCAGATGAGAGGGACCATTGCTGTGCCAAAAATAGTGGCATTGCCAGAGAGGAAGAAAAAAAAAAAAAAATCCAGTATTCTCACTAAGTGCCATAGGGACCTGGCTTCACTGAAGGTGTATTTGCATATATGCTAAAAGGCTAATCCTAGAAAATCAGGGCAAATGAGGTCTTTCATTTGCCTGTCTGTTGCCTGTGTTTTGTTTAGTGTAACATTCTCCTTTACCAGGTCTATGGTGGTGTATTGCTGTGTGTTTTTCCATGCAGTCAGGCTGCTTCCTTGTGAATCTAAATCCTTTATATAAAGACATATATTAGCTCCCTTGGTATGCATATGTTTTATACAATCTTTGAGATGAATAACTCCTTACTGCCTCTTAGCAACCTCTTTGCTAAGCTGAAGCAGGATACGGACCCCGAACGGATTTTCTGCTTCTTTTCCTGGAACAAGTCCTGTTGCAGAGGAGTTGAGTTTCTGTCATGCTTGGTGTGGCCAGGCCCTCCACAGTCTGGGTTTTGGAGCCTGTGATTCAGTTGAAATATTTCCTGTGTTAAACCTTTCCAGTGGAGTTTGGTGAATAAAAGACTTTTCTCTTTTTGTCCTCCCCTTCTACTTCCTTTAATCTTCTCCCTCCTACTTGACACTATCTCCCAAAACTTGTGTAAAACCAGAAACAAAAATAATACTGGCAAAGCAGGAGGTGAGCTCCTAAACAGTATGTCAGATAAGAGTCATCAAGGTGAAGAAAAATTGCTATTATGTTGTAGTCTAGTGATAAGGGTCGTTTAGCTGGGAGTAGGAAAGTTAAATTCTAGTGCCTGCTATTCAGGCTTTTTTTCTTTATTATTGTTAGCCAGCATAATTAAGAAAATGAAGTTTGTTAAGTTCATATGCGTGTATATGCCTGTCAGTTCTGCCTAATAACTTGTGAACTTGTTGCTCAATTTCAACCAAATTTGGCAGGGGTAAAAATGTCAGGGCTAGTGTGGTCTGACCATTTATTTGGTGGGGTATGTGTGTTTGTGTGGGGGTTTTTGTTTGTTTGGCTTTTGTGGTTTGTGTGTTATTATTTGGTGGGGTTTTCCTGGTTGTTTTTTGTTTTTGTTTTTTTTTGTTGGTTTTTTTTTTTTTTTAATGGAACCAATCAGTGAATAAATCTATAGGGGAGAGGAGGGAATGCTTCCCTCGAGTGAAAAGTTGGGGGGCGAACTCAGCTCTGGCGAACTCTTACACATCCCAAATTCACATTCCTCAAATTCAGAATTTTCTGTGTCCCAGGACAGCTTCTGTGGAAGTGAGAGAGGTCGGTTAGAGTAAGGATTTGGGCTAGAGAAGCTATTAAATGAATTTAAGGTTTAAAGAGTATACTTTGTAGCCACCCATTGATTTATTTTTTTAATTGAAGTTCTTATAGTCTTCACATGTTCCATCTCCTCATATTGTACTTTTCCATCTGGTGTCTAATGTAGCTGCACCACATGCTTCAGGTCTCTTCATTCTTTCTGTAACATCTTTGTTGAGAGCTCTCTGATTTGGCTGTTTGCTATTATCATGAAAATCCACTCTTTTAACTACTTTTCATTTGGGCAGCGTACTTCACAGTCCTTGAGACTGCAGAGATTTAAATCTTTTTTTTTTTTTTTTTTTTTTTCTCCTGGGGGGAGGGTGTGCTCTAATACTCTCTTCTTTGTTGTAGCTCATAAAACACCTTCTGAAATTCATTTCAAGGCATATGAATGAGATGCAATAACACTTAATTCACATTTTCTCCAGCTTGTCCTGTAGCCAGTAATCAGGGGCACTTGTGATGACTCCTGTGCAAGACAAAGTGCTTACCCAGATGATTTGCACAGGGGAACCTGACTTTGTTAATTACAGCACTAATGCAGTCAAGTTATTTCAATGACAAAAGAGGAGGGAGGCAGAAGAGGATTTTACAACAAAGCAGCTCGTGAATTTAGGAGATTTCTATGCTTTGTATGATCGATGTCATCTTGGCTTGTGGACTGGGACTAAAGTGTCCAGAGCTGGACATCTGAGTTGATGGAGTTTGAGCAGGGCTGTAACTAGTCAGCTCTGCAGAGAAGGGCTTGCTATACACCCCTGCCAGGAGGTCAGATTCCTTCCAGTGGTCTGCACTGGCCTCCTGCCTTTCCATTCTGCACCCTGGGATGCAGGGCTTGAGCGAAGCCAGGTACCAGGAGCGTTCAAATGCTCAGATAATATTTAACTTCAGCTGAGCCGCCTTGCTGCCCTCTTGGGTTGTTGTGGAATACAACTGTGCAAATGGCTGATTTCTCAGTTTAACTGGCAATTTAAGAACAAAATGTCTGAACTCTACAGTTTTCTGTAAATTGAATATATTTATATAAAAAAGTAAGCCTCAAGATGTCTCTTACTAATTAATGAAGAATAAACTTTCAAATCCAAAGACATATTAAAGTAGAATTTTCTGAGGTAATTCTAAAAGAAGCATCAAAACAACTAATGTCTTCAGATAAATATGGTGCGATATGAAATGAATGAGTTGCCTCTTCCTAATGGGGGTAGTGGTGACAGCCTTTGAAGTCAGTTTAATAAAAGTAAAACTACTTCTGATTCCCCCCCCCCCCCATTATTAGTTTGTTTTGGTTTTGGAAACCGGTAAGGAAAATTTCAGCCTTGTCCCTCGCCAGACAAGTAGGCTTGCATCTGGCGTGGACTCAATTTCTTAGTCAAAGTTCCTTCATCACTCATCCACTGCCTGAAAAGAGCTGAAGGTTCCTTGAAACACTAGAGGAAAGATCAGTAAGCAGTGAGGTTTGGGAATTAGGAGCATTTGAGATGCCAGACTTCATGCAGTGAATTTACAAGGCTGATCTCTGTGGAAAGAAAGTGGCAGGTGACCTACCTCCATTGACTTCAGAGCATATCTAGAGAGATGAAGAGGTTAACGTGCCTGGCCAATCTAACTGCTTATAGTTGAGATGTGTGAACGCTGCCCTCAGTATATTGAGTGTGACAGGCTGATTCACAATGTAAGGACTTTCCACATTGTACTCTTCAGAGAGCAGGCTCTGAAAAGGCCATTACTAGGACTTGCTTTGCTGACTTGCACTGCCCTCCCCTTCAGCTCTACTCTTAGGCGTGTTGAGGTACCGTTGCTGGCGTGGCTCACTGAGGATGCAGCAAGCTCTGGTGCTGGAAATGGAAGGGGTTTTGTGCATGCTCGCGCTCTCTCAGTTGGCATGGTGCCCGCTTTTGACAACCAGCAAAGCAGGGGCATCCTCCCCAGCAGCTCGGATCTAAATCCCAGATATGGAGGTTGTTTTCCGGCACAGCCTGTGCTGTGTATAAATCCTGGATCAAACAGGCTAATCGCTGCTAATCAGCATGATGGGGCCTGTAGACCTTTGCAGCCCTGCTTACTGGCTGGGGGGACAAACTGTCAGTAGGTGTTAAATCATTAACAGTTGCTGTTGAATTTAAGTAGCTGGTGGTGTTGAATTTAAGTGACTAGTGCTGCGTTCATACACTGCCAAGGAATTAAATTTTCCAGAGCTACAGCATCACTGTGCATTTTTCCCAGCACGGCTATGATTCAGGCTGAAGAAGCATTAATCTGCCTTAGCGCATGAGAAAACTTAGTTGAAGAACTACTTCTGAATAACCCGCTGAGTGCTGTACTGCTGATTTTTTTTTTTTTTAAATTATTATTTAATTATTTTTTTCATAACTCCATCATAGGTTATGCTACTGCACTGCTGCTTACAATCTAGCATTTATACTCAGCTATTTGAGTAAAAGGAAAGCTAACACTGGATTTCAAACCTCATTATCCATCCTTGGTGTTTACCATATGGTTTACTCTTGAATAGCTGTGGAATCTGGGAAACTTTCCGGTAGGCTACTGTGATTTTTGTGCTTGTATTCACAACACACAAGTTTGATTGTCTTTCCTTTTTTTTTTTTTTTTTTTTTTTCCTATTTCTTTCTTTTAATTTACAAATTGCATTTCAAAATAGCAAGAAAATGTGGCAGGTTGCACAGTTGGAGAGAATTATGGCCCCTTTCTGGTAGTTAATGTACCCTGAGCTTTTGGCTTTGGTGCCTCATAATGCCACATGAGGCATGCAGTAACTGCCCAGAAACACATTTGTTAGCTGTCATGTCACTCCTTAATTATATCTTACTTCTGTTTCAGTGCATCATGCATAAGTCTGCTAAATGTTCTATGTAAATCCAAACCTGATTTATTGTCTCAAAAGTACCTTAGAGAATACCAGTGGAATAAAAGAGCTCCCTTTAATGTGCTTTCCTATCTGTAGAGCTCCAATTTAGTGTAACTTTGTTAATCTTTGAATCGGTAAACAATATTGCATGCAGTATGTAGCTTTAATTTAAGGAGATTGCTTACTTATGTGCTTGTTCTCAGGTGTGTTGTGAAAATGAAGTTTTCTTTCTTTGCTGGATCGTATCAAGAGTTGAAAATATAGTGTGTGTGTTGCCAGATCCTCCACCACTGTAATTCAGGGCAGTTTCAAAGCCATGACAGTACTGCTGATTTATACCAGCTAGTGTTCAGATTTTGATGCTATTGGTGATGGGAAACTATTAAAAACCCATTCTGAGGCTGCAGCTTTCTCCTTGTAAATCCCTGTACTAAGGGAATAGGGAGGGCAGGAGGGAGGAGATGCTGCTGAAGTAAGGAAGGGAGGTCTTGTTGGTGTGTGCTGGAGGTGTTGCTTCCTGTATTCTTCTCAATAAATTATTTTATTTTTCTCAGTTGGTGGCAGCAGCTTTAAGATGCCATAAGTGCTTTTTCTCTGAAATGAGATTTACTGAGTGTGTATGAGACTGGAGTCTGTGAGCATTTGGCAGCTGCTGAACTGTTGCTCTCTGCATGAATGGACTAAGGGCAAAGTAGTATCGTAACATTTGGAGTGTGACTTTCTCCTCTGTCCTATGATGCAAAAAAAAAAAAAAAAAAAAAAAGGTTGTCTGCTGTTTGCCAGTGAAGATCATGCAATTTCTCAATGCCTATCCAAATAGTTGTAGGGCTATTGGATAAAGGCATCAGCCTTTTTCTGTTCGAAGGCTGTTTTAAGCCTCAGGAAGGGTTTTGGAGTGAGTATATTGTATAGCCTGTTAATATAGAGAGTTTTCTTGTGGTGTTGTTAGCTGAAGCCTGTCTCTTCTTACCTTCCTGCTTGTCTGATCTAACACATGTAAATGGGTGTTAGACCTGGAACTTCCCAAAGACTTGGGAGCTCTGAAAAGAAACTTCTCAAGGGGGGAAAAAAACCACCCCAAAACCACAACTTGTAAATTTATTGGTAAAGGAAGAAAATATATTTAATAAATCTGGGGACCAGTGAAAATTGTGGAAGCAGAATAGTGATTTTGGTGGAAATTATCTACAAAGTTCCTGGTTACTTCCAAATAAGAAAATACTTAGGAACTAATTGGTGGGGGGGGGCAGGGGAAAAACAGCAAAACTGAGATTTAATTTATTGAATTAGCTGTAGCATAAACAAATATCAGAAAAGTTGTGGAGTTTCTGTCCTGTTCTGGTGTGGAGGGGTTAGTATCTTAGTTAGTAGCAAAAGCAGGAAGGGAAGTAGTCTCACCTGCTTATACTAGATTTCCTACTTACTACATGTCAATATATCCTTTAAGGTTTTTCTTAAGCGGTCTACAAAAGGTCAAGCACTGAAGAGAAAATGCCATGTTGTTTTTGGTTTGTGGATTCAAGCACAGGCTTTCTGGTAACTGTAACTGCTCTATGAAGCTCAAAGCATGTGAGATGGTGTTTGTAACCAAGACATCTGGAAAGTGGGTTGTGTATCCTGTGAAACTGTTTAGCCATGAAAACCTATTGGGGTTAGTGTGGAAGAAATCAGGAGTCAGTGGTTCCTCTTGGAGTGGCATTGGTGAGTGAGGAAATGAGGCTAGGTTCAGTCTGGAAGCTAGGCTGTGGGAATGCGCACCCTTAAAGAAGAGAACAAGATCCCTTTCACAGTGTGAAAGTGAAGTTAGCAGTGAGGTTCAGTGATGGTAGTGACACAGTCCTCTCCCTACCAAGACATTAATTCCTTTGACCACGAATGAAACCTTTGTTTAAATTCAACTTTTTACGATAGCTCAGCTGAGCCAGAATTTTATCCTACATTTCTTATGGCTATCAACAGGTCTAATAGGAGCTAGTGGAAATAACAAAGGCTGGAAATGAGCTTTAAATATCTGCTTTGAATGGGAGAAAACTGTGGAGAAGCCGGATATTGCAGTTGGTTACAACTAAGTTTGAAAAACCTAAGATTACGATTGCACAGGATCTTTTTGGAAGACATATCAAATATCTTTAAAACACTTTGATGCACATAACATATAAGGTTATAAAGCTCCTTTTTCTTTTTTCTCCTTTCATCATGGTTGCTTACCACAGGCATTTCCCTTTTTATACTTCATAGTATAAAACTTTGTGCAGCTGCATTGTTGTTAACCTTAGCAAAAGATAAACCAGGGAAGATTTGCATAATTACAGTTGCTTATCTTTTTGCTCTTTTCTCACCATGCCCAGCAGGCACAGCTGGAATTCATCATTTACAGTGACTTTATATAATCCATGAAACCCAGAAATTTCACTGGGAGGAAGTGGCTGAAGTCAGTTAGTGTACTGTTTGCAGCAGAGTTTCTCAAAGGTAATACTTGCAAGACTATTTAAAGAAGGTGCCTAGGTTTGTTTATATAAATACACATATATGAAAAAATCCAAATGATGCCCTTTATCTTGTTAGATTATCATATTCAATTTCAGCCTTTGCAGTGAGGAGTAAAACAGCATTTAATTATCGAAGGGTAGACTGTCTCTGCAAATTAGGTCCCTTTAAAATTTAGGCCAGTTGAGGGTTTATGCAGGGGTCGTGGTGTCAATCTTCACGACTTTAAAAACCCTTATGAGTAGACACAGGTAATTAGGAAGAGGGAATCCAAAATTTTTCCTGCAGTGTGCCAGCTAACAAAGTCAGCTGTGTCTGAGGCAGACCTTTGCTGCTGAATCCTATGTGCTTGAATTCTGCGTAGGCACCCAGAGGTTCCAGCTGTTTCAGTGGAGCTTCAGTTTAGAGAGCAAAGATTTGTTCCTATGGGCTCATCTTCACAAAAGTCTTGTTCTGTGTGCTCTGCTTATAACAAAGTTTTGATGACCTACCATGAACACATAGAACAGGGTAAATAAATTAAGGCTACAAAGCATTTAGTACTCTATATCCTAGTGTTTGAACATCTTGAAATGAAGACACTTGATTCATGCGTCTCATGATGAGTTCTACTACACAGTTAGCACTGTGTTGCCTAGGTAGATTAACTCCTGTTAAGGCAATAGAGTTATTTTGGTGGCAAACCAAAGTTTACTAGATACAAAAAGACTGCTAATGAGAGTAAATGATTGCCCATGTAATTAGGGAATGCCGGGACTTGATTTCATGATTAAAATCAATCATGGTTTAAAAATATTCTGAGATCAGCATTCAGAATGGAGATTAGATTAGTCTTTAAGCTCACATTCAATTTTGTGGTTTTATGTAGCTGAGCATCTAGAGCTAAGGTAAAATTTGAATCTGACCTTAACAAAAAAAGATGATCCACCATTCTGCTTTTTGTTTATCTTTAACAGAAACTATTTTTTTTGTATGAAGTCTAAGTCCAAAAGACAACACTAGATGATTTTATTAGCAGGTAATACATCCTGGGCTATTAAACGTAACTGGCTAGACTTCTGAATGACAGATTTTTCTACTAGAGGTCCTAAAGTTAGATTTCAGTGTCTGTGTAACAGAGGAGATCAAGTTTTTCTGCAGACAGGATACTTCAGTGAAGGAAGGAACATGGTAAGAGTTATAGGCTGTGTTGTTCAGGAAGTCTCTTGTCCTAAAATCTGCACCTCCTATCAACCTCTGGTCAGTCTGTTTAGAGACAAACAACTTAGACCCTTTCTGTCCATAAAGAAAGGGTTATGGGAGCTTTATATTTCTAATTCACTTATATTTTAGGGTATTGGAGAGAGGCAAAGAGTGTCTTTCACTGGCTATAGCTTCTACTTCTTGAAGGACTCTGCTGGGAGATCTTTTCTGGATGATTTTGACATAGCCTGTTGGAGCATTCACCATTAGCTATATAAATCTGAAGTCGAAGCTCACATGAGGAAATACACAGTGAATTCAGTCATCTAATGAAGGGGAACAAGATATTCTCCAGATGGGATGCTTTAATGTCTGATTCTCACTTGGAAGAGAGATAAATTGACCTTTAGGGCATGGCCAGCCCTTGCCGACTGCTGAAAGAAGAGAATTAAAACCAGACTACACAAACATGTTTTGTTCTTTTCTCCCCTCATAGGCAGGTTGGTTTTTTTGTTTAGTTTTGTGTTTTTGACACATGGGAGAGGAAAGAGAAGATGAATGGACTTAATTGGCAATAAAACTTAGTGTGCTTTTAAAATCTAAAATAGTCTTATAAGCAATTTACATCCTGTCTTGAATTAGGATATTAACAAAATATAAATGTCTCTGGTGCTCCACGCAGGAATACATTGAACACTTGCTGCTTGGAGATCATACTGTTTATTGACTTTTTGTTTAGGGGTGCGTCAGATTTTTTTTTTTAATTGAGAAAGTGTTTGACTGAGAGATATTTTTAATTTTAAGAGTGTTTCTAATCCCTTATCTTCTCAGCACAAGAACAGAGCCAAAACTGCAACAGCTCAGCATTGTCTGAGTTTTGGTGGGGTGTTTTGTGATGTTAGTGTAATGAAGTTTGCCAGGGAAGGGCTGAATTAATCCTGTCCTATGAGAGACCCTTGCAAAAATAAATCTAGCCATGTGAGCAAATTTTAAATAAATGGGTACATTTGCCAGTCTCCGAATGCAGGATTAATTTTTATGCCTGCTTGATTCATGTGGGATCTAAAAAACCGTGAGATTAAAGTGTAGGAAATGTATAGGAATATTGTCATTGAATCATAATGTGCATTGACATAAGTGATGGAGAATTCATATGGGTAAGTGAAGCCTTCGAGGGCATGGGGCATAGTTATTAAATCAAGCTTTTCTATGAATACAAGATTTCACGAGGCTGCTCTTGCAACACACAACCTTTGTATTCAGGCAGTCTATGGGGAAGAAGGAGTTGATAACTTTTTTGTGAACATTCATTTAGGTCTGACATTTAGCCAGACTAGTTTATGGCTTCCCAGTTGCCCTGTATAGGGTATGCAGGTAAACTAAATTTTGTTTGCTAGTATTCAGACAGGGTTTTCTCTCATTGCTTTCCAGAATGTCTCCTAGTTACACATGTATAGGTGTGCTAATATCAGAATAGAAACTTTGTCACTGGTGTTGTCCTTTCTTGGCTAAGCTATTGTTCCCTTGCAGTAATAAAAGTACCTAAGTAGAAACTGTGACCTGCTGCATCTTTGATAGACAGCAAATCATTGGAATGAACCTGCCTACAAAAGCAAAGGGTGATTATTATTCATGTAGAGAAAAGTTCTGGATAAAGGAGATGTTTACAGAGATCAGAATGAGTTTGCAAAAGATTGCATGGGAGACTTGCTTCTCTTCCAAGTGCAGAATCTTGGTTGTACAAGAACTTACTCTGACCCAATTGCCTATTCAATTATATCTTGGATAAATTTGTTTTACAGTCTCATGCCCAAAATCTTTAATTGCTGTAAGTGATAGAAATGGGACCAGTTAGCTGCAGCTCACGCTTCTGGGTGTTAGCATTTTTGCCATATCATTTGTTAATATAGGAAGGTTGTTCTACTGATGATGCCCATTTCTACAGATGATTTAAATTCTTGCTTTCTTTTTGAAGTATTCATTTTACTATAGCAATGAACAGTGTTTCTTCTTTTTTCTGATTCCAAATCTTATACTAGGAGTGATGCTTTCTCAAATTTCTGTCCATAAACCAAACTTTCTCAATGTAAAGTAAATTATTTGTCCTGTATGCAGTACGTATTGTTTTTGCAGCTGATTGTAATGGATAATATAGAAAGGGTAGTGAAATGTAATCAAGTCCATTACTTGCGGAAAAAAAAAAATAAATCAGACAAAGCTTAGCCTATTGAAAGTTAGACATCTGACCTAAGCGTAGAACATTGCCTATAGTCTTTGGAGAGCAATTGGTCTGCTTGGAAGCTGATTTGTTGATCTGCTACTAGTCTCTAGCAGTAAAAGTTATCCAGATGCTTAGTTCAAGTAGATGCCTAAGTTTTAGACCGTTAAAGTGAAATCAATTTTCAGAAGCATATTTCCTAACTAGACATTAATCATAGAATGGTTTGTGTTGGAAGGGACCTTCAAAGGTCATCTAGTCCAACCACCCAATCATCTAGTCCAAGTTCCCTGTTCAGTGGCTTTCTATATTCTGTGTTCAATCAACTTTTTTCATACTCTATTACACCTGATTCTCTTTCCTTTCCCTTTGAGATAAAAATTTGGTGACCAGCTGTTACTGGAGAGTTTACTCATCTTAGTTCACTATGACTGGTGCAAACAGTCTTCTGATGTACTTTGGAGCTCTAGTGGCTATGTTGATTTATATCAGCTGCAAATCTGGCCCAGTGGCTGTGACCCAAATATTGATAAAATCTAGAAGCTCAACTAATGCAACGAAATGGATTTTTAATATACATTTCTATTTGAAGGGTGGTCCGTAGAGTCATTCTTTGACTCTGAGTTGTAATCATATTTGTGTTGTTCAGATGATATACTGTGCCTGGGGTTGCAATGTGTCATGAAAACAGCATTGTGTTGGATACAAATACAATCTGCAGTTGAATAGGACTCTTTTTCACTGTTGTCTATCAAAATTTCTATTACTGGCTCAGTCATTCATTAGCAAAAATACAAAGCACATGTTCTGAGTTCTGTACAGGACCATCTATTATGCCAGTCTTGTAAAGAAGTAGTAGCATTGATTTTTAACTGGACAGCAGATTTATTTTTTTTATTTTTCCAAAGGCTATTTTTATTCTTTTTAAAGTGGAACCAAGCATCTTGGCTCATCTTCCAGCGGTATGTCCATGACACGGGACCTGGAATGACTCATTTATAAAGAAGCAAAGCTGTACTTGAATCCAGCATTTGCAAATCTTCTTTCTTAAACTCTGCTACTGAATTAACACCTCTTGAGAGAAATGGTAAGACTTTTGTACTATCTCCAAGTGACAGAGAAATCTGGATAGAAGAGTTCCTTAGCCCCTCAGAGAACTGCAACTCCAGTTTTCCTGGGTAAAATGTCCCTTCCTGTCTGTGGCTATTTTTGGCAGACAGGATGCTTTAGGATATTCTAGAAAAACAGATTATTTTTTTGTATGGTTGAAGACTATTTCTAGAGATGTCTATTGCTATTATAAATAGTAATTTACAATATAGTAATAAATAATAATTAATGTTGTAGTAGATCGTCTGAATCATCCTCATCTGGGGGAAACTTAATCAAGACCTGTATCAACAAAAACTGGTTGGCACCTAAATCCCTAAATATGTGGAAACATTGCTTCTTAAAAACATGAAAGGAGAATAAAACATCCAGCCGTAGTGAAGAGAGATGGAAAAGAAAGCATGTTACACTGCGTAATTTTCTGCTGTCTTGCATGTTTACTAAGTTTTTGATAGGCATGCATCTGTACCAGGTTCCTGCAGAAGCATTATGGTTAGAGATTCAGCATGACCATGCTGATACTCAGAAAATTAACAGCCTCTTTACTTCAAAGTTAGGTGGGGGACTGACTAGAAAAGCACCGACTTTTTCGGAGGGGAAAAACACTCAGAACTTTAGAAACATGTTTGCATGATGGAGTGAAAATATACTTGTCTGATGTTTTTGTCATCAAAGCCTTGGAGGAGATTCTTTCTCCACTTTGCAAAAGGCTGCTTTTTGGTGAAGGCCACACTTCAGGGTATTTGTGGGAGATCTGGAAAAATCATTTTGGTTTAGATCTGGAATCTGAAGTTGTGTCTCTTCCATAATAAACATTCATGGATTTGGCAGGATATATCCCTGTCTCTGAAACAAAAATTGAAAGTTTAGGAATGTGTTGGGGAAAGAATTTGCCCCATCTAATCATTAGGAACATAAATTAGTATTGTAAGAGCTGTACCACAGGTCTTTTATTTTTGTTCAAGCAATACTTTTTAATGTAAATTAGAGCTTTAGCAAGGTAGTGTGAGGTGGGGAGGAATTGGACTTTTCCTTTTTGTTAAAATTCACAGGTTTTCAATCCAAAATCATAGTCTTAAAGTAAGATATTTTGACGGATGAAGTTTGTTTTTGTTTTGTTTTTTTTTTTTCTCCTTAAACACTGACCAACAATTTGAAAAACTAGGGAGAATGGGATAGGAATAGTCCAGACACAGAAAAACAATTCATAGGCAGATAGATTGAGAGGAAAGAAATATGTTAATATGAAAATAAGTTTCCTAGGGTTTAGTCTTGTCTGTATTAAACATGACAATGCACCATTATGAATAGAATGGCTTACCCCATTAATATTGTAGTCCAGGCTCCTCTAGAAGCCTTTAAATGCTGCATTAAAAGGAATGTATGGGGATTCTAAATGAGCTATACAGTTCTCTATTTCACATGCTTGACCTTAATGTCACACAACACAATGGGAGCACCAAATTTGTATGCTTACTAGCTGTTAGCAACACCATCGTTTGTAGTTGTGTCTGTGTGTAGCTTGGTGAGTCTTACCATTTGTTTGATCCCTGCTTTGCATTGCTGTCACATAATTCTTCCCATCAATAATAATCACAAACATGTTTACTTAGAAGAAATATGGGGAATGAATATGCTTTACTCCAACCTAAGGGAACCGTCATAAATAAGCACCTGTGAGGGAAATAACAAACCTGCTGATAACAATATATATTTTTTGCTAACCACTATTAAGCATTTAATGGTATGTCTTTTGAAACAGAGTGAAGAAACACAAGTTCATAGTAACTCTTATTTGACAGTGACTAGGATAACACATACCCTGCACTCTCTTTTTTTTTTTTTTTTTTTTTTTGGATAAATACCTCCCTATAAATAATGAGCCCAAACTGAATTTAGTACACTAAGTATAGTTTATTTTGTTTATTGTGTAGCATAACTTAGACAGGATTTGTGGTCAGCCAAGCACCTTACTCTCCCATTTCCTTGCTCTTACAATGCAGCTAGGGAGAAACAATCTATTACATGTCATTAAACCTTTTAATATGTTGTCTGCATTACCTGCTCTTTACTTTGTGGTTACAATTAATATTTAACTTCCATTATGCAAAGTCCACTTATCTGTATTAAATTCTATTTGCTAGGCTTCAGTGTCAAAGTGCTGCCAGGACAGCATTTGGAACCCAATATCTCTTCTTATGCTAATATCAGGCAAACTTGTGAATTGCAGTTTCTTATTCCTTCATCTATGTAATTGATACAGATGGAGAACAAGAAGCATCATTTCTACCCTGTTTGCCTCCTTCATAAGCCATTACCCATTACAACTTGATTTCCAATTTCTAACCAATTTTCTACTCAGCTTGCTGTTTTTCTTTGCTGCTTAATTCTGTTGGTACAATTGACTACAGGCAGGTTGGTTTTTTTTTTTTTTCCTCATATATGCGTGGTTGTAACTTTTTGAAGTATAGTAGTTCTAAACCTTAATGCAGTTTTGAAGACGTGTTTGCAAACTATTTGGGTTCTGTCTTAATATATATTAATGACAGTACTTAACATGGAGTTCTTAATTTTGACTCTAAGCATACTGGGAGGGTGTCTTACCATGATGTGAACTCTCCAGTTGAGTACCAGACTCAATCAAGAGCAGAACTGCTTAGTCAGGGATCTCATCTTGGGTACCAGGAACTGCACCTGGTACTAATACTCGAACAGCACTGTTTCTTGTGTTGGATGTGCATCACTGAAACATCCCAGCAGTCATTAAGACTCTTTCTGTTCACTTTGGAGAGAATACTAGATCAATGGTGGTTTCAGCTCTATGAGAATTTATATTCAATTCTCTTACTCAATCACTCATGGACTAGATGTCTACAGAGTTTATGGATGGGACTAATACAGCTGAGCGAAGACTTTTGAAATTTACTTTCACTCTTTTCCCTGGAAATAAAACACAGATTCTGGATGAATGAAGAAAATTCTCTTTTAAACTACCTGAGTTTTACCAAAGTGCTTCAATCTTAAGTTCAATGTTTTTGAAATTAATTACTTGACCTTCTCATAAATGTCTCATAATTCAGCTGGTCCTGTTCTAGTTTTGCAACCAAACAATAAGACTACTGAGAATTCTGAACAGGACATGCCTGCATTGGTTTACATGAAACACCATCTTAGGGAGGAAATGATGCTTTCAACTTTGCAGAAATGCTAGGGAAGTAAGAAAGGGAAAAAAAAAAAAAATCCCTGTATTCCCTTCATTATTTGTTATTTGGATCATGCTTTTCTCCTTTAAGTGTATAATTCTTAAAGACAGGGTCTTTTCTATGCCAGGAAAAATGGGAATCTGAATGGAATTGGAAATCGCTAGATGGGATGGTAATATTAGTTCTGCCTCAGCATGGAAAAACATGGGACAAAAGTAGAGATTATGAAAAAAATGCCTGTAAACAAATACCTCAAGATTAGAAATTGGGACACTTTGGAGAAAGTCCTGAAACCTGATTCTAATGAAGTCAGTAGCAGCTTCAATGATGCAGTGTGAAATCTCAAAAGATAAGAAAAAACAGCAAGAAATTTGTGAGTAGCCTTTAACTTTTGGGAAGCTGTATGGGAGCAGAAAGAGGAGGAGGGATTTTGTTGCACAGAATAGACAGTGAATAAAATTCCTTTTAGGTGTCTGCAATGCTATCATCAAAAAGATAGTGATCAATGAATAGAGGGGTGGAAAAAAACCACAGTAGTGAGAAAAACAGACACTGTTTGCAAGCAGGAGCCCAGCGCTGGGGCTGCTCAGAGTTCTGAGACTGTCCCAAAATGGTTACTCCCCAGAGGAAACTCGAGTTTGTCTTTCAAATTAAAAAGAAGAGGAAACAGTTATAAAAAAGCCAAGCTTTGCAAAGTCAGCTCCAGCCTGTTTCTTCTGTTTCCCTTCTGTCAGCAGAAGCTGTTGAGAGGCAGCTTGGCAGCCCACCTGTGTTTGTTCTTCACGTTGTTAAATATCAACCCTAAGCCAAACAGAGTAGAAGTTAGAAAATATGTTAGATATTATGAAAGAATTCTTAAAGTATCGATTCCTACAAGGGGCACGACACATTTGGAACATGATCAGTTAAACAACTCTGTGGCATATTGGCATCTCTCCTGTGGCTGGTCAGGATGTGGTTATGCTTCAGGTTTTAATGTAATATTGTCTTGACAGTGCTTTAGTTAGTTGCTTACAGATAGGAATGCTCTTACACTAATAGAAAGCCACTTTTACAAGAATCTTGTTTTTCTTTAAATACAAGAGTAAGCTAAGCTGGAATCCTCTTCCTCCAGAACTC
Source organism: Aquila chrysaetos chrysaetos (assembly GCF_900496995.4). Lineage (NCBI taxonomy): Eukaryota > Metazoa > Chordata > Aves > Accipitriformes > Accipitridae > Aquila > Aquila chrysaetos. Next base: position 38,210,453 of record NC_044009.1, read on the forward strand.
TGTAAACACATCTTCATTTGTGTTTTACAGTTTCTTGCCCAAATTGTCAGTTTTTCATTCATGTGAATAGATCTTCAGCCAGTGTAAATTAGGGAATTTACTGTTAGTCTCACCAACCAATTTTTTCTGGACAATGTATCTCTGGTCTGAACTCAGTAGACATTGAGTACTCCCTGACTTGAGAGCACTAGGTTTGAGAAAGCACCAGATCCTCAGTAGGTTCTCTAATGTGAAGTTTTGAGCTTTATTTCCATCTATCAGAATTTGTTCCTTAAGTGGTACTCGTGTTGGTACCATGTGATGAACAAAGACTTAAAAATCAAGGCACGCAACTAAAAGGGGTATGAACTGTCCTACACTTAATACAAAGTGTGGAAGGAGGAAGGCAGGCATGGGAGCTATGGAGGAGAGCCTTCATCAGTGGCAATGATCCAAGGTTGATGTACGAACCTTGGGGTTTGGCTCAATGGATCTTTTTAGAAGGGACTTGCGAGGCACTGAAAGAGTTAATGTCTCAAACATGGTGATGGGACAAGTTCTGCTGAGCAACGAACTCTGCATAACATGACTCTCTGCCCAGCAAGGAACCCCAGGTGAAAAGCAGCCCATCAGCAGCAGGAGGTGGGGGGGGCCTTGCCGGAGGGTGCACAGCTCCCCACTCTGATAATGCAGTTCTGATGTGCTGAGCAGGACAGCTTACCACGCAGGGAAGGGGAAGTTACTCCCCAAATGATCCCCCAGCCCAAAGGTTCACAAACTGCTCATGACAGCTAATTAGCCCAATGCCCGCCCAAAGGAGGGGCAAGGATGATAAAAGGACACAAACTGAAGCCCCATGGGCACAAGCCTACCGGAACCGGACCCCTCAGCTGACTGAACCAATGCTGGGCCCAGGACTGGTGAAATCTTTCTCTTCTCTCTCTCTCTTTCCCTTTTCCTTTTCCATAATCCGTACACCTCACCCCTTTAGACATAAACCGTTGACCAAGTCTGGGACTAGGAGCGGATCCAGCTGCCCCCAGGCTCCTCGCTGAGAAGGAGTCTAGAAAGCAAGGGGATCTGTTCTGAACCTCATGACCCAATGGGAGGGCTCTCCTTATTGTCTTCCCTCAACTGATTCTGAAATAAGCAAGGCCTGTAGTATATATTTGGTGATGTAGGGTTAGCACAAGTTACACTGTTTACTGACATAGTTTCATGCCAATTTTTGTTGTGAGCATAGCAATTTTTGTGGTGACTGTGCCAATTCTTGTTGTGAGGGAATAAAAGTTGAGGTTTGTGAGTTAAAGGATCCCTGGTGTCATTTCACCTTAATCCTGACCTGGGAATCAGCAAACCTGAGTCATCATCATAAGAAATTGGAGTGTGACAGGACTGTTCCTGGCCTTTCTTTCAGTGTCTGGCATAGACTACTGTTGAGGGTGGGAGATGAATAGCTGTAGAAGCACTGTGTACCAGTACAATAAAACCCCAATATGTAAAACTGAACCTGTCTGCTTTCCAATTTTCCCAGTTGCAGTCTTGTGAACTGAATTATTTAGGCCAAGGTGTCTACAAATCATGTAACTTGCTATCCTCTCTGAGCTTTTGGTGATGAAGTTTGAGATTCATGCCATCAACTTGAGGTTTTAAACTATTTAAACATTTTGTTTAATCAGTGGAAACCCAAAGCCAGTCCAAGAATGTGAGTCAGAATATACTTAAGTTCTGAGTTTACCTGAGGAAATTCATGTCTGTCTTCACTGACTCTACAGCAGTGGAACAATTGGTTTTATTTTTGTCTTGTTTGTTTGGGTTTTGGGGGGGGGGGGGGGGAGGTATTTTGTTGGGTTTGGGTTTTTTTTTTTTTCAGTGTAGGATTCCTAAATATTTTTAGTTAGTGGCACAGACCACATATTGTGAATATCCTTTCTGTGGACAATAGCCTTGTTTTTTCTCCTTGATTTGTTTCACATGTATTGCAAGCCATTCTTTCTTACCTTATAAAAGCACAGGCTGAAATCCACCACTACAAAGGAAATGCAGGCCTGTGTTCTTTCCTGGCTAGGCAAAGTCAAGATGGACTTGAGCTGTTTATTTCTCAGCAGCAAAGGCTGCCTTTCTTAGGAAAGTATGAGATAATACAGATTTCACAGTATGCTCTTGTGTGTTTCAGAAACTGATATTTTAATCAGAGCTGTAGAATTGCTTGGGAACAATTTACTGTGCCTAGGAGAAAAAAGGTGGCTGCTTCAAGCACCCTCTGCTCCTCCACCTCCTCTGTGTAATGTATCATTACTGTAAATTGTTACTTTGGAACAAGGGGATAGTGTGAGTTGTACAGCTTGAGAAATTTCTCCAGATCCATGTTCAAGCTGACAAACAAACAAGGTAAGCAGGCTGAGTAGGGTTTCCTTGATGATTTGCACGATGGATTTTTGAGCCTTGGCGTGCTGGCTTGCAAACTGAGTGCTCTTCCTTTGCTTCTCTGACATGGAAGTGTAACCTGAACTCTTGTCTCCATGCATTTGGGAGATGGATTCATACTTATGATTCAAGCTAATCAGGATGCAAATTGGGTCCTATGGCCCAGTAATACCTCAGCCCACCTCTACGTGAACAATGATTCTGTCAGAAATAATGATCTTAAACCGAAGTCCTGCTCTCCTGTGTGCATGTGAAAATCCAGGAAGCAATGGATTTATTCTGGTTTCCTGAGAGCAATGTTTGTCTTGGTTTCGCTACTGTATTTCTTTTTTTTAATTAGTGTTTTAGGCGGTGCTGTAGAAATGTGCTCTTGCACTCAAAATAAAAACTGATGCAGAGTTTGTCACATTTTCTGATGTGTTGGCATTTCCAGTGGGTATCTTTAATAGGAATCTGTAAGAAATCCCAGCATGTGAGAATTGCTCTTACATAGGTAGTCTGTGGGAGACGTACCAAGACAGCACAGTCAGATGAATAAAGCATATTGGGGGAAGCTGGCTAACCTTGTAGTCTTTGACTTCCCCCCTGCTGAAGACCTCTCACCAGGCCAGGGCTCTGAATATGATGACTTGGGAAAGGAAAGAGATCAGATCAAGAATATATCAGCTGTTGGCCTTTTCCTATCAGTCATGTTTCTGTTCCTCTTGCCCCCGTGGACTTGTATTTGCCAGTGCTTCAGCATTGTGCCAGCACTATGAGGGAAGGCATTGCATGCAGCAGCCAACCAGCCCCTCCTGAAGTGTATTGCTGCATGCCCTGTGCTATTCATATTCACCTCAGAGACCGCAAACAGTAGGGTTGTGTCTGGTACCTTAGCTGCAGTCAGATGCCTTCGTCTGAAGAGTGCTCTGCTTAGCCTTATCTGCACCCGCTTGCTGCTCCCCAGGAGAGCGTCAATGGTAAGGCAGAAAACACAGCTGTATACATCTATTCCTCTGTCTCTAGTCGTTGAAAATTCAGAGGCGACTTTGCAGGAAACATTCAAAAGTCATCCTGAATGTCCCCTTGCAGCCTTACCTTAATTGCGTCCTTCAGCTCAAAGTGTCTTCCCTTCTTTTACCTTGCTATGCAGGAGAATCTCCTTTTACACTGCATTATTTAGTATCTCAAGAGTGGTCATGGTGACTTCAAACACTCTGAAACCTCCAAGTTGAAGCCTCCAACTCGGCTTCTCCTTGGATTACTTAAAGGAAACAGGGATTTCTCTGTGGTTGCGAGCAACTGGGCTGTAGGAAAAGGACAGATTTTTGTGCTGATTTAGGGTTTCTTGCAGCTTTTTTTGTTGTTTTAAAGTACTGGAATTGTAGATACTAAACTTTCTGCATGGATAAAATGGGGATATTCAGCTTAATGAACAACAACAAAAATCCTCTTCCCCTCACCTTGACTATGACTTGCTCCCCCACCCCATCCTGGGTAGTTCCAGTAGGCCCATGTAAGTAACTCCTCTTTGGCTATTCAGTTCTTGGCTTAATCTCTGGGAATTACCACTTAACGTATTAATTAGTGCCAGTAGTGTTACACTGAAGCGGGAAACCACGTAAGTCATTTGTGCATACGCTAACAGGGTGTTGGCTTAGGGGTTTAGGAGTATTATCTTATTAAACCTTAAGCCCTGCAATGCAAACCAACAAAATCCTCCTCCCTACTGGAGGAGCCACCTACCTATTAAGTACCAGATACTTTTCAGGGTCGATTTCAGTTCAGATACCAGGAGATTTGTCCAGACCTTTGTCTTGGAAAGACTTTGCTGGAAATGTAATTTCTCTTTTTAGTTTTTATTGGTTTCTAAATTTCACATGAGCTAGCAATCTATGAGAAGAACCTTTGGTATGATATTTGTGTACATCATCAAATAAGATGGGAATAGTGCTGAGAGGGAAGTTTAAGTCAACTCAGTTTAACTTAAAAAAAAAAAAAAAAAAATCTTCTCTTTTGTTCTTGAAGTGCAGGCACTTCTGACAGTCTGTCTGTCTTTGATACCAAATCAGAGAATGTGAATTTCTATTATTGACCCTTGAATGTAATAGAGGAGAAAGTGTTCTACTATGTGTCATGAGCTTAATGGCTATGAATGTTTTTCTTGGGGTAAAAGTGACTTATTCCTGACTTTTAGTATGAAGAGTTGCTAATTTATACTGGCAGCTCCCAGAAACTTCACAGCACACAAATTTGGTGGGATATAAATACTAGTAGTCTCCATAGTGTTCAAGATTGATGACATTTAGTTTTCATTTGTTCTGCAGACAGGAAAAACTTCTCACTTAAATTTAACCAGGTGAGAGAATCTCTGTAGCACTTGATGCAAACATCCTGAGCATGCTACTGAAAAAAACAAGTCATGTAGCTGATTAAAACTTGAGAATGTTTTTACTGCACTTTAAAGAATTGTTGTGGTGATGTACCTTCCAATGAACTACTAAGTCAAAGGATATGAAATTGAAAGCTCAGAGGTCAAGGTGTGTTCAGGATGATATGATTAGCAAAGAATCTTTAGACCAAATGGTCCATAAAAAATGTGTTTATCTCTAGAAACTGAAATAGTTTGCAAAATCAGTAAGTTTTGTTAAGGCTGGTCAGAAATACCCCAAACCTTTCAGTTTATTAATACTTTTTTCAAAAGAGAATTGGGGTTTTGACCTTTTTTCTTTTGTATTAAATAGATCTAATTTCCATGGGGGAAACAAGCTGTTTATTGGTCATCGTGTAAGAAGATTACTTTTACCCCACACTAACATTTTCCATATCATCATGTATCGCATATCTAGATAGCTCTAATAATCACATATAGATGAAGGATGATTTGCCCTGGGTAACCGTGTAGGTAATCCCTTTATACCTTGTGCATCCTAACATTTTTACTTACACAAAGGAGGTAATGGTGTCAGTTGTGAGCTGGCATCAAGCTGTCTTGCTTGGGTGCAGCAGTAGGCTTTGCTGTTGGGAATTGTACTCAAGATGTCTCAACACCCTGTGACCTTGGATGGTGAGGGTTTGAGTGATGCTTCTTTGGGTAACATATGAGAACAGTCAGGGTGCTAGAGATAGAGTAAGCTCATGGTCTTCCAGGTGCTGCTGTTTAGTTGTGCTCTGGCATTGCTGTGTCAGCAAGGATTGTCATGCCAGAAGCAATACTGTAGGTGGGATATCCTATTTCAGTCTTGTTTGTTGTTTACTTTCTTGTTTTGTTTTGGAAAGGGGAATTATGCATGACAAAGCCAGAATTCTGGGCTTATTGGTCATAAGCCTACAGCTTTAGTCTGTTTGTAGTGCAGCCTGCTGCCTTCACCTCTGTCATGCAGGCAGTCTGCCTCACTGGTCCCTAGGGAGGGCAGAACCAGAGTATGCTGTAAGAAAAGTGCATAAATGCTGTTTCCCCAGCACTGTGAACTGACCCGGTGCAAGCTGCTTCTCTCTTGTGTTTTTTAGTCTTCTATTAAAAACATGGTGATACTGTGAGAGGACCTCACCGTGGTCCAGTTTAGAGTGGAGGTCTAGGTGTATATGCACGAGTTCTGTAGACCTACAGGATTCTTACAGAGTCAGGGAAGGATTAAAAATACTTTGTGTTTTTAAGGGGCAAAAATAAAACTACTTGAAACACTGATTAAAAGAAACAAAAGCCCCAAATGTTTCCATCAAGCTTCTGTTTTGCCTGGCTGTTGATTGGTGTAGAAACTAATTGTTAGAGGCATGATTCTGGAGGTACTTCTGGGGTATCTATCTACAGCTCTTGATGAAAAAGCTTTACAGTTTCTCTTTGCTTGTTGGATTTCAAAGGCTTGCTGCTCTGAAGTTAGTGGCATTGCACTTATTGTCCCCTCTAACAGTTTTCAGGCTCAAAAGTGTTTTCACAATGCATATAGATGAAGGTTTCATGCAGTCTGACTTCTCCAATGGTGAAAAAGGGGAAATTTGAGAAGTGACTGTATTTATAGTTTCACTCTGAATCAATCAGCAGTCTTTGAAAGACTTGAAATGTTAGTAAATTTCTACATTTTATATATTAACAAAAAAAGAAAAAAACCCTTATTTTTAACTCTGTGCACGCTATCTTGGAAAAGAAAGACCTGTACTGCAAGGTGCTTATGCCAAACAGCTGAGAACGTGCTCTTAAATGGAAATGCAGCTCGTAACTTTGCTCTGTTTGGAGGCTGAAAATTACCAAAGACATGCAGAAGTCCCTCTGTTTGGAAATGCATGACAGCAATGCCAAGATATAATGTGAGTATTTGAAAAAGTTTACAGTTATGTTAAATGAAATGCTATTTTACTCTTGTAGTATGTGGGCAATTATGTGAATGTTCCTGAAGTTCATTGGAGTGTACAGTGTAGCCTCTACATTGCTAGAGGTGATTGTAATTGTAATTAAAGATGTGTTACTGCATTTAAATATGAAAATTAACAGCCATAATCAACAGAGCTATTGTGGCATTGGTAAAATGGCTGGCCTGTTATCAGAGGCCATGATCCAAACTTAATCTATGAGCTGTATATTATCCTTCAGAGTGCTTTGAGTATGGCTTTTTCATAGCTAAGAAGTTGTAAAAGCAATATTGCCCCAAGAGATACACCTGAAACCATTCAAAGGATCTCAAACCTGTCAGGATTGGGTGTTTCAGCAATCTAAAAAATTTATCATTTACATCAGTCTGATCAAATGAAGTCTGTAAGTTGGTTGCTGGCTATAAATTACCTGGGAGCCTGAGGATTAAAAAAGTTCCTGAACAACTGAAATGAGGGGGGAAAAAAAAAAAAAATTGAGCCAGGTTACACTGACTCAATGGATTTTTGTAAGTAAACCTATTTCTAGGCAAGTGATTTTACATTATTCATTATTTGTTTGAGATTTGAATGGCAGCTAGAATATTATAAAAAATAATTAAAGTCTCCAAAGGCAGTAGTAGTACAAATTCAAGTAGAGTTACAGGTATATGACTCAAAGAATGCTCTTATCCTTGAAAATGAACTTCATTCATTTCCAATACAGTGAGGAAAAACAACTGCATTTGAAAACTCAATGTTTCTTTATTAACACTTTGTCTTACTTGTCTTGTTCTTAAGGAAGGTAGAGCTCCTGAATTCTCCCATTGTTCTGATTATTTCCCTGATAAGGTATGATTTCAGCTGAGATTTAGGAGGTCAGGAATAGCCAGTCTGGTAATTCATTCTTGAAAGGAATTGAGATCCCATGTTTGCATGCAGCTCTGATTCACATCCTCTTTCCTGCTCATCACCTGTAAATCTTCATGTTCAGAAATGATGTTTCTTTCCATTGTAAAATGGGGATTCCTGGGTATGAATGAACTATATGATAGGAAGTTTTCTGTGTACAATTCTCATACATTAAGGAAAGGGATTCTACACCTGATTTTACTTAAAATCTGAAACCTATCACTGCTGACCTGTTTGTGCTATGCAGCATTCCCTTCCTTGAAAGAAGACTGTGACTTTGCTTCCAGGCATGGATAAAAGGCAGGGCATAGAAATACCAGACAAGGACTTTCTTAGGAACAAGCCTGTAATTCAGATTGAGACTGTGCCCTGACTCTTCTGCGCCTCAGGGTAAAAAATTGCCCAGGCCTTTTCTGGTACTTGTTTCTTTCTTCCTCAGCTTAGCTGTTATGGCTGATATCTTCATAAGGGAGTCTGCATTAAAGCCCATACTTTCACCCTACTTTTCCTCTTTTGTTGTTTACAGTGACTTTACGGTATCGTTGGTCTTTGTACCATAACCAAATCATAGCTGCACATGGCTATAAATGGTTAAGATCCAAATAAGCCTATATATACCATAAGATCCTAGCTGCTGAAGTTTTAAGAAAAATATATAATCCCATCTGCTTTATACCAGGCAGAGCATGAATAGGGTAGCAGAATCTTGTCCTAGAAACAATTCCCTTTTTTCTTAATATTGAGGATGTTTTGATTGGAAAAACACTGTTGCAGAAACACTTTAAAAGTAACAGCTGAAGTTAGGGAAAAGAAATAAAGGAACAAGGCTGTTAACCTACTTTCAATTTCTAATGTGTTTATTTGCCTAGAAGATTCATTATAGGATTCAAAATTTGCTAGAGATCACTCAAACTCACAGCAGCATACTTGCTTTTCTGGCTAAGATTTGTCTTGGGCATGCTTTCATGTCACAACTTATTTAGAAACATCCCACTTTAGTGAGTGAAAGATGGGAAAAATAGAGGATACAGGGGTTGGGAGAAGGGGGAGAGGTAAATTGCAGGGTTAGGCTTTTGTCAATCAGTTGGTTTTATAAGCAATACAAACCGGAATGCAATAGTGAGGGTCTTCTATTAATACACTTCCATAGATTCTCTTGCAGGCTTGACTTTCGTTATAGTGGACTACTTAGTTACATGACTGAGGGAGAGAGGAGGGAGGAGAGGAAATGATGTCCTAGTTTCAGCTGGGATGGAGTTAATTGTCTTCCTAGTAGCTGGTACAGTGCTATGTTTTGAGTTCAGTATGTGAAGAATGTTGAAAACCCACTGATGTTTTCAGTTGTTGCTAAGTAGTGCTTAGACTAAGTCAAGGATTTTTCAGCTTCTCATGCCCAGCCAGAGAGAAAGCTGGAGGGGCACAAGAAGTTGGCACAGGACACAGCCAGGGCAGCTGACCCAAACTGGCCAGCGGGGTATTCCATACCATGTGATGTCACATCTAGTGTATAAACTGGGGGGAGTGGGGGGGGGGGGGAATCGCCGCTGGGGGACTAGCTGGGTGTCGATCGGCAGGCGGTGAGCAATTGCACTGTGCATCATTTGTACATTCCAATCCTCTTATTATTACTGTTGTCATTTTATTAGTATTATCATTATTATTTGTTTCTTCTGTTCTATTAAACTGTTCTTATCTCAACCCACGGGTTTTACTTCTTTTTCCAATTTTTTCCCCCATCTCACTGGGTGCAGGGGGAGTGAGTGAGAAGCTGCGTGGTGCTTAGTTGCTGGCTGGGGTTAAACCACGACATGACATCCCCGATTTCTTCTCCTGTGAAGTGGAATGTGGGGAAGGAACTCTATTAAATCATATCCAAGCAGAGAGACTTCCCGAGATAGGGTAAGGGGAGTTTGGACAATGCTGAAATTACCTTCTGCAGAAGTAACTATGATGGTTTAAGACTTTATTCCTTCCTCGCTCTTCTCCCATCAGTACATTAGCACTGTTCTTCTGTCAGCTACTGCTCATCTAGAAAAGCTGAGGAAAGAGATTATGGGACGGCTCCTCGTGCTCCTCTGTGCAAGGTCACATAACTTGTCTGAAACTGCTGCAGCAATCTATGCTAAATGATGTCTGTTAATACCTGAGGACTGGCTTTTTTCCTGAAACAATGGCTTTGCTTTCCGTGAGATCATGTACAGGTGAGGAAATGTCATGCAAAAGGGTGACTACTTGCAACCTAGAAGCTGTGTCTGAGTGACTGCTGGGGCACTTGGCAGTGTGTTTTAATTTTTTTTTATTTTTTTCCTCCTTTTTAGCTAGAAATATACACTGACCTTTAGGGTATGTGGTGGAAGAACACCCAGTTATCCCATTACAGTGAACAAATGGCTCTGGCTCATCCCTCTTAATGCCTGCAGGTTTTGCGTGTGCACTGTCGCCTAGGTCTACAGGCCACTGAAGAAGCACGTTTGTGTTACACAGCTTTTTTGGCTTCATGAGTGGCCTTGATTTCATGACTTAATCCAAAATTTGCTGGAATAAATGAATACATTTCCTTTACCTTTCTTTGACCTTTGGACGACAAGCTCAGATAGGAGCTGGAAATGATAATGACAACAATTTCTCTTGAACCCAGCAAAGAGAAGCTGTCTGATCCCTGGTGCCATTATCAAAGGAAAATAATTACAAAAAAACCTTCTCTGTAGTGAAAATAGTGGCTCTTAAGGTGTTCTGAAGTCATAAGTCCTAGTGTAAATGTCTGGGTAAAATAAGGACTTACTGTTAATCATCTATGAGGTCATGACAACCATGAGCAGGGCATGAGAGGATGCCTGAGCCATGGGACACTGTTCAGGAACAGACTAGAGAAGAATGGCAAAGGCTGTCTCTGAGGCTGTGGCAGCTTGTCCGAGCCATGAGGTCCATGGCTTCTGGACCATCAGCCCTTCTCCCCCTTCCCTGCTACACCACTGACTCCCGCCGTGCTTCCCCAACAGCTCTGTGGCTTCCCTGTGGAGCCAGAGATATGCCAAAGTATGGCACAGAGCAGGGAACTACTGGCACTATGGTGGAAAATATGAATAGCACATCTCTGCTTCACATCTGGACCAAGTCCGTGTCTGCCTAATTCCCATATCTTCTTAACCTTACTATTTCTGAGGTGCCTCTTAAGGCTCTCAAGTGCCTGAGTGCTCTCTGTATCAAAGCTGTGGACAGCTGAAGCAGACCTAATGCACTTGCCTGGTATCAAGTCCCCTCCCTAAAGCATGGAGGCACTAAAGTTTCTTGAAGGATCGATGCCGGGTAGTTTTGTGTCACTTTAATAAAACCTTATTTCTTCTTATTTTGTATGTTTGTTCTTGGAAATTACAGAAATGTCTTCACTGAAGTTTTCTCAATATGTTTTGCCTGAGGTAGAGACAAAGGTTGCAAAATTGCAGCCCAAGAGTTTAAGTTTGGTAAAGTTAGAAGCAATCAAAGCTTGCTGTGATGTATCAGGCTAAGCCTGGTATTAGGCACTGCTGTCACTTCTGATAACAGGCAGAATGTTTAAAAAAAAAAAAAAATAAAAAAAATCAGAAGTCTAAAAATTACATGGGGTTTTCCTGTGTTGCCACTGAATCACAAAGCAGAAGCTTTCACACTGCAGCTCCTTGGCCATTGCATTCAATGCACATTTTTTGTATTGTACCTTGTATGATCATTTAGTGGAAGCTTTTAAATGTTTTTAACATTAACATATAGTGACTTTTAAAGGTGTTTCTGAAGTTTTGTAGAGTTGAGCAAGGAGAATGTCTCTTGCAACCTGATATACATGCCATTCCTCAAATGTACGAGGCTGGCACTCCTGAAACTTTATTGAAACCTATTACTTCTGAGGAATTTTGACCATATTGAATTAATGTCTTTTAAAAACTAATTAATTATTAAGCAGCTTTATATGAGTGCTCATTGTTTGTCGGTGCTCATCCTTTGGGCAGAGCTCCCTGTACAGCAGCGCAGACCTTGAGTGGCTGAAAGTCCCAACCCAGAACAGGCAAAGTGTCACCAAAAGATGCCCTGGTCACTTGTTCCTCTCACCCTTCCTGTGCTGAATCTAATATTGATATGATTACCTAGTAAGCTAGATCAGGGGACTGATTTAGCTGAAAACCTAAAAAAAGAAACTTTAAAGAATTTTCTTACCTGAACAACTTCAGTTGGAAGAAACTATTGCTGCCTCCTGATCAAAAAAAAAAAAGTTTAAGTGGAAAAGTCCTTCCCAGCTTTAGCTGTTGTGATGGATGAGTTTTCCTTTCTGCAGGTTTCTCTCTTGGGCTCTCACAACATTAACTTTCATAGGCAGGAATGTCGCATTAGGACTTAAAATTGCTCAGACTGAAGGGCTTTTTTTTTTTTATTTATTCCTTCTTCAAAGACATTACTTGTCACTTCATTCATGACAAATCCATGGAAATGCAGTCTAGATTTCTTTGTTACCCAGAGGTATAGCTTAACCCTGCAATAAACACTGGATGATATAAATGATGTTTATATGATTCCAAATGAAGGAGGAATTGATGTCAAGTATTCTGGACAAATTTTGTCGTAATGGGGACAGGGAGATAGAATAACCAATGAGTTCAGGAATACTATGGGAAAGAGAGGTGCTTGTCAGGTTTGAATATTATTCATCCTTGTATCCAAGGCTTACGAGACATTCTGTTGATGCCACACTGTAGTTTTGTGCCTCTTGGGTTTAATTAACCCTAAATGTAACTCTGACAACTTCATTAAAGGTGGATGAGGACAGTGTGTGAATCATTCACAGGAGCACAAATGTATTTTGAAAAGAGATTTAAAAAAACCAAAATCTGTGGCAAGAATATTAGAGGAAATAAACTTTGGCTGGATTTCTGAAAAGTATTGAACAACTACTGCATTTAGACCTGTGCTAGTGAATGCTCTGGGTCAGATTTTGACAAAGTCTGGGATTTGTTGCAACTTCGTATTTGTCTTGACCAAAGAACTAAAGTGGTTTGGCCTCTTTGACAGCAGATCCCAGAACTATCAAATGAGTTGATAATCAAGCAGAATCTTTTTTTTTTTTTTTTTTTTGATTTGTGTTCAAGGGCCTGTTCATTCCTGCAGTTTATTATTCAGGTCAGCTCTCTAATGTACTTTTGAAAAAGACCTTGCTCATGCATATCATGTGTTCTTTTACCCCCAAATGGAGATCTTTATCTCCCAAGGGTGTCTCTCTGGCAGGGTTTCTCAACAGAACAGCACTGCTCCTGCATCTCCTTATGATCCTTAGATGGACCATTGAGGAGAGTGACTGTAGGGATCTGAAAGAGTAAGTGAAAGCAGAGGCAGAAGCATGACATGAGACCTGAATAACCTTTTTCCAGGGAGATTCTGAGAACTCCCTACAGTCAGTTCAGTTCTCACTGTAAGACTGAGTATGAGAGGAAAATATCCACTGGATAATAACATTTTACTGAGAAAGACAGTCATCCTAGGCAAATTTTAGTCAAGCACTGGCTAAACTAATCTGGCTTGACACCAATAATAAATTGCACAAATTCCTGCGACCTTCATCATTCTTATTTTGTATTAAATGTCATCTTGTTAGATGATGCATGAATGAATGGTACAATATGATAGATAGCGTGAATTATTGTCCGCTAATAGATTTTGTTAAAACATGTCTCCTCTCTGGGTTGGTCCTGAAGAAATATGCCCAAAATTATTTCTTAGCAGGTCTTAAAAATCAAGGGAATGTAGGACCTTCATAGGAGTTGAGAAAATTGCTTCTGTTTTTTCCTTAGCTTAAGACACTGCTTTTTTCCTTGCCTTCATTACTCCATGTGTGTGGACACTTGGAGTGATGCACACAAATACACAAGCTTGGCTTGAACCTCACTCTATATGTTATGGTCATCAGAAAAGTTTGAGAAAGGAATGCAGACTGTCTTCTGGAATATGATATAAGGAATCCTCTGGATTAAGCAGGTTGGTGTTTAAACTGAGAGGAGGTGAAAACAGATTTCTACCTACAACCCCTTAAGGCCACCACTTCCCACTCAGGGTGTTTCTGTACTCCCTGCAAAGCCCTCCCCCATGGACACTGTAAGCCATGGCAATAGAGGAGGTTCAATAGGCTTTTTGCTTTCCCCTGGCAAGCCAAGCAGTTCATGAGCAATCCTTAAACCTGCATTAAAAAAAAAAATGCACTGAAAGAAGTGTGTTTGCCTCTGAAATGATAGACTTGATGTTATTGAATGATAAAGATATTTTCTTAATAGCTTATAATAATTAGGGTGATACTTAAGCTGACCTGATAATTTTGTCTATGAAATGTCGTTGTCCCCAAACACCGCCATCTTCAAGATATCTGTTGGCATATAACCAAGTTTTTAAGTTTACTTTTCACTGGAGACTACTGATAAGCATTTTGAATATGTTTCCAGAGACTGTCAAATAATAAACAATGTAATTGTCAGCAGTTTTTAAAAACACAAAAACTATCTTTAAGGCTTCAATACTGTAGGGAATTAAGTGTGATCCATTAACAGCCCAGCTCCTTTTTCTGTCCACAGTTATATAGACATAGCAAGATGATATTTAAGATGACTAACCAAATTCCACAAGGCAACAAAAACGGGTCTCTGACTCAGACGCCTCCTTATCAAGATGACTGTGGCTTTGTGATGTGGTTGTGAGTCTCAGGGTGCAGCTTTTGTGTGTGTGTCCTTTTCCTACATACACATGTGATATCTTTGATGCACCTGGAGCCCCTCTAAATGGGTATTAGGAAATTAAGGGTGACCAAGATGTCAAGTTTTCTGCTGTCTTTTTCTCCCCCATCTGGGGTTATTGCTTTTTTGTCTACCAGTGTAACTTGAAGCAACCTCTAGGCTGCTCTAAAATACTCAAAAAGCAGGGTTTCAATTTAGTCTGCTTTTGGCAGGACTAAGATTTAAGACTGTAGTAGGTGTTTTCTAAGGGTGGCATGCCTGGGATTGGGTGTTGGGATGCTAGCAAGAACCTGCAGTGGATTTATTTCCCAAGGCATTCAGCAAATCTGAGCCAGACATGTTCAGGGTATCCTGAATCTTGTACAGCAGTGCATGACTTTTCCATGAACATCATGCCTCTGGGACTGGGATGCTCTATGATTTTTCACTTTCCAATGTCTGATTCAGTAAGTGCTTCTCCCAAAAGGAGCTTTTTGTAGACCCTTACTTTATTGCATTATATAAAGTAAGACCAGACTCTTGTTGAAATCAATGGGAGTCTAATTCAAACAGTGCTTCCAAAGGTTAAGAACATTTTAAAATCAAATAACTGTTCACATCATATTGAAGTCTAGCACTAATTCTCATCATGCAAACAAACAGGATTTTGGAAAATGTGTCATGTTGATGTATGGCAAATAAACTGCATCCTGACATTTCACAAAATTTAGGATTTCCGAGCATTAGAAACAGTCTAGCATAGCTTTAATTGAAACACTGGAGATATAAAGGGTATATTAAAAAAAAAAAAATCCCCAACCAGTCCCAGGCTTTTTACACTCTTTCATAATTAAAGGACATGAGGTCACATGAAGCTAATCATGGGTAAATTTCAAGCAAATGAAATGAAATATTTCTTCACAAAGCACTTAGATTATGCTGGAGGTCAGAATCAAACAGTGTAGCTGCACTTTTTAAAAGTGTCAGCTAACTTTATGATCATCCATAAAATTTTCAGCTTTACCTGCTAGATTGGGTTAGTCTATGTTCATGTCTCAGGGCATTAGCTGATCACCAAATGACCAAAAAGACTTTTTCTTTTCCTTATGCAAAGCACTGTACAATTACTCAAATACTATTTTTTTTCCCTTTGCTCTCTTCTAAATAACAGCTATAAGCAAGTGCTAGAAACAGCATGCTGCTGTGACGAATAATTGGTAAAAATCTGATAAAGCAGCTTCTCTGTTGTTTTGTTTTGACTGTGCCAGAAGTTTGCCTTTATTTTCAGCAATGGTTTGTGGTAACAATACAGACAGCAAAAATTAGGTCTTGTAATATGATAGAATGATGCATGTAACCAGGTGTAATTTGAATCTATTTTACTTCACACTATTTTCAGAGTATATTTTTTTATGATGGCATTAAATATGTACCTGCAGATACTTTATTTTAATTCAACAATTATTCAATGTCTATTGAAGTGACATGGTGTTTTGCATTTAACTAGTTACATATGTCTGATGTCCTGATAAAATGATATCAGAGTGTGTGTTGCTGTAGCTTAGCATAGAATTTTAAGCTAATACTTGTGTTTCTTTTCCAGCTTTTTCATCCTCTTATTCTAGGCTTTATTAGGGTAAACCTCTTCTACTTTAATAGAATATCAGCACAATACTTTTTGGTCACATCAATAAAGAATGCTTAAAGCCCTTTCCCATTTTAAGAAACCCTGAAACATTTAATTCTTCCAAAACTGCTGTCCCTTTGAAAATCAGCTTTAACTCATCTTCTTATCCCCTCACAATATGTGATCCTATTATATCTGTAGGACTATGGTATACTGTCGTCAAAGACGCTTTGTGTGAATAGGGCAATCCCATAATGCAGCTAAAGTTCAGAAATTGTATATTAAAGCTGGTTTGGAAATACATGAAGCTGAAGAAATAGGAACCAGCCTGTTTCACCTGGAACACATGATCCTCTGATATCTTCAGAGGTTCACTAAAATTCAGATGGTTTCACGGTATGTATATCTGTTAGGGTAAGGTCAAAGGAGCTCCTAAGAGCTGAAAGGCAGTGGTGAAACTCTGGATGTCTGCGAGGCTGTGAAACAGGAGGCAAGTGCCCAAGCTTTCTACTCAATGTGTGGACAGTGTTGGTGAAGAAGAATTACCAGGATCAATTTCCAGAAATATTTATAGCTGTACAATAGTTTGTGCAAAAAAAAACCCCCACCTAAACCAGCCAAACAAAAACTCAAATCAAAACCAAACCAACCCCTGAGGTCCTATAAAAAGACTATGGAATCACTGTCAACCGGTAGTAGTGGTCAGCAGTGAAAGGAGTGACAGCTATTGGTGAAACTGCAGTTACTTTGATGGAAAGGATGTAGCAATATCTGAGACACCTTTATTGTTTTTATGGTTGTAACCAGGAAAAGAGGAATTGTTTTCAGCATTAAGACACTTAAGCCCAACTCGACCGAATTTTGCTTAGTTCTTACAATGTCCTGGTGTTCAACAACAATCTGCAACAACTCCAGGGGGGCCGTGGCTAACTTCACCAGAGTCTTTCCAGTAACCTTAACATTGGGCCCTCACTTGTTGTCTGTATCCTGATGTCCATCTGTGAAATAAATACACTACCTCCCGACTGCGATGCATTCAGTTGCCTGCTTTGAGAGTGACAACCTTTTCCATTGCAGTGGTGGCATAGGTTTGTTCCCGTAGCATAAGCAATAATGGATATGCAAAAGGAGGGAAAGGAAAGCAGTGAGGAAGGGGGAAACCTTCAGATGCAAAAAACGAGCAATATGTTGAGAAGGGTGAGGAGAGCTGGTTTGTTTTATAGCTTTAATTCTTAGTCTGCAGGAGTGCTGTGTAAGTGTGAGAAATGTGGCCCCCAAGTTTGAGACTGAGCAGTCACCTGTTTTGGGGCTGCAATTTAAACACTTGCAGTAAAATGTAATACTGTGAGATCTTCATATCTAATTCTGCGGTGAGGTGGGAAACCAGGAAAAGAGGATCTTAACAGCATGAAAAGATCTAAATCTTTTTTTCTTCTGTAGGCATATTTGTTTGATCATGCCAGAGCTTTGAGACCAAATAGCCTGCAAATTGCTTTCTCATTTCAGATGTTTCCATTGCTGCAAAACAAATAGCCTTATTTTACAGCTTTTAAATGATCCTCCCAAGCATTTCTCCCTCTTATCCTGTTTCTCTTCCTTGCTCCAGCATTTTCACTGTTGCTGCCATTCATCTGCATTTCTTCTTTGATATTTATGAACTCAGCTTCAGCAGCAGAGTTCACAGAAAACATCCCCTCCTTCTCTATGCAAGACAAGCCACGTAAAAGTGGTTTACTCAAAGGGAAGGAAGGAGATAAAAAATAAAACCTCCTTTGTAAATCAGGCCCTCAGGTCAAATTCAGCTGTGGTGTGGGGAGCATTACCTAGTCATCTCCCGGAAGGATTGCTGTGTCTGGAATTGACCTACCTTCCTTTTGAGATGTAAAAAGATGTCTAAATTTAAGTTAAACTCTTCCCAGGAGGAGCAGAGTCCTGTGGGAGTCTCATGGATGAGGGAGAACATAACAGACTATGGCAGAGTGAGGGTTTCTAATGGCTGAAGGGTTTAGACACTTGGGCTGGGTGCCCATTTCCCCCCTGGTATTTTGTGTTTTATAAGCAAGTTCTTCCATCTGTGTGCTCCCGTGTTTTGGATTCCACTTGTATTTCAATAATGCATTATAATAAACACTTGCAAAAAATGTTTGGGTGTGAGTGACACTGTCTTATTTCTGTCTTGAATGCAGCCTTTAGTTCTGTTGTAACTACCATTATTTCCATTATCGATGTGCATAAGAGACAGACGGTGTCTATGTTTGATGTATGTTTAGAGATTTACTTAATTTTTTTCTGGTATTCTTTCTTTTTGACCGTGTAATAATTCCAGTCCCTAATGAAAACAAGCCAAAAATATCCTGGATTTGCATGGGCAGGCATCCATGTGGGAGCTGGAATTATGAGAAGAAAAAGAAAGAAGTGTCAGAAATCAGAGTAGGTCAACCTTTCCTAGTTTTGTCATCATCTGGTGTTATGTTGTCTAAATTAACATTCACAGTGAACAGGCAGAGCTCCTTGAAGACAGGGAGTGTGACAAACATTCATATCTGTAGGTAATAAGGTCACTTTCACCGAAATATCCCTCCCCTAGCTCTGGGCTGAAGGCATCCGAGGCATGAAGGGAAACTGGCAACATTTTCTGGTAATTTGTCACTGACTTTGGGGTTTTTTTGCTTTCTGGATGCCTGAATTATTTTAAATATTCTGGATAACTAATTTCTGAGTTTGTGTATCGGGGTGGGGGGGGCGCAAATAAGGAATCTCAGAATGCTTTATTTATGCATAAGATATTTCTTTTTCTTCCACTGCTGGAATTACTGCATGAAATCCAGACGAGTGATTCTGTTATAGGAGACATCAAAATAAATAGTCTGAACAATCTCTTGCAGCTTTAAACATCAATGAATCAAAGTCTGTTTGCTCTCTTCATTGTTATGTTCCTACATCTCGATTAATGAGATCTCTGAACAGCAGCCTGGGAGTAAGAGATTTTAATATAGTAGATAAACTGAGAAAGTTGAAAGAAAAAAAAAAAAACTGAGAGGGAGAAAAAAGGGACTGTCTTCATCTCCTAGATTGTTAACGCCTTTTCTCTCTAACTTCTTCAGACATTCTTGTTGAGATCAGTTATGTTTCAATTTAAAGTGCAGGTTTCCTCACGTTTTGCTTTTCTTTCCGGTTAACACTTTATCTTCTCTTGACTCATTAGCCATATCCTGAGTGTCATCCTCTTATTAGTCATACTGTCATGAAAAGAATGGAGGGGACTTTGTCCATAAGATATTAACTCCAGAAATTAATTCAAGAATTTATCTGAGGGTGTACTGCAAATTACAGACATGGCAGAAATCAGCCTGGGCTTCTTTCCCAGCCACATGGGAGTAAACTAGAATGAACAGCATCCCCATTAACTAGCAATAGTCTGGAAAGGAGGATTGTAGGTGATGTTGGGAGCCGCAGATAAATGTGCAAGTTGGTAATACATAGGATGGGCCATCCGTGCTGGCTGTATTTGGTGGTAGACAGGGTTTTCATTCTTTCCAGTTTAACTTTCATGTGCAAACATTCTGTAGAATCTCTGACTTCTTCCTCAATCTCCATAATGTTGGCATGAAGGACTCTGCCTGAGGACTGTACCGTTCTCTGTTACTCCTCTGTGTAAGAGAAAGTCTGTCCCTCTTGAAAAAAAACATCACAGCTATTACTGCACTAGAGTTTACTGATTCAAGTTCAGAGTTGGGACTTTGTTAATGTAACATCTTCCTTGCTTTGGAAAATCCACAGGCTAAATGTGGTGGATTAACTGAAGTCGTTTTATGTATTTCTGAAGTGTGATGGGAAGGGGTAAGCCTGTCTTAGGGAAAGAAGCCTTTTATGACCAAACTATATGGCTGACAGTTCCCCAACCCCTTTAATAACTTTCAAATTTATTAGCCAATTTCAATAAAATACAGCAAAAGTCTGAAAGAGAGTAACTTCCTACAAGTTTGGTGCTAGGAAAAGAAGGGATACCTGCAGAGAGAAGGGTACAGAAGAGTCAGCTCTCAGTGATTCTTGCGTAGTGGGAATGGCCAATGTGCCAGTTAAAAGGCAAAATCTCAAGACAAGCCACAGGGAACTGGGTTTATTTCTTAGCTAAGGATGTAAGGGAGAGCTGAAGATACTGATAGGGTGGGCTTCAGAGATGTTACTGGAAGCTGGGGTATTGTCAAGGGTTGTTTAGTGACAGAAATGTGAGAAGGAGATTGCAGTGTGCAGAACAACTTGAGGATAATGAGCAAAAAAAAAAAGTTTAGGAAAAAACAGCTTCCCTGTGACCAATGTGATGAGTTAATTTCTGGTTTATCATTGTTTCTTGTTTATCATTTTCACTTCAAGCCATGATGACCTTAAAGGTCCTTTCCAGCCTAAATGATTCTATGAGGTTTAGCTCTTATGGGTCAATGTAAACCACATTGTTTTTATTTTCAGATTGTTTTTCAGTAGACAATTATAGGCAGTATGAGAAAATGGTAATAAAAAATAAAGAAAACTGCAGGCACAGAAAAAGTTTGGGGGATTGGGTACATAATTCATGTGGATGTGTTTTTATGACAATAGTTCACATTTTTAAACATTTTCTGATGTTCAGTGACTTATGATGGAGCAAGTTTTTAATTAAGATTTCTATCTATTATATTTCCATTGTAAACTCCCTTAGTTTGCAGCTTCTATGCATAGTGTTATTAAATTTCAGAAACAATATTGTAAGTTGATGTTCCCACCATTTCTAGGACTGAAATAATGAAGCTACTTATGAAATGCTGTGACGTTTTCAAATCTGCCAGAGATGTGCTGAAAATGAAAACAATAGATACCAAGACTTTTTTTTTTCCTAATGCATCTTAAAGAGCTATAATTTCAGATTGTTACTGTATTTCTGGAATAAAGGAGAAATGTGGCTTTCGATTTCAGCACCATCTGAAGCAAAGACAGGATAATTGTTATTATAGCTTAGCCAATGTTCAAACCATCCAAAAAAATGTCATGATGAACAGCTCGCTCTGAAGTGGTCTGTGTTCTTCAACTGCTTCCCTTAGCACCCATTTGTTTTATTTGCTTCTCCCAATGGTCTTGTATTTTTCTGTCTGTTTACCCATTCCTTTGTCTGTTTTCATATCTTCCTTAGGTTTCATCTCACCTCTGTCTGTCTTTCCCTTTTTTGGCTGCTCCCATCTGATAAACGTTATGTTCGGCTGAGGCTTTGAATCCTTGGTACAACAAATCAAGTTTAAAAAAAATACTCAAAGCTCACCCAAGACAAGCAAAGAAATAGGCTGTAAACTTGTTTTGTTGGCTTGAATATGTTTTGTTACGGCATGCTGAATTCAATGAAATTTTTGTTAAGATTTCTGAAGCACAGGATGGAACTTATCAAAAATAAGAGTGAGTGCATACACTGGGAATTGTTTGTCCACTCACATGCTTTGAGCAGGGATGTAATTCTGTATACAGTTGCAAGTAAGCACACAGCTGAGCTCTTGGTACTTGTGGAGGTTTCTTTTTGTATCTTTGTTCTGTTTAAAAAAAAAAAAAATATTTCCAGCTTGCTCAAAATGTGTTGAAAATAAGTGTCAAAAAACTAAAGCTTCCTCATGAGATGGAACTGGTTTCCAAGTAAACCTAACTGGAGCTAGGTACCGCTTTAATTCAAAAGCAAAATCTCTTTTTACCCACACTCTGGTATCTTGCTGTTAGCATGTAATACTGGTAGCAACAAAGGTAATCACAGATTTTCACCCAAGAAATCAATAAAAATCTTTTTAATCAGCTATTGTGTACTAACAAATAGTTAGCCTCAGCAGCCTGTTACCACCCATTGGCACCTATGTTTGAGGAATACATGCTTTCTGAGTATTTCCCTGGGAATAGCTATGTCTAGATTCTTCCTGAAAGGCATGCAATAAATCCTTCTAATTGGCAGTCTGCAAGCATTTGATTTCTGCATACTCAGCCCAACCCTGCCCACGGAAGGTGAATGCAAAACTATGTGCTAATGAATCAAACACACGTTCAGTTCTTGTAAAAATTTGCATAGTGGTAATGTTGGAATGAGTGATAAATTCCAAATGAGATTCAATGAGACTGAATCAGCCTTTCTGAGACTTACTTATCTATCTTTTTCTCCTTGGAAAGTATCCTAGAGCAAACTGTTTATTCTTTTTTTTGTTACATTTGTTTGGATTTAATGCAGGAATCAGAAGGCTGGATCAGACCCAACTTCCACACCGGCCAGTATCTTGTCTTCAGCATTGACCAATGACATATGCTTCAGAATAAGGTGAGAGAGGCCTGTGGGAGGCAATCATAGGAGTCTTTCTCCCCATCTTATGAGAGGGATTAGCTCAAGCTACAGATCACTGAGGATAATATTGTTACCCCTAATTACATATTCTGGGGTGTTCTTCACATATAGGTGTTCTCCACAAGCATAGGAGTTATGGAAATCCCTACATAAATGCAGACATTTAGATATTGGCTTCTAAGCTTGTTGTGTAGGCTCCCTTTCTGGTTGATAGAGAAAGATGGGTGCTTGCAGCATGCAATTCATCTGGCTTCAAGGCAGACATCCAAAAGATCTGTCTGATGTCTAGGAGAGACATCCAGTGAATTGCATCTTAGATATGTCCACTTCTTTCTACTGATTGCAAAAGGAACCTGGAAAACTAGCTCAGAGGTAGACATCTACAGTTATGTGAGATTAGTCTCGCTCATATTGTCTTGTCATCTTGAAATATGCAGGTATGAAATATCAGAGGTGGGGCATGGTGTTGTTTCTTTCAACCCTAAACCACATTTTATCCTCTCCAGGTCTTAGAAAATGCTGTTAGGTCAAGAGTTTAAGAGTCACTAAAAGCAACATGGGAAGAACATAGGTGAGCTCCAGGGTCTAGGGCAATAGTGTGGTAGCAATGAGCACTGGTGTGTGGAAAAAGGCCCACCTATTGACGAGCAAAGAAGTGCAGCTGTGCTCCTATTAGTTGGTTCACTATCTGCTGTGTGTGACAGGCCAAACTAAGATAAAAGCAAAAGAGATATGAGAGGCAGAACACAAACCATGAACGATCATGAAAGCGTGCTGAGGAAAACTTACACCTAGCTATGAGGGAGGAGGAGGGATATCTGAAGACAAGGGAAAAAGCAACTGCTAAATAGTGCCTGGAGATGAACACCGAGGAACAAAGCTCAAACATAGTGTCGTGGTTTAACCCCAGCCAGCAGCTAAGCACCATGCAGCTGCTCACTCCCCCCCAGCCGAGTGGAATTGGGGAGAGAACTGAAAAAAAATTTAAAACTTGTGGGTTAAGAACAGTTTAATAGAACAGAAAGGAAGAAACTAATAATGATAATAGTAACAATAATAAAATGACAATAATAATGAAAGGATTAGAATATACAAAACAAATGATGCACAATGCAATTGCTCACCACTCACCAACTGATACCCAATTAGTTCCCGAGCAGGGATTTCCTCCCTCCCCCTCTGCCCAGGCCACCTTCCCCCACTTTATACACTAGGCATGATGTCACATGGTATGGAATATTCCTTTGGCCAGTTTGGGTCAGTTGCCTTGGCTGTGTCCCCTCCCAACTTCTTGTGCCCCTCCAGCCTTCTTGCTGGCTGGGCATGAGAAGCTGAAAACCCCTTGACTTAGTCGAAGCACTGCTTAGCAACAACTGGAAACATCAACGTGTTATCAACATTCTTCTCATACTAAATCCAAAACATAACACTATACTAGTTACTAGAAAGAAAATTAACTCTATCCCAGCTGAAACCAGGACACATAGCAACTTACATAGGTCTGTGTGGAAAGACAAGCCTGGTTCCTAATGAGGAGAGAGATGTCTTGTCACCTTTATGCAATATATACATCTTAGCCTTTTACAAAAACCTTTCATCCCTTTCTTTGGAGGGGAATTTTTCAATAGCAAGTTACCAGGCTGCAACTGACTTCTAGGACTGGAAGAGTCACGCTTCCACTTGCTCAGAATCAGAGAAAAGGTTATTCCTCCCTTTTACATTATTTCTTCAGTCTCAAAGCTTGGATGTGTCGCTAAAGAAGGTATTTATGTGGTTGTTTCAATGATTTTCTGTTTTTACTTACCAGCTTTATTTAAAATCCATGTTCTGGAAACTTAGAAAGAGAATCTACTCTGTCCAGGGTGATACTTAAACATTTAAAATACTCTTAGGAATCTTTTTTTCCTTTTCTTGAATTGGATGATGCTGTCAACATGCAATTATTGCAAGAGAAAAGGTACTTCAGGCTTTGTATAGAGAAAAACTTGTGGGATACTTTATGTAATGCTTCATCTCTGCCTGTATACACAGAATTCAACTAACTTTAAGAAGCAGCATTTTGGTATCATTTTTTAACGTGAGCTGTCCAAATAAGAAAATCATTTACCTTTTCAATCTCTCTCTCTTTCTCTCTCATATATATTTTCCATTTTGGTTTAGTTTTCCATTCATCATGTGGAACTGGTGCATATTGTACTAGGATGTTAGATCAAACTGTCAAAAAGCTGACAGGTTTTGTTTTTTTTTTTTTTTCCCTAAGCATATGTATTTTAGAAATAGTAATTAATTCAACCAACTAGAAGTAATTAGTGGCTTTTTTTTTTTCTGTGCTTGGTGCAGGTTTTAATATGAAGTATTTTTAGAAGGTTGCTGTTTTAACATCTAAAAAGCCCTTATTTTTGGGTACCTTGGTTACACAAGAGGAATGCATGATCTTAGGAAATATATTAACACATGATGCTGAATATGATTTTGGAATGGGAAATGCCTAAGTGCCTAATGACCTTAGGGAAGGGCCTTGTGGAGGACCGATGGCTTGTCTGCATACGTGTTTTGAATAAACAAGATTTCATGTTTTATAATTACAGCCAACCACTGTGACTACATGTAGGACTAGTATGTTCCATTCCAAATGTTACTTTAGATAAGGTACATGAAAAAACCAGCTGGTATGGTCTCATATCCATAGCAGAAGCTTGCTTAATGTTTCTAGCTATTCTAGTAGACGGATGAAAGTTAAGACAACTATCTGTAGAGTTTGTCTTGTTTATATCCTTTATTTGTTCAAACAATACAACATCATAAATGCTGTAAAAATGTTTTCTGAAGTGATATATACCCTGTTCATTGGGTTGGTGTGTTTTAGGAACTTCTATCACCTGGAGAGAAGCTCCGTTTCTAGTACTCCAGCAAAGGGGGTGCTGCAACTCTCTTCCTTTTCCTGTACAGATAAGGGAGATCTTACTATAAGATGTATTTGCAGAAGGAAGACCTTCCTTGTCTTCCATGTCCTTTCCACAGGTGTTCATATAAGATGTCTTTCTGCAACAATTGTTTGCAGGAAGTGGCCATCAAAGCTGAATGCTATGTATGTTTACAGAAACAGAACTTCCTCAATGTCTGATTATTGTTAGAAACTGCCACTTACAGCTTTGCTTGTTTAATAAAACGGTTTTGAAAAACCTTCCTAGGTTTCAGTTTTTCCTCTTCTCAATGTTTTCAGTAGACCCTGATCATAGGTTATTAATGTAGGAAGTATCATCTACCTATCAAATAGGGTATTCCTCCAAAACAGACTTTTCTTTTACCTGACCCATAACAGATTATCTAGTCTGTGGGATGGAATATTAAGATAACTGTCAGTAAACATTAAAAACAGTAATGTTAGATCTATCAGTTAATTTTGGATACAAAATTAATGATAGGAAAACAGAAGTGTTTGGGAAAGGAAAAAGAAGCAATATTAATCAGGAAAAGGTATTTATTCAGACTTAGCTGCAGTATTTGCTCCTGATAATTGTGTTGTCTTTCAACATTAAAATCCAAGATTATTTTTAAGTTGAAGCATGCACTAAGAAAAAAAACCCCTTTGTTCAGTTGCGTTGACTTAACATTAGATATTTTTTATTGCATATACAGCCTAAGCTGACCCTTAAAAAGCTGCAGAGAAAGAGCAGCTCAGTGAAACGTTCAGATTGAACACTGGTATTTTGAGTGAAAGGGCCAATATTTTTTGTGACGTTGTTGCACTAGTACTGTGATGAGCAAGAATGCTTTGGCTGATGCTCTCAAAATAATAGTAATACAGAAAAAGTGGAAAAGGTAAATTGTCTTTAGACTGTGATATAAAAGAATGGTCCAGTTCTTCACTTTGAGGATGAGGCGTGGCTAGGTGGGTGAAGTTTAATTAATCAGTGATCACAAAGCTGGGAAAATTGTTCTCTATTTCATGCCTGAACTTTGCCAATATGTTGTGTTCTATTATAGATCCAACTGAAGAACCTGGAAGGCAACAGAACCTGTGCCCTAGATCTACAGTGAGGACAACCCACGTTATGATACTAGACCTCAGGGAAACCAGGTAAGCACAATGCAAAAATCATTGGACTCTCTTCTAAGAATTTTTTTTTAAATAAGCATACAGATTAATGTAAAGCCAAGATGGCCCACAAAGCATGACCAGCTGTTTATCAACTCATTATTGTTGCTGTACAATTGAATCAAAGGAGAGAGTCAGATTGTGACTGATAAGCAGTGAGATAATAGAATCAAAAGCAGAATGTTTGTACTCTAAAAGGGCTGGGAAATCTGTGCACAGGAAGGTTATGCTGACGGGGCATTGCACAAATACAGCAAATACAAGTACATGACATGAACTGAACCCACAGTGATTTTAAAGATGGACATGAAAGTGTGAAAAGCTATGCATAAAGTCATTGACCTATTTGAAATGAGGGTTAGTGGAATGCCAGGATGATGGCTAGCAGGAGAATGACTAATGCTGCAGAACAGCCTGGTTAAATGTGTTCAGGAAAGGAGCTGAAGTTTGGGTTCAGGCTGCTGGACCATTGAACACCCACTGTGGGCTGTTTGGCCATACCTGTGCAATGTTAAGCTTCCTATCTGCTGGCCTGGATAGAGAAAGCTGTGCATAAATCCAGCATCTCATACTGTTGAGAGAAAGTTGTTCCTGGGAGGGAAGTACAAAGGAAATGTTAGAATCACCTTCTAGAGCCATTAGGTGACCTCCTGGCCTAGAGTGCTGAAACTGAGTCAAGTTACTGGGAATGCCTGGAGGACCAGGAGTCCTGGCACCAGATGGAGAGCAGGATGGCCAATACAGAGTATTGTTAAATTGTTCAAGTTATACAATAAATAAACAGAGGATACAGATCCTCCTATCTCCCCTGAAACCTTTCTGGGGAGTAGGTCTTCTACTCTGATCTACAACTTTAATAAAGAGCTTTAATAAAGGCTGGATCAGACCCAAATTCCACACTGGACAGTATCTTGTCTTCAGCATTGACCAGTGACATATGCTTCAGAATGAGGTGAGAGAGGCCTTTAGGAGGCAGTCATAGGAGTCTTTAGTGGGAGTCTTCAGTCTTTAGCTTTACAGAGCCCACTGTTTGGGCTTAGATCTGCTCCTTTTTTATGCTGGCTACCCAAAGGCAATACAGCAACAAGTACTTCTGTTACTTAGTTCTGCTCACCAGCCACCAAAACAACACGTTCTCACCAGGAAGGGAAACCAAAAGGGCTTGAATTTTCTTGGTAGCCTTGGTTAATGCAGTTGCATCAGAAGATAATGATGTGCAGTACCCTGTGGTCATATCAGTGATCTATCTAATCCTGCTTTACAACTCAGCTGCAATATGTCTTTGGTTTGGTCTCAATATATCTGGTAGCAATAAAAAATAGGTCTTCAATTCTCTGCTTTGCCATCTTGTGCTCTTGCCAAATGAATCAGCCAGAGACTCCCATGGTCAATGTGAATGAGGGAATCTCACCTATCTTTTGTGCTGTCTGTTTCCACCTGTGACTTTGCTGTATTTATACTGTCAGGTAGAGAAATTAATTTGAGGATGGTGAAGACGAGTCCTTATCTATTACTGGGATGGGGAACCTGTGGACCCGATAAAACTCATGAATCTGTTTCATAAGATCTGAGGTTGCTTAATTTTGTTTAGCACAGCCAAGGTGACAAGGAAAAGCAAGGCTCTAATGTTTGGGTTTTTTTTAGTTCTTCCATTATTCCTAACCATGTGATACATGTTTCCAGCTGCTGGAATGATTTCAAACACCTGTTTACCCTCTGTAAATGCTGAACAAAATCCCTGCCCTGTTGTCCCAGTCTGAACATTGAGATGGAAGTTACTTTAAAAGGGTTTTCATTAACCTGATTTTCCCTGGCCACAGAGCCTTAGAGGCTCATCCTCACAGTGAAGAACTGGACTGTTCTTCTATGTCACAGTCTAAAAACAATTTAGCTTTTTTTCTGCTTTTTCTCTATTAGAGATCTGAAATAAACTGTTAAAAGAAGAGGTCAAATGTTGTTTCTTTTTACGAGGAGGTAAACTAAGAGTGAGATACTTGGTCTTCAAAGGGCTAGATCTTCTAGCTGCCTAGCTTGCAGGAAGGGGATGAGCTGTAGTCTTTTATGTAAAACAGAGTTAACCTAAGGCTTCATCCAGCACTGTGTTCCTCGTCTTTTACATCAGCATGAATTGTTGCATACCTGTGAGACTGAGATACTGGGCTATCTATGTTTTTGTAAGTCAATGGGTTATTGACCTTTTTTTCCCCCCATATATAAGAAGTCATATTATAGATAAGAATAAAGCTTTCATGCATGCATATATACGTGCATGTCTGCATATATGTGTGTGTGTATATGTACAACATAATGGGTGGTAATACATATGTAGTGTTATTCTTCCCATATTCCTTGTTTGACCTTGTCTTGAAGGCCACAAATATAACATTAACCTTGCTGCTTCTGTGATTTTTATGAACTTTCTTGAGCTGTTCTAATTCTCTCATTGTTAATACTTCCTGTAATTCAAGCATGGTACTGCACAATTGCATGGTAATTTGGAGCAGGGGAGAAGTCAGGCTCTTTAGTGACCTTTTCACTAGAAATTTCTCATGAAAGCAACTGTTAGCAAGTTTGGATCTGTCTTTTTATAACCTTTACAGTTCAGTGTGTGTCCTTCTAATGAGCTCCTCAATAACTCAGTCCCTCAGCTCTGCCAAAACTGGTCATAATTAACATGTGGTTGTGTGGCCCTGAAATTCATTCAATCTTTTTTAAGGCAGAAGCAAGCAAAGCTATGAGCCTGGTAAATCATTTGTACTAAGAATTTTGTACCTGGTCATACTTACGGTGCCTCTAATTCAAGTTCTACAAAAACAGCCAGAAGATGCCTCGACATCATCTGGGCATATGAATAAGGCAAGAACATAACAGTTATTTTCTGATACACTTACATTCTCTCCCAACTAGTCTTCCAGATTTTTTTAGTGAGCAATATCTAGTAGAAATTGATTTTTTTTTTCCCATGAATTTATCAAATTAGTTTTGAGACCATATGAAATTAAGCATTGCCAGAATTATTCTCCTGAATGCATGTCACCCTAAACTCTTTTGTTGGTTTTGTACTTAAAAAAAAAAAAAAAAAAAAAAAAGAGAAAAAAAAAAGAAAAAAAATCTTTTTGCATTTTTTTTTCCTCTGAGGGTCATCTTCTTTTTTTAGTCATTGTAGTACCTGCTTACAAAGTCATATTTTTTTTCAAAATGTGTCTAGTTGTTTCTGTCTAAGAATACTTGCTGAAAAAAATACATAAAATCTTATCCTGATCATCTCGGAAATATTAGTGTGGTAAAAGTTTTTTGTAGGTTTTTTTTAAACTGAAAAAAATTGCAACAGTTGGTGCTTTGGTTTTTCCCTTACTTGTTACCATTATCTTTCTAAATGTAATGATTTTCAGTGTATTCCAAAATAGTCCATCTTTGGTGGCTATGAAATACCTTGTGGTCTGGGGTTGGTTTTGATGTGGGATCTCTGATAAAGACAAGAAAACTGCTTTTGAATTTGCCAGCTAGTCGGGTGTTAAGATGCTGGGCTTTGGTGAGGGAAATTTAGGTTTTGTTCTCAACTTCAATGCAGCCTCCTTATTTGATATTAAACTAGCCAGTTTTACATCTGCTTTCTTTGTATCAAGAGGGCTAATAGCACTTCTTTAACCTGCAAGGATATTACAAGGATAAATTTGCAAAGGCATCAAAGGAGCTTGGATAGCAGATTACTGAGGGCTGTTGAAGTAGCTAAGAGCAGTGATAGATATCAGCTACCTGCAAGCTTTTCTCAGTATTGTGTAAAAAATTTAAAAATAAAAACAAAAATAGATTGTTTTACCATACAGTCTTAGTGAGTTATGTTTCTCCATCATCCTTCTCTGCAGATCATCTTGCCTGTAACAATAATTTCCAACACGAAAATGCACAGAAAAGTCTACTTTTAAGGAATGTAGCTTCCTGTCATGTTAGTTTGGTGGTTTGTAGGCCTTTCTCTTGGGGTGTTTCTGTTCCGCAATACTGACAGGGTGTCAGATTCCCTGCATGCTTATTTGGACCTGCTACAGTCTTTAACACATTCTCTGGTCCCAGCTGAAGAATTTCAAGGTCATCTCTTTATTTTCCCCTTTTTTTTCCTCCTTTTTTTTTTTTTTTTTTTTTTTTGTTGTTGTTGTTGTTGTTGTTGTTGTTTTTGTAAGTGTAGGGGCTGCATTAATCACCTGCACTCTTTGGGGGCTCTTGCATGTGTGAAGGTTTTCTTTTAATGAGAAAGTTATAACAGTTTGAGGTAATATGTATCCATGGGTCCCTTACCAGCAATAGCAGCCAATTAATTACCAGGGAAAATCATTACTGAAGCGACAGTCCAGCTATTGAACTAAAGCTGTTCCTCTCATTTATTCCATTTAAGAGAGGGCATAGATTTCTTCCCCCATTATCTCCTGCTGACCAGAGCTCTCACCTGTGACTCTAGATGAATGGTGTGGTGAAAGGATGGGCTGGGAGTTTTATTCTTAGATAGTTCAGTGACCTCTTTGGAGAAACAGGGGGATTTATATTTTGTGGGGTAGGGGAACTTGAAGGTACTCAGCCAATAGGAGACGTGTAAGACCCATCACTCCCTAATGCTGAGTATTTATCTATTGCTGTAACTGCAGAACATTCTGAACTGAAATGCAAAAGAAAAGAACTAAAGACAAGATTTTATTTTTTTTCCCCTCTCACTTGACAAACTGGTCTCAAAGTCACTTCCTTGATCTAGAACTTTGCTATTCTGAGCTCGTTTTAGCTGTAAAAGTCTTCTCTTACACTGTGTAGGTGGGGGTTTTGTTACAGCTGTGGGCTGGGAATGTTCGTGAGTCTGATGAAAAATAGAATGTAATTTCTCAATTAGTTGCTGTCTTTCACTTCTATAGAAATCCAAAATGTCTCAACTACTTTCCAATAAAGGAAAGTACAGATGCCAACACTGACATAGCAAAATGGCTTTTCCCTCATGGTCTTCAGGCCATCTTGCAAGTTCAAGTGGTTTGGACATTTCACATAAACTTTGGGTTATCATTCAGTCTGAGTGAAAAAGTCATCAGGATTAAGCTAGATATTTTATTCTGAGTAGTTCATGCAAAATAAACAGCTCTATCATCTTGTCCCCCTTTGGCTGGAACCCAGCCAGATTTCCTGCAGTTTTGTCGAATAAGATCTACTCTTTCAATTAACATTAGATGCAGTGTTCAGGCAAACTAGAACTAAATTGTAACTCACCCAGTCTCTTCTTTCTAGAATCAAAAGACTGCAATTAAACAACTCTCTTCAGGTAGAAATGATTTGTATCTGTAAAATTATACCTGTATTTTACAGACTAGCTGCAAAGATAAACACACATGCTTTTCTTTATTCTGTTTGTGGGTTTCTCAGGATGTTATACAAGCTGAACACTAAGTATGGGGCCTGGTAAATACAGACAACACAACTGGAACACAAGCTGTCTGGAATGCTATTTATAGTAGTATTCTTCTTTAGTAGACTTGCTATTTGAAGACTAGCTGTAATTCCAGATATACTGAAATTTGAGTAACTTTTGGTTGCACCTGTTACTGATGAAGCAGATCTATTTTATTTATGTGTGTTCAGACTAGATACTAATCACAAAGCAAATCTACTGTGCATCTCAATTTGCAGGTGCAAAATTTGCTTGCCTAATGTGAAACAAGGTGGAGGCCTGTTGTGTGAAATAAAATGGGTCTCGCCGCCCTCACAAAGAAAAACAAATGCTAAGGTAACACAAATCTGTTGTTGACTTCTTAGCCAAAAGCAGCAATGAAATCTGTAGTGATAAGCATATTCACTTAGAAGCTCTGTATGTAAAGGGCAAAGTTGCAGAGATGACAGGCTAGATGTTTTGAGATGAGCTTTGTTGCTGGAAAGCATAAAGAGTGTTAGGACTGGTACATTTTTTTCTAAAAAACAACTGGTGACACGCTCTAAGGTCAACATGTAATATCTTTTCCATGCTCTTCTAAAAAGTCAGATTAGTCCTTTCAGCAGTAACCTTTCTCACATTGAGTATGTTTGCTTTCCTGTCTTTAAAATTAATCTTCTCTATTTGTGATTCTGACAGCTTGTAGGATTACATTTTCCATATATCAATTCAGAAGTGCTCCCTTTGTCATGTTTTGATTAAAAGAAGTATAGTTTTATTTATGCGAAGATAATATACAGTGTACAATACATATATAATGTTTTAGCAAAGTCTTTGTATTTTTTTTTTTTTTTAAAGAACATTCGGACACCATTTTACCATTCAAGCTCAATTTAGTAATAATGAAACAGTTGCCTTTAAGGAAAGGCTGATGGTATGGTGGGTTGAAGAACAGACTATTCTTTCCTCATCTTTAGGTAGATAGAAAATCCACTGAGGACACCAGGGAAATGTCCCTAAAATGTGAAATAGAAAAGTCCTTGGAAAAACTTGAGTAAACATATATAAAATATTTTCCATATGCATTTTAGAAATGATTCAATAAAATGGGCTCATTGCACTCACTGTCATTTACTTTATAGTAGATAGCACTTTTCATTTTGACGGCTTTCAAATCACAGCATAAAATCCATGTCAGTACATGTACTTCTTGGAATATGAATCTGAAAGAGACTGACTGGGTTACTAAGTCGAGTACATTACTGTTTTAGGCAACTATACCATTTATAGAATCTGTATAGTTTTTAAGTGATTATCAAAAAGATAAAAGAATAAAACCCCATTTACTCTCCTAGTACAAAACATTTTAGAAGCATATAATAATATATTCTATCATATATTTAAAAATAAAATTACCAAAGTGAAGCATGGTTTAATTACCATGACTCCGAAGATATTAATTTATCTGATTTTGAACACTTAATACTCTTTTTTTATAGCTTTCCCAGAAGAAGGAAGAAAGTGTGAGTGCACGGTGGGAATGACAAGAAACCATCCTGAGATCTAAGTTAATTTTATAAAATAGGTCCTAGTTCCAACATATCACTGTTTGTTATTACTTTTACTAGGATTGAGTGATATTATCTGATATTGTTGTTTTACAAAAAGGTATTAAATACATAAAAGAAAAGTCACTTCTTTAATTGTATCTAACAAGGTGATAAGATGCCTACCTGGAACCAGCCAATCTGATTACTAGTCCTTTGGACAAGCTGCTTTCTTTCCATCAGCTTTGCTCACTGTCTTATGTTGAGTTCCATGGAAAGATTTTCAGTTACGCGAATGGTTTTTGTTATGGTGTGCTAAAAAACCAAGGCTTCCTGCCAGTCTGCCCACTCTCCAAATATTATTGAAGCCATTGGTCAACTACGACTAGATTTTTGACAGGTGGAAGTCAGGAGTCTATAACGCTTTGTGGTAATGTAGCATTGGGCAGGACCTACGTTATCAAGATTTCTCAGTTTCATGGAGTTCCTCTAAGTGACTGTTTTCCACCTTGGAATAAGGTGCTTGATGCTTTTTCAAGCAGGCTGTTGCAGAATTTTTCATGCTTAGAGGCTTTCTCCTAATTTTCTCTCTACTTTTCATTAGAGCCAGGCTGTGCTGCTTTATTCCCTTGCCAGCAACAACCTTGAGCTTTCAAAATTCTTTTACTTTTTAGTCCTTTGGTGTTTCTGAAGAGAGCTGTATTGCCTCTGCTTTCCTGCCTAATCAAGGTGAGATCTTTTAGTCTCTACAATGGTTTCTATGTTCCCTTGGGTATCCTAGTAGCCAGCCCCTTCATCTGTTACCATTTGAACAAATTTCTCTCGAATATATGTGGTCAGAATTAGGTGCAATATTCTGGATGAAGCCTTGTACAATGCTGTTAGTAATCCTGTATTGCCACTGGAAGTACCTCATCTTCTGGATACTAGGAGTGCATTTGCCTTTTCATGGTCACACCAAATCAATTATGCCTCATCATCCTCTGATTGACAATACACATAGGGTCTTTCCCCTCTTTTTTCCAACTGATGAGACACGAGCATAGATCAGATAGTCTTGCTATTAATCCCTATGGTATGACCTTGTACTTTATGTTAGTACAGTCTACACAGAGCTTATTAACACCTCTCAGTTTCAGGTCATAAGAAAATTTAATCAGCATATGCAGGCCTGAGTTTACTGGGGATGAGGGAGGAAACGTGTCTATAGCCCCCATCTCTAGTAGTACCATCTTATGCTAGGTGTGCTTTCATGTGATGCAGATTGACTGC
The DNA here is from genome assembly GCF_900496995.4 of Aquila chrysaetos chrysaetos. NCBI lineage: Eukaryota > Metazoa > Chordata > Aves > Accipitriformes > Accipitridae > Aquila > Aquila chrysaetos. The sequence goes on from NC_044009.1 coordinate 38,245,099, forward strand.
ACAATCCTCCCACAGAGACTGAGGTTGTGTTAGCCCTTGCATTCCTACTTGCTATGAAGACCTGTATGTGTCCTATTTATGAGATGGCAATTATTTTTTTTCTTTAACCTGTTCCTTTCCCATGTTCCAAATCTTTAGCTCCGCCTCTCTAGATATATATTTTATTGTATCAGATAAAACATCTCATCTGAATCTAGGCAGAAAAAAGAATTAGTGGATTTAACATAGAAGAAGGAAGAATAGATTTATTCTATCAAGAAAAATCAAGGACTTTTATCAGAGAAATGTAGGTTATTTTGATGTAATCTACCTTAAAGCGCACAGTGCTTTTTACCATGTCTTCTGTTTCTCTCTGTTAAGATACTCTTTCCTTCAATGTCTGCTCTAAAGCCACATGTGCCACTAAGACCAGTCTGATGAGCTCATTGTTCCTCTAAGTTTTACGTTACTACAGTTAATGTCCTCTAGCTACTGAATTGTCACCAACCCAACTGACTCTAGGAAAAGCATGCTGCATTTGCCATGTGGAACACTGGTTGATTCAGAGTACGTGAGTGGGGATTCTGGCTCTTTCAATCCGAATGTATAAACCAGGATTCAGCCTCTCTACCTGGGGAGTACAAGCGAAGATCTGAACCACCCGTAGCTCCATAGATGGCTACTAACAGAAGACAGCTAACTGCAGAATAGCTGCTCAGATCTGAGAGTTGAATCTCTCTCCAGAGGTGCTTGTCATTTACTATACAGAGAGTAGGAAAACTACACTACTAACTAAAGTTGGGTGGAATCAACCAGGGTCATGGACCTTGGAGCAAGTTTGTTCTCTTGAGCCTTTTCAGATATGAGACACCCTCCAAGGCACGATGATTTTGTCATTACATGGAGTATAGGAAAGGGGTGTGGGAAGACTGCTGTATCCACGGAGAAAACCAAGCAAAATTAGACAGGCACGCACATCTCCTATGGCCACCAGTGAAACAGTCACTTTTTCCTGACGAAATGTAGGCTGCTAATGGACACCAAAGTGTTTTCAATTGCACTGGATTCTAGCATTTGTTGAGCTTTCCCTGAGTGTTCATTAATCTAATTGTGAGGCAAATGCCAACTTCAGACTAAAGGTGACCTAAATGTCACACTAACCTGTAAGCATTAAAATAAAGAGTGTTCAGGAATTAATGAGCATAGTGGCCACATTTCTTATGCATAGCAACTGGTAAATCTCACCTCATGCCTCTTCAACACAAAATCCTCCTGTCAGCTATGTGTTGCCTGGACAAGTCACTTTTTTTGCAATTGTCAGATAGCTGCTTTTTATCAGTTTATAACAAACCACAAAGGCTATGGATCACACGAGTTAGGGCTTTTGATTAGCTCTATACAACAAGAGAAGTTTTCTTTCCTTCAACAAAACCTGTTCAGCTTCCCTTCCAGTGTTTTCTCCAAAATCACAAGATACACTTGACTTTCCCTTGAGATACTTGAGAAGAGCAGGCTGACTCCTTTTACTTCTCTTTTCAGGTATGGTATTTCTATTTTCTTTCCTCTTTCATCTTGCTTTTTATCCCTCATGAAATGGCAAAGGACAGTGCTGTGACTGACAGGGTAGCAAGAAAAGAGGAGGAAAGTCCGTCTTGAAGGGTGATCTGAATTATCAAATTAACAGGTCACAGATTTAGCAAGGTTTATTTTGAAACTATAAGTCTTAACGGTTTTTTAACAGGTACATGATATATTTTAGAACAAGGAATTTGGACTATACCTGCAGTTTTAGGAGATAGGCTTTGGACATGGTAAATCATTGGGGGACATGTTGTTTATCTTAGATTCTGCTATGACAATAGAAAGCTAATGCAGCCCTTTACTGAAAAAAGTAATATTCTTTAGAAAAAGGGAACTGATCTCATCTCTGAGTACAGAACTGTGAAGCTACATCCAGATTACCATTTCCAGTTCTAGTCTGTATACTGTGTGAAGCCTAACAGAAGAAGGGACTGACAGGGACTTCAGCATTTAACCCGAAGATCTCTCTTCTTAATGGTAATGGTCATCTCGGAGCCTGTTGTTTTATTGGTGAAGCTGGCTTTATGGTGCAATCATAAGACCCTTCAGTATTTCCACACAGTCTGCCACCTTCTTTACCACTCTGAATAATTTTTTTTATCAGTAGAAGACTTTAGCATATCTCTCTGTTAACTACAGGCCACTACAGTGGCCTTGGGCATCAGTGTAATTTTTACGGTCTTCCATGAAATACAGGAATTTAGTCCTCAGTAGACTGCAATGCTTTAGTAGTATTTAAGTTATTGGATTCATCATTAAGTGCTTGGATAACATACAATGCCCAGTAATAATCAGGAATATGTCCTTCTGACATTAAGTTTGTAAAGCTCTAAATACATTGAGCCTCTATTTCTGTACTGAGACCCCAAATCACAATAGTGGGTATCTGAACTTATGAACCCTTGTTTCCTATGTATTTATTTCATATGTCCTCTCTCTCTGCACCAGAGTTATTCCAGCTTCCTACATGTTCTGTAATCCCCATCATTAAAGTACTTTTTATGTTCTCCCACATTTCTTACACGTATGGGTTAAAATAAGACATACAGCAGCTGGTTAAGAACTACATATGTACAGATTGGCAAACCACCATATATGCCCAGGTGAACCAGCTAGCTTACACCTTTTAAATACGTAAGGAATAAGTTTGGTCTGTCTCTTCCTCAACTAGAAGAATAAATTAGAATAGTTATCTTGTTCAATCATCTAACCAATTGACAGAAGCATAGAAAATTATCTTGGGTATTCTACTTCTGTGTTAAATTTGGTTGAAATTTGCCATGAGGATGAAAAATTATTAAAGCCAGATAAATGGACAACTAGCACAACAGCATAAACCATGCTGGCTTAGGAGACAAGGTTTGTTCAAGCAAGGGGCATCCTGCTGCCATCACTGCCCCCAGAACCTGTTAAGTTAGGAATTGTATGGAGAAAGTAGAGAAGATACCCCATGGTGAGGGTTTGAGGACTTGGACGTGATGGCAAAGACCAAGGGGAGTGATCTTTCCTACTCTGAGTGCATGAGTAAAGGGCACAACTGCTCATTGTAGAGAGGAGATGGTGATCAGGAAAGAATAATTTGGTCCAGAAGTGTCAATGCTTTTGAGTTTGAGGACATCAGCAGTCTTTGAACTTTCCCTGCTATATCTCACAGTTATAGTGTCCCCATGGCATTTGTTGTTTCTCTTCTCTTGGCCCTCATGCTGCATGCCTGAAAGCAATTAAACAGTAAATATTGCTGATTACTAACACTCTCACTCTTCTGTACTTCAGTGCAATTTAAATGTGCCAGCTTCGCCTTTTGTCAGCCTACAGTTTCAGTAATTCTCTAAAACTCCTTTCCCCCCCCCTTGGAGAGTGTACAGTTGAACTCTTGGGGCTTAAGGGCATTTTCCTATTGAAATTCTGTATGCAGTGTAGCTGGCTGTCCCTGCTTCAGAAGAAACTTTGACAGGCAGCCATATTTGACAGCTATATGGCTTAATGTGGATAAGTCTCTTAATAACTGACTTAAGCCTTGAACTTTTAAGACTGCCAAGTGATGTCAAATAAGAAAACAATTTTCGACTTGTCATGCTGAATAATTGTTGACATTGTACTACCATTTTCTTCCACCTTCAGCCTGCCAGCAAAGAACTGTGGGGAATTCTAGGCATCCCATTTTAACTTTACTATTAATATAATCCATCTAGTTTATTTTCTATTAAATGCATTTCATAGCATTTTGCAGTTGCTAAGGCAGTTATCACAATACTCTGAGGCTTCAATTAAAATTTAAAGAAGTTTTTGTTTGATCTTTCTTGAGGGAGAAGGTTGATGATGGTGAATTGCGGTGATCCAGTGAAGAGTTAATCTATGAAAAGTTTTTTTTTTTCCTCAATCTACTAACAGTTTTCTCCAAATCTCTGGGATTTCTTTGATAATCTACATGATCACATTATGAAATAAACATTAAAAGACCTGACAGAGATTTAAGAGTGTATGGGTTCTGTGCTATCCAGAGATAAGAACGTGAGAAATTTCAATAAATGTATATATGTACACATATCAAGAAATACAGTCTCGTCAGTCTACAGTCATTTCAAGTAGCACGCTCTAACTTTGAAATTTAAGGGAATCTGACAAGGTCTCATGCTTTCATAAAATTTGGATACTACTTCCTTCCTGCAAGTGCTTAACTTAATAATTACCATATCATTACTGAAATGGCTGCCCTTTCAAGGTCGTCTTTTTTTTTTTTTTTTTTATTAACGTGCTTTTCTAGTAGCTGGCCATTTAAATTTGGCCAGGATGAGCTGTCATGCAGTGTGGTGAGTGGTTATTGCAGTTTTCTCCCTCCCATTTATGCGTTACTTTCCGGCTAAAGTGCACATGAGATAGAAAGGGATTCCTCAGCAATGACAAATGAAATAATGGTGACAGAAGGATTTTCAATTTATCAGAAAAAGGCATAATGAAATCCAATAGCTGGAAGAGAAGGCAGAGACAGTCTTATTAGAAATAGGGTGTGCAGTTTTCACAATGAGGGATAGCTGTCTATTGGAAAAGCATATCTAAAAATGCAGTGAGATCTATGTTATCTGGAATCTTTATATATAAAAATGGATGGCTTTCTAAAATATAAGTTCTGACTTCAGCAAAAAATATGAGCTGCTTGTAGACTTTTTTTTTTCCTCAGTGACATTCCCTAGTCTGTTCTGTTCAGCTGATCAAAAAAAAAGTGATCACAGTAGTTTTCTCATTTCCAAGCTGATGAGTATATGTTCTACTGGTCCTCAAAACTTTCATTTTTGAACAAGATGAAGAGGGAGGGGGGGGGAAACATAGCTGCAATGTGATACACCTTGATATTTTTTTCTTATCCTATCTCTCTTTGACCCCCTTTTTTTTTGCCTGCTGAGAAGGCGCTAGAAGACTCCTACAGACTTCTTTCACCCAGAAGAAAAAATTATTCTGAGAAAAAAGAAAAAAAGGAAAAAAATGTGTTAAGTTTAAAATAAATTTCCATTTAGAGATAGGCAAGAATACCACCCCCCCAAACCCAGCCTATAATTATTTGAATTATTCTTTTTATGATGAACCAGCACAAACTAATCTTTACATGTGGTGGGTAGCTGACTGACCTCTTAAGTATCTAGTCCAACAACTTCAAAAAGGAGTGGTAAATGTTCAATTGCATCTACAGCAGGTCAAAAGAAAGGTGATCAGTAAATATTCAAACACCTTTTAATGAGGGATTGAGATGACCTTTCCTATCACTAGTTCAAATTTTTTGTTGCAATAGCGTTTTTGGAAGGAACGGGTAATAAGGAGACAGGATTGGTTTTATGGGTGGTATTTTGCTGAATTTTTTCGTCATCTCACACAGCATTGTTCCAGTTGAGCATGGCTTTTTTGAAGAATTGCTTTATATGTATAAAATGAGTTAACTGAGTTTGTATCTCCTCCTTTTGTGTCTAGAGGTCTAGTCATGTTTTTCACATTTATAGTGGTTTCCCATTGTTTCTGATCCACAGTCCCTGATGGGAGGGAGGGTCATGGCTCTAGTGAGGACTTTTCAGGGAATATTTTTCATGGTAAATTTGGAAATTGCTTCCTATAAGAGGTGTGTCCCTGTGAATGACCCCATGATCTTAACTCCAGAAATTTCTGATAGGTAAACTCATCCATCAGATGGATTAGAGAGACTAATACTGCAGACATAAACCTCCTACACATGCTTTAACACTTAATGGGCTCATAGCCTGGGCAGACAAGGATTTTTTTAATTTTTTTTTTAAATTTCTCTTTGTCCCTGGTATGCATAGTATTGTCATTAATATGTATATGCACTTCTATAAAAGGACATTCCTGTGTGCAAATTACACCTTTATTGATATAAATGCAAAAGGCTGATAGAGGATATTTTTTCCCTCATTGAAGTGCTAATGAAAAATTTATAAAGTGTTTCTGTAAAAAGAGGTGTTTTGGAATTTGGAGTGGTGCTTCATGCCCTTCTCTCCCCTAAAGGGACTGCAGTTAAAGGACATCTCTTTAATTGCAGTTTGAGATAACGCTCTCCAAGTGCTAGGTACAGGGCAGCCAGGCTAACACAGAGCTATTAGCAGGTGGCTGGACCAGCTGGAGTAGAATTGCCACCTGCTACAACATCCACCATTAATTAACTAACTCATCATTAATTGCATGGCCTTCTAACTAAGATCATGTGCAATATCTGTATACTATCTAATAAAATCTTTGCCTCTGAATGATAAATCTGAACTCTCAGGGAGACTGGTTGTGGCCTAATGTTGCAAGATGTCAGATGCATGTTCAGAAAGAAGCAAACATCCCAGAAATGCTGAGTTCATAGAGCCGGATCTCAAGCTGTTTTTTTGGGGCACAGCACCAAGTCAACTGCCCTTTGGAGTCAGTGGGCCAACATCAGTTTTTACTTGCTGAGAATCCCAATCTGGAGGTCTGTGTTGAATGCGGCTTCATCACACCACGTATAATCTACTTCTCTTGAGACAGAAGGTGATTATCAATGAGAGAAGAACCTCTGTGCTCTGTAGTTCTGTACTGTAAATACTAATCCAAAGCAGCTTTGTTGTTAGCAGCCCAGGAGCTTCTGCTCTTTTGGCTTCTGTCAGATGGTCAGGTTTTTATGTTTGTTTTTTCTCCTGTGACCCGTAGGCCAGATACTTAGGGTTCTACTCCTTTTGTAAAGAGTGTCAGTCATTTTACAGAGCAACATGACTCAAAGAAGAAGGGGTTGAAGTATGAACAACAGACATGGCTTTGAACCCGCAAAATAACTTTTATAAGTTGGTTTGGGAGATCTTACTGATTTCTAATATAGCTGCTTAAATTCCATCTAAAAAATAGGCTGGCTACTTCTTAAATATTTGTTGGTGGAAGGACTGGGGAGATCTTCAGAAATGCAGCTGCTGAAACAGTACTGGTAGTGTTTGAAGATACAATGTGTAATGCTTTTTTGGAACATTTTTTGCACTTCAACCCCGATGAGAAAGTCCAGTCAGTGCTCAGCTACCATACAAGTAGCTGAAACTGCTTCTGTGCAGTGCCCCTGAAAGAGAAAACCAGGGGAAGGGAATTTTGTCCTTTGTGCCTATTTAAGTATTGAAATCTTTACTCCAGATACTGCTAAGGGTGCAAATCTCTGCTAAAGTAAACCATCGGTGTAGCCCAGTATGTTGGGATGTTTTAAGACTTTTTTTTTTTTTTTTTTTTTTTTTACATGGGGCCTATGTGATGTTAAGTCAGCTTTTTCAGGTCCAGTTCCACTGCCTATGTAAATCAAGTTCAACTGCAAGTGGGAAGTTACTGGTGGGGACATTTTATGTGTGTTTTCTGCTTGGCACTTTCTATGACCTTGTTTGGCTCACCATCAGAAGGAGACATTGCTGCTTCACTAGAATAAATAATATAACAAGCCTGACAAGCTCTGAGAAATGGCAGGTTCTTGCATCTCAGATTAATCTAAGGCCAGTACTCCATTCTGTTTCTTAACTGCTGCTCTTGCTATGATGCCAAATATCAGTTCTTAAGCTGATATACTCACATTTCTAATTTTCCAGTAGTTAGTGTCCTCCTGAAAACAGGTTCTTTTTTCTTTATTTTCAATCACAATATTAAATTAAAATTCAGAAGGCAAACGCTACATGTTATTTATGGATTGGAGAGTATGTGATCGCCAATTATTATGATTTTAAAATATTTCTTACTTAGAAATAAAAAATTTATACATGCTCTGAGTTTGATTCATTCTTTGGTTTTGGAATGGAAACTATTATAAATATGCTAATAATTTGAGAATGCAATGAACTTAGTTTTCCATTTTTTGTCATAATAAAACAAAACCAAAAACCAGTAAAAAAAAGGAAGCACAGACTTTAAATAAAATGATTTAAAAAAAAAAAAAAAAAAAGAAAGTACCAAGCACCTATAAAAAACACAAATTGAGTAGGAAACCCTCACAAATCTAGGACAGTGAGAGAAATCCTACATGAAAAAAACCCTTTATTTTTATGTTTACTTAAATGGTCTTTAAATCTACAGAGTAAAGGACAGTGTTGCTCATTGCAGGACCACTTTAAAGAGAACAGAAAAACAAGTATTTTGACCAGCAGTATTTTAATGTATATTTCTACACCTTTTGGTTCTGATCTCAGTTAAGTTGACAAGCTTTGTCTTGCAAGCTACTGAGGTGATTCAAAGTCCCTGAGCACAGGGGCAAAGGATCAAGATAATTATTCTGATTTGGAATGGGAACAGCTGTTCAGACAAAAAGTGGTGTTTCATAAACATTGGCCCTTTTTCACTAAAAATGAGAGGTTTTTTCTGTCGCAGGAATGTGCAGCTTTCTTTGGAACAGTAGCAGTAGCAATACAGATAACATGTTTAACAGACAAGGAAGCTTGGCGGCTGGTGTATTTGTGTGGGTTTGGGGTATTTTTGTTTGTGTTGTTTTAAAATCAGTGCACTTCTCATGAAAGGAAAAAAAAGGTGGAGTGTGTGGAATGGCATTAGGTTGTTTTCTCTGGTCAAGCTTGAATGACATGACTTGGTTGTAAATAGGAGGGTAGCGGAGATATCACCCAGAGAAAGGATTTTTATTTTTATACTACAATGCACTAGTGTTTCCAGAGTGAAATCATAGCAGCTTTGTATTATTTTGAAAATTGACGGAAAAAATAATTTTAATTCCAATTCAGAATTTTTTTCTGAATGTCAGAATAATTGCAGAACAGCCAATCCCTTTTGCTAATCAACGCTTACAAGTCTAATCTCACCAAGAAATTTCTGTTAATCTCAGGAGAAAAAAAAAAAGGAGGGGGGGAGCTTTAATTATTTGACTTTGTGGATCTTTGACTTCACATGGACTCTGGTTAGGTCCAAGATTGCGTTGCATTCTCTCCATGGCCAAATCTTGCTATTTTGTTATAAGGTTTCGACATATTATGCCTTTTTTCATAGCTGTAATTCATGATCTAGCTATGGATCCCTGCCATGTTATGGCATCTCCCACCTTTTACAGGGAAAGGATTTACTTCACTGAAAATTAAGTATTATTAAGTAGGGCCATGAAGATGATCAGAGGGCTGGTGCACCTCTCCTGTGAAGACAGGCTGAGAGAGTTGGGGTTGTTCACCCTGGAGAAGTGAAGGATCCAGGGAGACCTTATAGCAGTCTTCGAGTACCCAAAGTGGGCCTGCAAGAAAGCTGGTGAGGGACTTTTTACAAGGGCATGTAGTGATAGGACACGGGGTAATGGCTTTAAACTGAAAGAAAGTAGATTTAGATTAGATGTAAGGAAGAAGTTCTTCACTACAAGGGTGGTGAGGCAATGGAAGAGGATGCCCAGAGAGGTTGTGGATGCCCCATCCCTGGAAGTGTTCAAGGCCAGGTTGGATGGGGCGTTGAGCAACCTGGTCTAGTGGAAGGTGTTCCTGCCCATGGCAGGGGGGTTGGAACTAGATGATCTTTAAGGTCCCTTCCAACCCAAACCATTCTGTTCTGTTCCATGATTTTCAGCTTTCCTGGTGATGCAACCTTCACTCTGACACTTTTTTTAAAATTGAGGAGTAAATATTCTAGGAAACGATTTGAAGATCTTTATGGATGAGGTTTCCCCCATCCATAAGAAACCTCCCTCTTCTCTCCCCCAAGATCCACATAGCACCTGCGAGTTAGTACTTAGAGCACATTGTGTTTTATTGTAAAGATATAGCACTGCACCCATCTATACAAAGGGCTTCCTTGTATCATCAGTCAGACTTGATGATTCCTCCTCTCCATTAACACATTTTCAGCTTTTTACTTCTCAGCAAAATGATTAAGCATATAAAATTAGAAGACAAAATATTAATGGAAAAATAAATGTTGTATAGACAACATAGGACTAATTTATTCCATTAGAGTGATATTTTATGCAGTTATTCAAAATAAGTAGACATGCAAGTTATTCTATCACCTAATAAATTACCATAAAGTCTACTCTAAATCTAATATCTTTCAATTCCTCTAAGATGATGAATATTCTGATATCAATGACTTAATCCTCTAATAACTTCTACACAGCAAACTTCACTTTGACATAAACACAAACAGTAATAGAGTTAATAGGAGGTGTTTTTCTATACCAATTAAATTTCACCTTGAGGACCAGTCAACTGCTACGAGGCAGTGTATACTCTTGTAGGATATTGTATAAGATTAAATCCTATGATGATGTAAATGGAGTGCAAGGAGAAATAAAATTTTTATCTTTCTGAAGGCAGGCTGATATATGATTATTTCCATGAACACTTCCCAAAATTAGTTTAAGAATTTTCATTCAAGACCTTTGTTTTGACAGAAAAGGACATTGCAAGGTACCTTGGTTAGATACTTTTTCTCAAATTATTTTCCACTATTATGAAAATTTCATTTCTAAGTCTTTTCAAAAAATCTTCATGATCACGATATTTTTCAGAAAAATAAAGAATTTATTTCATTTCCACAGAAATTACTTATTTTGATCTATAAATTAGAAAAAGATATTTCATTCTGTTCTATGTCGGAGCTTCCTTTAATAGCTTTATATACAATAATAGAGGGCTTTGACTATTGTAGTCATTAAACATCTATTACTGTATCATGTCTTGAAATGGTATATCAGTAATATATAAGTTATGGAATAAAGGGGAAAAATAATTCTACATAGGAGGTATTCTAAAATTAATTCCTTTTTGAAATGCCACATTTTAGCAGACAGCTTTTATCAAAACACATTTTTCCCCAGTTTCCTGAAATGTTATTTGCTTTCTTGCCAATTTGGCATGAAAATAAAACTTTGAAACATTGAGATTTTCAGGAGGAGGCAGGCTTTGTTGTTGTTGTTGTTGTTTCAGTTTTTGATCATCTGATCTTTCTGCAAAGCTGTATAACCTCACAAACCCAGTTTGGTGGTCAGTGTGAAAAAAGCATGTAAAGATCAAATGCAGAGTTTTACGCTGTTTTAGTCTTGCGTGTAGGTAGTAGGATGGCTGCTGTTTCTTGTAAGAATGCTCTCTATTTATTTTATGCCCAAAGAGCAAGTCTTGGTTGGCACAGAGGTTGGCCTTATCCAGCCTACAGAGGCAATGAATAAGTGGGTCTTTTCAGGTCCTCCTGAGCTCAGGTTTTCTCAGCATCCTCCCTCTCCTGGATGGCCACAAGCACCATCCTGATCTCTGCTGACTGAGTCTGAGATTTGAGCATCTGGCTCAGAAGGAATAGAAAAAAAGTGTTTAATATTTTACTGAAACATAAATAAATGAACACGTGACTCAACAACACTGTCTGGTGTCAAATGTTGGCCCAGCTATTAAGTAATTCAAAGTACTTCAAACCTTGTCATCTTATTAGTGTCAGCTGATTGCTTGCTTGATTTAAAACCCATAACCATTCAATCAGGCAAGCTAGGACGGCAGCAACGATTGGATTTAAACCCAGATGCTGCAGACTAGACATTATTTTTATGCTTCATGCTTTCATAGCAGTATGAAGATAGTCAGCAATAGTGGTAGTTAATACACGTGTTTCTCAAAGTCCTGAAATACATTTTAATAATCAATAGTATCTCAATATTTTCACACAATATTTTTTGTAATAACAGTATCATCTTTTTTCCTTGCTTGTCAAACTGAGTTGTCCTTATATGATTTATGAATGTGGCATCATATTTAAGATGAATAAATATTTAGAAATACTTTCATATAGTACTTTCTCTTGTGCTAGTTTAATCAGGAAAACTGATTCTGACTAAATCTGAGCTCTTTAGAGAAAATAACATTTCTTGAAAAAATTGGATTCAGCAACTGGTATCACCTGTATCATTATTAATGTTTCACTGGACTAAGATTACCTGTAAAATGGTGAGGATTTGTCTCTGAAGCAATACTGAGGACAGGTTTTGAAATCAACTAAACCTGTTAATTTTAAAGTGGATAACTAACCTGAATTAAGACTGAATAGCACTATCAAAGAGGATTAAAGCCATTTTAAGTTGATTTAACGTAATTCACTTTGGAAGTCAATGGAATTAAATTTAGTTGAATTTGGATTTATTTATTTCTTTTAACCTGAATGGGCCTGTAAAGACCAAGTCTCCAGGCACAATGCCTGATTAGATGCTCTATAATTTAAATGGGCAAAGTAAATAGCAAAATGCAGAGGTAGGGCAACCTGTCCTGCCATTACTAGAACTCAGGGTCCTATTGTGTCCTCCCTGTCTGCTGACAGAGATATTACCCTCCACTGTGGTACCAGCTATGGAAAACATACAGAGGGAGGTGACCTTCCCAGCAAGATTGTAAAGCTTTCCCTTTGCTGTGTGCTTGGATGACAACTGTGTACATAACTCTTCCCATAAATTGTGAAAGCAGTGGATTTAGGTACTCCCCCTAATTCACTTAATAAATCAATGAAACAAGCTTTCTGAGACATGAGCTTCCTTCTCTAAAAACAGGTTGAACACTGGCAGAGCAGTTAAGCGAAGATGCTCTGTATGAAAGGGGAGAAGGGAACAAAATGTATATGACGGGGGAAGATGGCAAGTGGGGTCTGAGTCTGCTATAAGGGTGATGGATAAGGGATGGAGACAGATAAACAGCAGAGCGGTGACTGTTCTTCCCGGCCAGGAGAAGTAGCTGGGAGTTGTGTATTGAGGGCAGCCAAAGGAGATCCAGTGATAGGAGTACTGACTGATATATAGCTGCACCACCAACAACACTGAAATGGCAGTAGAAATTTCACAAGATTTCAGAGCTGAAGCCAAAAGATTTTTGAAGTTTGGTGTTTTTTTTTTTTTTTTTTTCCTTAGGAAGGAGAATTTTTCAAGTCTGTGTGTGTATGTATGTATGTATATACGTGTGTATATATATGTATACCTATAAATACATAAATATGTGTGTGTATATATATAAACACCCATATATTTTCTTCTGGAAACTTGAAGTTGATCTCAAACAGGAATATCATAGCTCAAGTTTTCTTTTTTTTTCTATTTTTTGTATTTCCCCTCAGCTTTCCTTCCGCACTTTTTTTTCCACAGGAAAGGGAGGAGGAAGATACTGAGACTATGAGGGGTGAAGGGAGTCCTTCTTTTTTTCCCAACAAAATTTTTTAAAAGCCAAAAAAATGCTAATAGACTTGGAGTTTGATATTTATTCTAGGAGAGAAAAGCCTACAAACTAATAAGAACAGCAGGGAATTGCTTCTAGTCCAATTCAAATAAAAATGGAGAAAGAAATAAGTCACAATGACAGAGATTTAGCTATTGGAAGAAACTACCAGACGAAATTACGGATTTTGCAGATTTGTCTGCAGACAAAGTTTGTTAACAGGGTTTTTGATTATCTGTCCTATAAACCTTTATTGTTTTAAAGTAATTGAATGTTGCGTTGTTCTGAAAGTAGAAAGTTTTGGAAAGGAACCTGTTAGGTGCAGTCAAAACCACCCTGGCAGTAGGAGGCAAGTGGTCAGGCAGCAAACAGGAATGCTGTTCTTGCAGCCCCTTCATTACCAGCCCAGGTACTGTCATACCCCAGCCTCCGCTCATACATTTCTTGGACAGAAAAGTAAATGGGTGGAGGTGGACAAGGGTAGATGCAGGACAGGGATAGAGGGATGGGGGTGAGGAGTGGCAGGTTGGGCTTGTCTGCAGGGTGAGAGGGGTTCAGGGGGAAAAGTCGGTGTGCGCGTACTTGCAGAAACTGAGCACGGAAACAGAGCCTGGTAATGCTACAGGAGGCCTAGAGCATGGCATGTGCCAAAACTTAATTTTTAGTTGGTTTGTGTTTTTTTTTTTTTTTTTTTCCTTAGCAAAGCTAGTAACCTTCCTTCAAGTAAAGACTAGATGTCTCTTGGTAAAAAATGAGTTTTAGTTAAACATGAGGGTTCTTTTTCTCCTTTTTGGCTCAGCATAGCAGTAAAAGGTAACATTCTCTGGTATGTTGGATGGGAAGGAAAACTTGATGAACTGATGATCCCTCCTAGCCTCAAATCTATGAATCTACTAGCTTGACTTATCAAGATTAAATGTTTGTCTTCCTCTTCTCTTGCACAGTGAGAATAGCAACGGGAATATGCATTGTGTTCAGGCTGCTGAGGAAAAAGTGATATAGAACTGCAGTCTTAATTATCTTTTAATTTTCTTTATCCTAGCTTTTCTGGGGCAGTGTCTTATTATTATTACAGTTAATACTGTTCTGTGTAAAAGATGCATAGCTGCAACTAGAATTCAGGAAACTAACAGCAAAAGCTTGTCAAGTGATTAATGCATGTGTGGCATTTAGGCTGGCACATTTTTATAACCTAAGTGGCACTGACACTAGTGGATAGCAAGCTCCCAAAGAGTCATAGATGATTATAGATAGGGTCGCTATTGGTTACAATGATGGAAGTAACTGATTAATGACTTGCAACAGTAGAGAAAGACCAGAGATTAAAGCTGGCAAGGCAGTCAGCCTGTGCTGATGGAAGATGGATGGTTTCAGAAGAGGAGATGATTTTTGTAACCTGAAGAAATATGTGAGTGAATATGTGCAATAGCAAAACAGATAGAATTAGGTTTTCAGTGTTATCAAATGGTCTGTATCACACTATGGATCTAATGAAAGATCAATGAAGATAATACAAACAAATGTTTCTTATTTAAGAAATTGCACTTTCTGAAAGTTCAGCTGGTGCCCTGTATGAATCAAATGCTCACTTGGTGGAAATCAGTATAGTTCAGTGGGATAATGTTAGCTCATAGCACTGCAGAATCTATGTCTGAAACTTCAAGACTTCTTTTTCATTGACATCCTGTTTTGTTACCCTCCAGCTGAAATCAGCATCCACTCAGTAACAGGAGCTGCTCTCTGAGGGAACTGTAAAACATGAATAATGTAATACCACAGCATCAGTTACTTAGTTTGTGATTTTATCATCAAAGACTGCAATATTCACCATATTTACTTAGCACCTACTGTAAGCAAGTGAACTTCCCTCTGCTTGTTGCTCATTCAAAAAGGCTCAAGTTTTGTCTTCCTGCCAGTAGATGTTTATATGCTTCCCTGGCTAAGACCAAAAAAAGAGTTTCAAGAACTTCCCTGCCCTGAGGAGTTTCTGATCTATTAGGGATAACAACTTTCTTAAACTAATCATGTTTATTATTTCCATTATATCTGGCTGGAAACATATGCCTATAGAAAGAAAATGTGCAAATCCTGCTCTGTTTCCAGGTTGCTTATGGTATTCTTTGTTATTGCTACAAATTTAGGGGAGGTGATTGTTAAGCTACATTCATCTTTGGAAAGGTAGCTTTTGTGCATTTCAGTGGAAGTACTACAATGAAATGATTGCTTTTGTTAGGAAAGTAATGCGTCAGGGACAATCTTGTCAATTATCATACAGTCTTTAGTCTCTCAATATCAAAAGAAATTATAGAGAAAGTGATGAAAGTCAAGCACCCCAGGAGTCCTTTGGCTTCCCTAGATCTGATTTTAGCCAAGGTCAGTTATTGACCATGTGCTAGACTTGCCTTCTGGTAATGGCAGAAGATAAAAGTCAAGACTGTGATTGCCCCTTGTGCCTTCAACCCTTTGCAGTGGTACCAAAGTTCTCTATGTCATTGGGAGATGTAAAACAATTCAATTTTGTCTATGGATCTTGAAATCCCTAGGAGCCCATTTAGTTAGGAAACAAAGATCAGCATGATTAAAAAGTTTTCTGGAATTCAAAATGAGTATGATTTTTGATATATATTTTTTTTCTTTCTCTTTTCTAAAATATTACCACTTGCTCTGTGGGATCATTATTATTTTGCTGTGCCTAAGGAGTTTGATATATCAGACTGTAATATTAACTCTGGTCATCTCCTGCTGAATGTGTACATGCTTAATATCTGTTTGTAACCTCTGGTATTTGAATAAGGGTTATTTGGTTTTCATATGACCCAAGAATTTATTGCTTTTCCAAATGCCTTTCACTCATATAGACAGAAATAGTTAACTAATAAAACTTACGCTGGCATTTTAATAACGGAGGTCTTTAGAGGAGGAAAAAACAAACCATAGGCCTGATTGTAAAAGCAGTGACAACTCTAAACCCAGAAGTTCACATCTGAAGGATGGTATCAAACCATCTGTTTTCTGTATGCTCCAGAGACTGGAATGCACAACAGTACATGATTTTTTTCCATTTACCAGAGCCCATGTACCATCTTGACGACAAAACTGTGGCTAAGTGGGTTAAAAGATGGGAGAATAGCTACAAGTATGAAGAGTTTTACTTGTCTCCAAGTGATAGACCCCAAATTACAGTAGGTGCACACCTATGACTGATTTTCTTTTGAGGATCAAGAAAAGGAAGCATTGCAGGAGACAATGGTGAAAGCACTATAATTTTTCAGTGTTAAATTGTGTGGATTCAGTTAATCCAGAGAAGAAGTTGAAGAAGAAATACATTGACCCGTGTTAAAAGAAGCAGTTGCATTCTGCTGCTGAAGATGCACTGATATGCCTGTGCTTTGGAGCAAAACCAGGGATGTGCTTTTAGCACTCCCTGTGAAATTGGTTCACATATGCTCCATAATTCTCTAGGTTTTTAGCAAATAAATCCCACAAAGACACCATGTTCCAGTCCAAGCAGTGCAAGGGCTGCAGCCCTCAGGGATGTTGCACACTGTGGTGGACGTGGGCTTGGGCACACTGAATGAAGTGCACAGTCTCTCCAGTAGTCTGTGGTGCGTGTTTCAGTGGGTGAGGAAACAGGCAGGAGGATTTTGGTGCAGAGGAAGAAAGTAGTGAGATCACGATTTGGGGTTTAGAGCATGGGTTTGAAGAGGGATGTCTGAGGTTCATTATCATCACTGTCTGTTTTCCACTTTGGAGCTTCATCCAAGATTTAGGTTTCCGTTTGTCCAAAGTGCCTGGATACCTAGCAATGCGTCATCTGCCTCCAGTACTTCTGTCTGACAATTCATGGAAATGTGGGAGGTTACCTTCATGTGAACTCTTCTGTTGATTTACATAGGCGTAATCAATCTGGTGTTTCCCAAAGACACTAGCATTATTGTGTTTGTGTATGTGTGTAGATCGTATTTCTATCCAGGAAATTCAGAGAAGGCACCACTTCTGAAGAAGAGAGCATTTAACAGTTCATCTGGTCCTAACCTTTGTAAGAGTGTTCAGGCTCTAACAAACATCTTGCTCAAAAAACCCAACCAATCTGTAGATGATGGTTCTAGCATGCCATAAATCACAAAAGCAATGAAGCCACTAGTTTCTGATGGAACAGACCTTACATGATCTGCCAGCAGAAAGGATTCTCTGTAGGTATCTGCATGGAATTGTGCTTCAGATAGGAATGATTTATTTAATCCAATTCTGACCTCCTCCTAGTGGGTGATTTTACAGGGCTCCTCCAATCTAAATATGAACTAAATGTTTAAATGAGACGTCAAAGGAGGTGGTTGCATTAAAAAAACACCCTAAGGCACCAGTTGCTTGAAGTACAGATTATAATGTAAATCAGAACCTGCAGATTTTTGCTTTTAGAGGTTTGCTTGCCCTGAGGTCTGGGGTGGGCTGTATATACTATCCCAGGTCAGGTAGTAGCTTCATCAGTTTTTCACAGTGGTAGCTACTTCATCAGCAGATTTTGTGCTAAAGCTTTTGGGAATCTTTCTTTCTTGTTCAGACTCCTTTCTTTCTTGTCTCTCAGACTAGGGAATGATACATGGGTTTGTTTGGGTTTTGGTTTTTTGTTTTGGTTTCGTTTTTGGTTTTTTGTTCGGTTTGGTGCTTTTGGTGGTTTTTGTTTGTTTGTTTGTTTTTTTAAAACAGCCACCTTACGCATCAAGCAGTTACTTATCTAAATAAGAATAATGCCAAACAATTAGTGGATAAAAACAGGTCCAGAACACTTACAGAGATATCCTTTGAAACCTGTCTGCATATTTGTCTCCTTTTAACTCTTCTTTCTCATTTGAACGATTTACAAGATCGTACCATAAAATATATAACAAAGAAAACAATTTTATTCTGATTAGAATAGCAGGCAGAGGTGAAAGGTACTGCCTGTGTTACCAAGTTACCAAATTGAAAGAATGTGGCCAGTCTAACCCCTCTTTTTTTCTTTTCTAATGATGTCAGTCGATGTCTGCAAGATCATCGTACTCATTGATGCTAGTGCCTACCTCTGAAAATTTCAACAAGCAGAATTTACAGTCATCCAGACAGCGATAAGACCAGCCATCACTGCAATCTTTAGATGTATGGTTTTAGCTGTTACAAACTCAAGGTTGTTGGTCCTTTGCCAGCCAACATATTAGCACAAACTTTATGCATTAGGTGTTGGTAGCAAAACAATTCAAACTTGAAATGTATAGATCTTCCAAGAGGAAGTTTGTTATTTATGTAACTAACCTTTGCAATTTTGCTTTGTTGTTTGAGAGAGCATAGTCTCCATAAATAACAGAGGTAAAGTTCTAGGCTTGTAATCAGTCAGCTGTTATTTAAAGGAAATGAAAAGTGCTTGTTTCAAATTCAGACCCAAAATAAGTATAGGTGTCTGACAGAGCTTCAAGATTTCCTTCAAAGCAGGATTTATTGTCTTTATTTAAGACAGTAAGTTCTGGAAAACTCTAGGCACAGCTGAACTTAAAAGACCACTATGAATTTGTCGATGAGTTGCAATATTCTCAAGGCCTGTTTCTCTTCTGACTGTGAGTCTATCGGGGCATATCTACAGCAACTTTAAAATAACATCATTGACAGGGATTAAGTGCTAATTTGACCTTTTATTTTATTAAGAAGTATTTCTGACATATGAGGGAAAATTGAATAAGCTTTTTCAGGTTGACACAGGCAGACTTATACAGCTGGAATCCTAGCTGAGGCCGGAGCAAAGCATTTGCGGATAGCTTATCAGAGAAGACCCTAGCATCAGAATCACTTCTGGTGATTAAATCAGACTTGATAAACTTAACTTTTTCTTCTTTTTGTTCATGAATGAAACAGAAGAAACGATAAACAGAGTTTCTATGGAGGTTTTCTTCTCCTCCTTCCTAAACTAAATGCTTAAGTATGGCCTCAGAAGAGGATTTTCTATATGTAGTAACTGCTGCATCATTCTTATCAGTGGTATTCTTTCCAATCAAAAGAAACTCCTTTTTTGAAGCAGCAAGAGACAGAAACAGTCATAATCAGTCAATTGGGTGTCTCTGACACCCTGTCACTCTCTGCTTTCCCTCCTTTGGGTTCCTTCCAGCTACTCTCCCTGCCTCTGGCTCACGCTGTTCTACCAGAGCTTTAGTTAATGTTCCTGAGAGCTAGCTGCAGTGATAGTTCCCCCAAAGCCGGCGGGGTTTGAGCATATTTATCAGGCACCATTTTGACCCTCAGCAGAATGACTGAAGTAAACTTTACTTTTGCCACAAATTTGCCATGGTTCTGGCCAGAAATGCTTTGTCTCTAACTGTTGCTTTTGATCTCAGGTGAACCAGGGAAACATGTTTTCATGGGGATATGGGGATATGTGGTATGCATCCACTGGGGAACATCCATTATGTTCCTGATAAAACTTTTTTAAAAAGCAGATTACTGGAAATTTAGACTTTTTGTCTCCACATTAGTAACATTCAGGACAAAATGTAGATGCTCCTTTAATTACCATGGAATAATTTAGATAGGGGGGGTACCTGTGGAGTTTGTGTTGTTCACCCTGATTCAGCTCAAAGCAGGTCTACATCAGGTTGCTCAGGGGTTTGTCCATTCGAGTTTTGAATACCTCAGAGAATAGAGAGTCTTCAAACTGTGTTTAATGACAGACATTGCGTTTGATTCTCTCTGGCCTTTTACTTCCTGTAATTCTTATCACCTGTGCAAAAGTGGCTATGAAATGCTTCAGGGCTGAAAGGCATTTTGTACATGCACTTTGCAGAGGCATAAAAAACTGCACTTAATCAAATCCTCAAATCTTCCCTCAGCCTTACAGTTTAGACACATCTACAGCATTTGACCACTGTAAGCTCCTCAGGGGAAGCATGGACTGAGGACTTCCTGTATCCATCTTGAAAAATTTCCTTCTCTTTTTTTCTAAAATTCTTCTCTGAGGAGTTGGTGGTGGCCTCCTGACCTGAAAATATCTTCCACTTCCATGTTAAGACCTATAATCTTTCTTCTAAGAAGCCCAGCTGTAAGGCATCTGCTTTCTCTGATAAAGAATCTGCCATTTATTTCATTACACTGCTGCTCTGTCCTGAAGGTTTCTAATCATCCTGGTGATGTCAATGCAAATTCCCTCTGAAAGTCTCAAATTTTAGAGATTTGTGGTAAACAGAGACAAGATGAAATAGAGATCACACTAAAACAGGGTATATTGTGCCATAGTTGAAGCTTATCGGAAAGTATTTTTGCAATTTTTAGAGTGATACTGTAAGACAGTGTAGTAGGTTGACCCTGGCTGGGTGCCAGCTGCCCACCAAAGCCATTCTATCACTCCTCTCCTGAGCTGGACAGGGGAGAGAAAATAGAACAAAAGGCTTGTGGGTCGAGATAAGGACAAGGAGAGATCATTCAACAATTACTGTCATGGGCAAAACAGACACAACTTGGGGAAAATTAATTTAATTTATTATCAATCAAATCAGAGTAGAATAATGAGAAATAAAATCAAATCTTAAAACATTTTCCCCCCACCCCTCCCTTCTTCCTGGGCTTAACTTTACTGCCAATTTTCTCTACCTCCTCCCCACCAGCGGTGCAGGGGGACGGGGAATGGGGGTTGCGGTCGGTTCATCACACATTGTCTCTGCTGCTCCTTCCTCCTCAAGGGGAGGACTCATCACTCTTCCCCTGCTCCACCGTGGGGTCCCTCCCACAGGAGACAGTCCTCCACGAACTTCTCCAACGTGGGTCCTTCCCACGGGCTGCAGTTCTTCAGGCACAGACTGCTCCAGCGTGGGTCCCCCACGGGGTCACAAGTCCTGCCAGCAAACCTGCTCCAGCGTGGGCTCCTCTCTCCACAGATCCACAGGTCCTGCCAGGAGCCTGCTCCAGCGCAGGCTTCCCATGGGGTTGTAGTCTCCTTCAGGCACCCACCTGCTCCAGTGTGGGGTCCTCCCCCGGCTGCAGGTGGATATCTGCTCCACTGTGGACCTCCCTGGGCTGCAGGGGGACAGCCTGCCTCACCATGGTCTTCCCCACGGGCTGCAGGGGAATCTCTGCTCCGGCGCCTGGAGCATCTCCTCCCCCTCCTTCTTCACTGACCTGGGGGTCTGCAGGGCTGTTTCTCTCACATACTCTCACTCCTCTCTCTGGCTGCAGTTGCTGTTGCACAGGTTTTTTTCCCCTTTTTAAGCATATTATCCCAGAGGTGCTACCACTGTTGCTGATGGGCTCGGCCTTGGTCAGTGGCAGGTCCGTCTCAGAGCCGGCTGGCATTGGCTCTGTCAGACACAGGGGAAGCTTCTAGCAGCTTCTCACAGAAACCACCCCAGTAGCCCCCCTGTTACTAACACCTTGCCACACAAACCCAATACAGTCAGTTAATCCATTGGGAAGCTGTTAGTTTTCTCTTTGATACTAATAAGAATTAAAGGTGCTAAGCACCTTCCAGGATGAATTCTTTACAAAATTATCTCTCAGTTTGCTCTTATAACGAGTCACCATTGTTAACTTTAAAAGAAAGCTCTTGGGTTTTGTACGTTATGCATATAAAGAGTCGTGATGGTTGGTTTCAGGGTTGTCTGTATAATACAACAGTATTTCCACTTAGATTTAAATTAAGATACCTAAAACCAAAATTAATCATCTAAAAAAAAATGCATTGAGAAAAACTATTCTCACCTTTTGAATGACAAATACTTTGCTCATGTTTCCTTCTTTGAACTAAAATTAACATTTCACATGCTATATCTGAAGATATGATTCAGCAGCAGCACAGTTTCTCCTCTGTCAGATATCTGCATGAATCTTTTCCTTAACTCTTCCTGCTTGTCCATATGAAGTGTGTGGTCTAAAGCAGTGGATTGTGAGGGACGGGATCCTACAGCCTGCTCCCTGCAGAGCCACTTCCCTTCTGCTGCTCCTGTCTGCTCCTTCATGCGCCTTCCCAAAACTGGGTTGTTTATGTTTAGGGATGGAGTAGGTTCTTGTAGATGTGCTATAAATAAATATTTCAGTTTCACCTACAATATTGATCCTCAAAGGAATGTCAGGGAGGTGGAATGTGCATTTTGGAGCAATTGGAGCTGGAGGGGGAGTCCAAGCTTTCAGAGGAAGAGGGGGACAATGTTTACTGCGTAGCTTTCATTTGTTTCAGTTGATTACATGCATCCAGGCAAGAGAGAAAGTTGGCCACAGTATGAATATGTCCTGCTGAGAGAACCCTGGAGGTTCTAAGACCCAGGTTTCCTCTTTTACCTTCAGCTGGAAGTCCACCCCCTCCGACAGCACAACTGCTGTAAGAGATTGGCTCAGTTTAGCCCTGGAGGGGAGAGCGCTACAGACTGCTCCCACTGTCAGTGCAACCTTATGTTCCCAGGTTGTCTCTTCTCCAGGAATTCAGACATGCTTGACCTTACTTAGTAAACATAATATGGCAAAAGTCATGAGGATAACGTTGCAGGCTGAAAAATGAATATGTGCAGTACCTCATGCTGCCATTTTTAATTATCTCAAATGTCAGGTCAGTCTTCATTAGATATAAGACCAAATGCATCCTTTCTTCCCTCCCTTAGTGGTAATTTCTCCTAGTCCCTCTTTGTTCTATATTTCTCTCTCTTTCTTATCTCATGGTTCTCAGCAGATTTCAGCCCGGTTAGTGCAGTGTTATCCCCCCATTTTGTGTAGTTTAGCAGGGCAAATGCATGATCCGCAATTCCCAGCTTTATTGTGCTCAAACATGTGTCTGTATTGCAGCAAAGACTCTAGAAGTCCTGTCATATTATTTCTAGTAAGATGAATCAAACCGAAATTTTCTTTGCAGTTTTTCCAATTTGCTACTTCTCTGATGACTCATCCTAAAAAGGTACAAGGGATGCATCTTCCACTTCAACAGTTTCTCTACATTGATTTTTCCAAGTTATTGGATCCTGTATTTCAGTAATTATTTCTCCTGGTTTATTCTCCTATACTTTATTGGTATCTCCAGTCTTCTAAGCGCTTTGGGATGCATAAAGTAAATTACAAATGCAATTAGATAGAGATAAAATATGCACAATGAAATAAAGACATCATAAAACATTAAAGAAAATCTCAATGGTCTAGTGACTGGAGGCATGGGACAACAGTAGGAGCTCGTTTCTTCTTCAAAAACTAGCCTGGGCAGATTGCTACAAAGCCATTTCATTGAGGATGAATGCTTCTGTGCTGAAATGCTGAACTGAAACTCATGACAATGGGGTTCACTTTCCAGCTTTACCAAGAATTAGGGGTACAACATTGCACAAATCCCTTGATTTCCTCTCTTCCTTAGTCTCCCACCTGAACAATGGGAAGAACACCCTTTTTTCTGAAAGCCTCTGTATTTAGATCAAGATTTATTTGGCACAGGGATTTTTTCTTAATTACCAACAAAAAGGGGAAGGTGTGAGTAGCTGGGGTCCCCAAGTGAAGTTCTATATCTGATGGACTATGGACAGCTGAGAAAAATAGGTCAGGACATGTTCTTTGTTAATAAGGTGTCCTACAAGGCCCTGGGATGATGGAAATGATCCATCCTGCTGTCTCCGTGGTCACACCATAGATTTTGTGGCTTGAAGCTATGCTGCTTTTTGATAAACTGGGGGGTGAGAAGTGTTTCTATTGGCTACATTTGCATAAGGGCATCTTATTTTGCCGGTTCCTCATGAGGGATTTCTGTTTCTGTTACACATACAGAAAACCTCTGGGCTGAGAGAACAGTTTACCCAGCTGTCCTTCCCGGCACCTGCCTCCTGCAAGCCTCTCCATCCCTCTTCTGTCACTTAACAGAAAGCCTGTCCAGTTAAATACAGGAGATGACTATATTCTTGTCGCATGCTGATTAAACTTCAGTTTCCAAGACAAAGGAGTACTGTTCTCCCAGACCTCACTGTAAAAGAATCTTGCCCTAATAAATGGATTTAGTGAAATTCCTTACCTGAACAATATGACTGATCTAATTCTCTTAATTAGTTGTTATTTCATATTTATCCTGAATGGCTTGAGCATTCAAAGGAATCATTCTCAATATCACAGCATATTGCCAGTTACTGTTTGGGTAGAGGAAATTCTTATGATTTCCTAGTGGGGAATATGGACTTGACTCCTTTCATAGAGCTGCATAATTAGAATCACGCCCTTCAGTTAATGTGCTCAATTCATGTTTCTCATGCTACACTATGCAAGGAAGCAGAGCAGCAAGGGAAATAAAAAATAGCCTGGTCAATAAAAGATCTATCTTCATGTTTAAATCTTTTTGAGGAGCAGGGAGCCTAGCTATTTTCTTATCCTTACTCATTCTTTCTGCAGTCCAGTCCAACTAGATACTATCTTAAAATGGATTATATCCACAATGATAAATGGAGGAGTTTGTATTGATTTACTGAAATCACACTATAATGACGTAATTAGTATACTTATGAATTGTCTCTACTGTGAAGTTAAAAAAAAAAGCAGTTGAAAAAAAATTCCTGCTTGCTCATTGAATACTTAAGGAAAAAAACAAAACCTAGGAGACAGTTCTACATAACACTATGACAGAGGCTTTAAAAATGTTCACTTTCACATTCTCCTTGGTTACTGATTCAGATTTCCATTGTGCATCCTCTTTCCATGTGTGGAGTTCTTTGACCTTCATCCAAGAAAGCGCTTGAATATTTACTGAGCATTTGTGGTGGTTGTCTTTTTGACACCTAGTTCTCACATTCTGTTTGGGTTATTAGACCACCCCCTTATCACAGCATGGTGTTAATGCATCTATTGGCGTATTCTGTTGTGCTGGGACAAAACATTCATCCAGTTTCACAGTAAGATTTAGCAATTGCTATGGGGTCCAGCATCCTAAAGAACTGAGAACCAGGCACAGACATTGACACTGAAAATCTGGAAGCAGCGCAACTGCTTACTTTCTTCTCTTGTGCTACACCAGCTCTAATCCACTTGCAAGCTGCGTGTTAGTAATGTGAATTCTGACTCATGTGCCAATAATAAGTGATAGGAAAGAAAAGAGGAATGCTTAAAAAAAATTAAAAAAATACTGAGAGAAAGAGAAGGGAACAAAAGATTGTTTGATCAATTGGGGAAAAGCAGGAAATTGAGGTAATGAGGCAAGCTTTTATTTTAAAGTCTTGAAAATGAGTCTTCAGAGTATCCCTTTTACCTTTTTCATTTATTAAAATAATGTTTACCTGGGACGTGATAAAGATAACCCTGAAGTTTTTGGAATGAAAAACTGAAGTTTAAGCAAGCCCTTAGGATATGCCTTATTAAAATGTATTCTTGAACCTTATGTTCTTATTCTGAGCAAAAGGTGGTGATATTTTAACCCTTGTCATCACAGCTTTATAACACAATTTTCTAGCTAAAATACCTCAATGGAAAGCGTAGAAGAAAGGTACAATCGATCTCCATATGTAAATTCTGTCAATTTTTATCTTTTTTCTAATAAATATGTTTGACAGGTCTGAGAATATATCTCTTCTGTTTATGGCACTGACTGTCATTAGCTGATTTAGGTGATTAATCTGAGCTCTAAAAATATACAAGAAAATTTACCCAGTGCAGAATTCAGGTATGCCAAGAAATTAAAAAGCTTAGTAGTCAGTAGCTGGAATTAAGACACTAGTGTCTATGATCACCCGATTACTGTCAAATTGTGCCACAAAATATAATCTCACAGTACTCCTGAATTAGTCCTTGAAATCCTGTGTCCTTCACAGGTCTGAGTCAAGGAGGAGAGATTCTATTAAGTACAGAAAGCTAAAAGCAATCCACATATAGATAGACCTATAAGGAAAAGCATGTTTCAGAGATGGGAACCTCTGGAGAATTCATTCTTCTTCTTTTCAATGAAAAGACCTCAGACTTGTACACTTTTTCTGATGTCCATGGTATTGACTACTGTTTCATAAATATAATGAATGTTGTGTCCTATATACCCTAAGACATCCTTATGGTGTGGTTTTCAGCACTATTAAACAGCTGGAGCCTGTACTTAGTGTTTGTAAATCATGGGGCTTTTTACCTAAGAATGCCAGTAATTAGTTGCTGCTCCCTAAAGAATGGTATCAGAAGGTCAGCACTTTTCAGGTAGAATAAAACCGAAGTAAAGGTGCTGGGAAAAGCCGAGGCAAGGCACTGCTCAGCCTGCTGCAGGAGGGTTTTGGAGGTGCCACCAAATTAAATTGTCCAGTGTAACCTGGGCTAGGGAGGAACCCTCTCTGACTGAACTGTTTTTCAGCCCTCTCTGTTTTCTGTCCTCACCCTTTAATATTGCAAAACAAAAGACAACTCTGAGTTTTGACTCTCTTCTTCGGAGCACAATATGCTTCATGATTAAATTCCTGATTCCAGTGGGACTGTAGTCTTCATGGGGGTGAATAATTTGGGTCACTGTCACCCTATTTCAGAGGTACCTGACCTCCTTAATCTCTGGCCTGCCTCTGGGCAAGAGAATGCACACAGTGTGAGGTGTATCTGGGGATATGTTCAGAGTGAGGACTCTGGGGCTCTTACAGTGTGCAATATGGCTTTTCTTAGAAATGTTATAACAAGTACAATGATTTGGAAGTGGGAATTGTTTGGGTGGTTTTGGATTGTCATTGACCTGTGTAAAAAAGTTACCATCTGAGACTAGTGTAAAAGACCTGAGGACATCATGAGGACTCTTGTTCCTCTGCTCTTTATCTGCATAAAAAATGAAGCTGGCCCTAAAAAAAAACACCAACAAACCAACACCGTCACTTCCCTGGGATTCAGAAAGAAACCTATGTTTAAAGTAAGCAATTGCCACCCTGTGTTTTAGGGTTGTGGAGACATGTATTGGGTTTGCGTGGTGAGGTTTTGGTAGCAGGAGGGCTACCAGGGGTAGCTTCTGTGAGAGTTTCCCCCATGTTCCCCATGAGCCAATGCCAGCCAGCTCCAAGATGGACCTGCCACTGGCCAAGGCCGAGCCCATCAGCAATGGTGGTAGTGCCTCTGGGATAACAGATTTAAGAAGGGGGGGAAAGTTGCTCCATGACAGCAATTGCACGCCAGAGAGAGGAGTGAGCGTATGTGAGAGAAACAGCCCTGCAGACCCCCAGGTCAGTGAAGAAGGAGGGGGAGGAGATGCTCCAGGTGCCGGAGCAGAGATTCCCCTGCAGCCCGTGGGGAAGACCATGGTGAGGCAGGCTGTCCCCCTGCAGCCCATGGAGGTCCATGGTGGAGCAGATATCCACCTGCAGCCTGGGGAGGACCCCACGCTGGAGCAGGTGGGTGCCCGAAGGAGGCTGTGACCCCGTGGGAAGTCCACGCTGGAGCAGGCTCCTGGCAGGACCTGTGGACCCATGGAAGGGACCCACACTGGATCAGTTTATGAAGAACTGTAGCCCATGGGAAGGACTTATGTTGGGGAAGTTTGTGGCAAACTGTCTCCCATGGGAGGGACTCCACACTGGAGCAGGAGAAGAATGTGAGGAGTCCTCCCCCTGAGGAGGAGGGAGCAGCAGAGACAACATGTGATGAACTGATCGTAACCCCCATTCCCTATCCCCCTGCACCGCTCAAGGAGAGAAGGTAGAGAAAATCGGGAATAAAGCCTGGGAAGAAGGGAGTGGTAGGTAGAAGGTGTTTTAAGATTAGGTTTTGTTTTATCATTACCCTACTTTGATTTGATTGGCAATAAAGTAAATTAATTTTCCCCAAGTCAAGTCTGTTTTGCTTGTGACGGTAGTTGGCGAGGGATCTCTCCCTGTCCTTATCTTGACCCATGAGCTTTTTGTTATATTTTCTCTCCCCTGTTCAGCTGAGGAGGGGGAGTGATAGAACGGCTTTGGTGGGCACCTGGCATCCAGCCAGGGTCAACCCACCACAAGACTGGAGGCCAGAGAGATAGACTGGAAGTTGAGGTTGGTGCCTCAGTGTGGTCAGGGAGTGGTGGGAACAGAAGAGAGAGCTGCAGGGGGTGCATGGGGCAAAAGAGGCACACAGAGAGGAGTGTTGAGGATCAGTGGAAGGTAATGTGCTGCAAAGAACTGCAATAAAAGAGAAAGAAGCCAAGAAATCAGTGAGTAGTACATGTCACTAGAGATTTAAGGTTGGATTTTGTTTCATTATGAGGGTGGGTAGACATGGGACAGGTTTAGGTAGTTGCTTTCTAAAGCTTCAAATACCAAACAGTAAATATGATGCCCTTTTTGCCTCTGCTCAGAGGTGTAAGGCTTAAGCCACTACTAAATTTGGAAGCAAGAAGCTCTGGAGAAAGAGATTCTGATTCCTGATTTTTATAGGCATATGGTTGGCAACAAAGTATTTCCAAAGACCTCATGGGGAGGTGATGTTCCTGAGACACCATTCGGCCCAGTTGGTGGCTTCTGGAATTTTGTACTGGTCTCGCAAAGTTTCTGAGTTGTTGGTGTCTCTCTACTATGAACCTTGAAACCTTCTGAGATTTGCCCATAACGAGAGTAATTTCTTTGCTGTTGTGCACAATTGTTAGGAAGCATACTGAGAAGTGTTTTAATAAAGACATCACTTTAAAGTAAGCTACTACCATCTGTTCTGCCCTCTAATTACAAATAGGGAAAAAAGGGAGAGAGAATAATTTGCAATTGCATCATAGAGACAGCAAGGATAAAGAAGTGACATAAAGGTACGCAAGTCTCCAAATATGGCCTGCATCACTTACGTTTCTTTCATGATTCGTATATGAATGGAAGATGAAACTGTTCCCTTCTGAGAGGAAAAGTTCCCTATCATAGTGATTTGTTTTCAAGATATCAGAAACTTAATCTGAAATGGCATGACTGTAACAATATATACCAGTGCCTTCTCTTTTGGTGTCAGTTACTGAGTCCTGGAGAAAGCTATAGATGTGAGTTGTGTGTGTTCGAGATAAAATAAAAGATATGTTAAAAAAGATGATCTGGTAGGCAGTGGATTGAGACTCAGAAGAATTGAGTTCAATCCCAGTTTCCATTCATTTCAACCAAAATAAACAACAATTGGGTGTCTAATTTCAAGCGTAACTCTGGATTTGATGTTCTGTGAGGCTTACATAGTACTTGCTTGCACTCGTAAAACAGGAATAACAGCCCCATATTGCATAGGAGTGTTGCCAGGATTCAGTCAATTTATTGTTTGTGAGACATGAAGGCTCTTGCCTGACAGGAAGCATATACGATGCACTGAGATATGAGGGCTTTGATTTGATTCCCTGCAGCCTTTTCTGCCATGCTTATTGCACCAGTATATGCCACCTTCTCTGTAGTACTTACACCTTTGCAAAAAATATGGAGTAGGCCGATACTGAAAGATGCTCTGCAATTCTTCTGTGGCAGTGAAACAACATATCCTTGTTCCCAAAGGTACTGCCCAGTGTGGTTCACGCTGCTGCAGTGGAAACTGCAAAATCTCCTGTGGTTGTAATGTTCATTATAATCCTCAGCCATGGGAGGAGTGGCTAAGCAAGGAAACAACAGCTGCTTGAAGACGCTTTCTTCACCCTGATTATCTCAGAGGCATGCAGGCTCTGAGCCTTTCTCTCTCAAGGCAGCTATGTTGCTCCTTCTGGTTGGCAATTATGCACTGTCTTCAGCTGGGGAAACGCTGACCTCCTGAAGCAAATTCCTGCAGGTCCTGCAATATGATTATGCATTTACTTAATCAAATTATTAGAGGATTTACCTGAAAGCATCTGAGCACACTGCACAAACTGAGCAAGAACAAATTCCCATTTGATACAGGAAAACGAACTCAAAAGCATGTGGCAAAAAGGAAACTTCTATGATAATGAATCCTAGTCAGGGAGGATCAGCTGGTACCTGGTCAGTGTGGACAATCGTCTTAAATATGCATCGGTGATTAAGTGTTATGAAACATGATGTTCAAAGGGAGAAGAAGCTGTCATATAGCTCTTCCTTTTTTTCCCATCTCTCCAGTTTGAGCCTGAAGATCTGGGAATGTATGTCTTGTTTCCTAGCTGTGAATGGGTCCATTACATCCTTTTCTTTACCAAAATATTGACAATGAAAAATGTAGCATAATTCTCTCTTTCCCTCTTCCATTCCCCCACAAATAATAAAAGTGAACAAGACAAGTTGTTCCAAGACAGTGCCATCCACCAGCGTGCAACTGGAATCAAGGTATTTGCCACACTGAGGACTCCACCAATATCACTAAAATGTTTTTGAATAAAGGAAGGAATGAAACCGAGACCTGCCCTAACCAGCAATAATTTTCTGCAATCATATGGTGCGAGGGGATTTTAGCCATGCCGAATGCTTTCACATGCTTGTTTCAGTTAACGTCTCAGGCTCAGAAGGGATTGCAAGCCTGCATTTAATCTTGCCTCTAAAACTAGCTGAATCTTTAGGCACTACAGGAATGCAAATTACCATTAAGTTTGAATCCCACACATGAAGCCCAGAGGGCTGTGTGCTCTTTCGATGAATATCTCTATATGTAACTGTTGCAGATAAAAGATGGTGCATAAAACCTTCTCAGCCAGCACACAAATATATATCTTTCAGCTTTTCCTTTAAGTATGAAAAAAAACATTTCCAGGCCCAACCTTCCCAAAATATACTTACCAGGAAGCACTGGAAATCTACCGCCATTCATAAATATGATTTCAGTTTTTGATGACTAAAAGCCACCCTAGGACAGGGCTGCCCAGGAGACAGTGTGAGCCAGGCTAGGTGGCAGATGATGTCCTCCACGTTCCCGCAGAACATGACAAAAGATACTTGC
The DNA here is from genome assembly GCF_900496995.4 of Aquila chrysaetos chrysaetos. Classification (NCBI taxonomy): domain Eukaryota; kingdom Metazoa; phylum Chordata; class Aves; order Accipitriformes; family Accipitridae; genus Aquila; species Aquila chrysaetos. The sequence goes on from NC_044009.1 coordinate 38,276,085, forward strand.
ATGGCTATGAACCCTCTTCCTCCTCTGTTAGATCACTGCTGCTTGGAGAAAATCAGTGGACATGGTTTATTCTCAGAGGTTAGAGTAAGTCTTCAGTACCACAGAATGGATGAAGCTGGAATGGACCTCTGGAGTGCATCTGGTCCAACACCCGTGGGTAGCTACACCAAGCTCCCTAGCTTTACATTCAGTGGAAGTGCTCAAAATTTTGGCATGCATTGGGATTAAGAAAAAGGAGAGGCATGGTTTCACAGCATTTCTGAGACCCTCCTGCAGAGATGTGCTCTAATTCTGCCTTGTAGCTCCCCTGAGACAATGTGCTGCCCCTCAGAAGGGAATGCCTAGTCTGAATATTGACATCATTTTGTGACGAAGGTTCTTGATTGAGCTGTGTGAGAAATATTCCCTTATATAGCTGAGAAACCTTCTCAGTCATCTAATTCCCCCAAATGGAGACTACAAGGTCAGCCTGCTTCAAATAGAAGATGAAACTAGTATTGAAAAGAAATGTAAATGGTAAATGATCTTTCTATTTCTGTGTTGTTATACTTTTCTGCACTCAGCAGACCATAGTGAAGAAATCACCTTGGATTTAGTTTCTGGTTCTCTGCAAATATAGAAATTAGTTTGTGAGACAAATAATTCCAGGAGTCTCTATTGTACAGATAGTATGTGTCTAATCTAAAATATTTTCCTATATCTGCAGCTCTCCAATTAAAGAGAGAGAGACTTTTTATATCCTTCTGTGTAAGAAAATACTTTGATGGTCAATAATGGCACTAATACTATAAAACTGCTTCAACAGTCCAGGTAGTAGTATTAGCAGCTTTGTTAGTTCTAAGTGGTACATTAAATAGAATGGAAAAACACTTCTGAAAATGCTCAAGAATCACGCTTTTTGGATGAATTGTTTGGATGTATAAATTATGTAAAAGAATTTAGGTTCCACAGTTGACAGGACAACATTATTATTATTATTATAGCTGCTCTTTGTCAATATACTTGCAGAATCATAAGAATTATTTCCAATAAATTATTTCAAGATTGCTTTGTGTATTGTTGAGTTTGCTTACAGAGTACCTGGAATTTTGAGGTGGCCTGTGGCAATAAAAATATTTCTATTCCTTTATTAAGGAATGAAAGATGAAAGTCCTGTGGGTTTGGGGTTTTTTTTTTGATGCATATTGGTTGCTGAACATATCTTATCATTGGAGAAAAATTATTTCAAGGACAAAAGGTAAATAATCTTTGTTTTTGTTGAATAAGCATAAATGTTAATATAATCAACATGTTTACTTGTGGATTGGGTATTCAAACTGAGATTATTAGCTTGAAAATTATTGCAGGGAAGAATGGCACCTTATTACTTAACAGAGCAGAGCCATATGTATATTCAAAGTCATAATATATTTTCACTAGGGAGAGAGAAATAACATTTCATTTATTATTTATTTTTCTATTAGCTCTGCATACTAGCTCATTTTGTATAAACTAAGTTGTCTTCTAGTTCTCTGCGCAACAGCAAAATAATCCCTCAAATATCATCTACGTTATGTCTTCGCTTTCTATGCCTCTTTAAGGCTCTGAGGAAACCACACGGACAGACTCCACACACAGGTAGTTTATATAAAACATTTTTGTAAATATAAATTTCTATGCCTTATGCAGTCACTTTTGACTCTTATGTGTGGGGGTTTGAATCATTCGCTGTCATGAATTTGTGCTTGCTTTCCTCATTATACAGCAGTCATAAATGTAAAAAGAAGATAGAATATGGAGAGAGGACAAAGGAAAATGGAGAAGTGAAGATAGGAAAACTTTAGATGTATGAAAGAGTATGTGCTAGGGATGGGCATATTTATAAGAATAGCAAAATGAGTTTCTCCTCAAATATTTCTGCAAATACTTAATAGAAAGTAATAGCAGTTGAAAGAATATCATTACAATGAAAATAAAGTAAAATCAGAAGCATTTTAAGAAAAAAAATCCTGACTTTTTGAAAAGAAAAGCCCTTTTCCTTCCCAACTCTACAGCTGCTTGGCAAATAGAAGGTTGTTAATATTTGTATTTCAGCTTTTCTTGGTATTTTTCTAACCCTCAGAATTTGACACAAATAATTGCTTTCTAAATGTGGAAAGGCTAATGGTTTTAGTTCAGTTACTTCACCTGTAATGAGAAAAAATCAGACTTTTGAAGCAAGGAAAGAACCATAACTGATGGGTATTGCCCAGTCTGACCAGCTGCATAGCGCAGCCTCAACATTTCATCGAGGTCTGGGAGGGAACGAAATGTGGTGATCCTGCTCTCAACTGCTCTGACACCTGAATTATTATCTTAAAAATTTGTGGTCCCAATACTATTCCTTCTCCTCCTCTGCTTGTTCAGTTCAGGAAGAAAGGAATAATTTTGTTCTCAGATCCTGTTTCCTTTTTAATTAAGGGCTCTGCACTCTCAAGAAAGATCCATGATTATTAATCATAGATGGAAAGAGGCTTGCAGGCTTTGAACAGCAGGCAAAGCTCAATATTTAGAGAACATGCTCTGGGGAAAATCACCAGGTCCCTCTCCCAGATTCCTAACTCCTCCTGTGCATCTGTGAACACCACCACAAATCAGGCCGTCGGGTACGTTCATGGGCCAATCGCTCTGTTTAGCCACTTGGCATTTTTTCATAAAGCCCAAGAGCCTTTTTCTTAGAGCTGGCATCTCAACATGATAATGAAAACCTCTTCTATTTCATCTGAGAAAGTCCAACGAGAAACTGAGACGTCAAACAAACAGGAGAAGCTTTCATGTTTGGAAAGTTGACTGTTCTTCTAATGCACATCTTCACTGTGGGTTTTTTTTTCTAGGGAAAAAAAGAAGTATTTGTCTTTACAAGAGGGTCAATTATATAAATGAAGCACTTTCCATTCTAAGATACAGGATTAATGAAATGAAATCTTGGGAACTCTTGAAATCTGATCCAAGGGGAAATAAAACCAAACACGACATAGGCCAATTGGCTGAATGTATTAAGTAAAGGAGGAAAAGAGTGAGAAAATTTGACCATGCACAGAAGTTTGAAAAGAGAGTTAAAAAAAAAAAAAAAAAAAAAAAGAAGTTGATGACAACTGAACATTTGTATTGCCAGGGTGGTCCCAAAACAGAATACAGCTATTATTTGGAGTGGAAACAGTTTGTGAAGAGTTGACAGGCTGTATTGAATTAAGGGGCTCAGAACAAAACAATTATTTAGCAAAAAAAAAAGTATAAAGATGGGTAAAGGTTTTCTAAAGTCTTGAACAATAACCAACACAATCTCTTTCCTGAGGAGCAGTAAATGCTTTTTCTCAAACTAATTTTCAGTGTTGCAGGGAAGAGGGATACAGAGTTCAGTATCAGGCATCTTGTGTACAAACACTTCCATTACGTCCTTCATTCCCATTTGAAAGCTGTATAGTGGCAATCGCTCTGAACCAGTGTTTATATGGATCTTTCCTCCTAGGTGAGGAAGGGATGAAGAGAGAACAGCAATTTTTTCTATTAGAGAAAACTATGACCATAGCAAAGTCATTCTGAGTAAAAAAAAAAATAAACCTGCAAATTCATCCTGGGTCCTATTGGATCTGCCTTAAAAACCCATAAAGAAATCCTCATTCAAATTCATGACTGCTTCACATAGCTTCAGTTGTGAAATTATATGTGTACCCTGAACCTCTGCTGTCATTTAAAAAAAGATAGCTTGTGAGTATTGCGCTTGTGGAGATGTGCTAGAAAACATGAATCCTAAAGGTGCATAAACCAGGCAGGGGATATAAAAAGAATGTTAAATATATTTTATATCTTTCGAGGTCTAACCGATGCTTTTCAAGTCGTCATGTTACATTTCATGAGGGCCTGATCCTGTTGGTGTGCATTAAACTTGCTGTGATGGGATCAGAGCAGAGCATGCCTCCACCTACATGACTGAAATCCAGGGGGATTTAGGCTGAGAAATTTCTGGATCCCTTTGGTCGTTCGGACTGCTCTGCTGTGGTCTGTAAAAGCTGCCGGTGTCCGTGGCTGTGCCAAGGGAGAAGATTTACCCAGGGGTTAACTCTTGTGACCAAGGGAGGTCACAAGCTGCAGCAGCGAGAGGATTAAATTCCTCTAGGATCAGGAGTGTTCTGAATTTTAACTTTCAATTGGAGGACTTTATGTGCAGCTTACTCCCCTTTTGGATCCACCCCAAGATCTCCAGTATGAAATCAAGCAAAATTTCCATTTCGGGACTCTTTGGATGCTGACTCCTGCCATTTTTTTAATTCCCACTGATCTTTCCCTCCATTGTAGGAGTGGCCTAAGTAAATTGGGCATTTCTTCCATGTCTTCCTCATTTTTTTTTTCTTTTTTTAGGAGTAAGGAATAGAATAATGAAACCAGGTGAGTTGTCTAGTGTGCTTAATTGCATAGTCGACATAGTGACTAAACCGAGAACACTTTTCAACGTGTGATTTTTATTTGGGGTTTATTTTTTGCTAAGTTTGGCTGGTAACACTACATTTACCAATTCTTTACCTAAAAAAAGCCCTTTTTACATTCTGAAGCCTACCTTTAAGCCTCTTGAAATCACTGGAACAAAACCAGGAGTCAGCATCCTCTCCCTTCCCACAGGGATGGATCCAGTGCCTCCATGTCCTCTGAGAGCAGGTCAGGATAAGCGTCTCCAGCTGGCTTAATGCTGCAGAGGATTTTTTTCTCTCTGTTATGATTGGCAGCACATTTCAGCCTGGTTTATGTGAACAAAGCCAGCGAGCAAGAAGCAATAGGGCACGGATCCTCTGAGGCTTCAAAGCCAAGCTTTTCCCACTTAAATGTCAGTCGACTGCTGTTTGTCAGCAGCATGGAAAGCCCTGACAGAAGGAAATTGAGTCTTTTCTGCTTGTTTAATACTCGTATGGCAGTGGGCTGTGTGCAGTGCCACCCTGGGAAATGAAGTGTGCCCAGGAAAAGCATGGCAAGGTGAGGCTTCTGGCTCACAAGCATCCCAGACACAGGCACTGCAGCAGGCTCAGGGTGCCTGACTCCCTCTTTTGAAGACCCACTTCAGGGCCAGGGGGAGTTTCCCAATCTGCTTGCTTTTTGCCTACAAGACGATGTCTCAGGCAGCCTTTCCATACCTTACCAACCAGTTCTGGCTGGTTTGATGCTTTCCAGAGTGGATAATCATGCATATGGATCCAGAGGCACATGGGCTTTTCTAGGGCAGCCTCTGGCCCCATTTATGAGTTTGTCCTCTGGACCAACACTGAGTTTGGCAGTGTGGGAAACACCAGCAAAGCTCTGTCTGGGCTCTGGGGGATGAGGCTGGGGGTATTCCCATATGTGAGGGCAGTAGGGTTAGGGTTTTAAGAACAGGAGTCTGCAGTCCTTGCTTGCATCACTGACTTTTGAGGGGATTCTTTGGAAATCAAGGGTGCTGTTTGTGTAAGGTGTTTGGGAGGAAAAGGACCCTGACTCTGCTTGTCTATGGCTGTGCTGAAATCAAGAATAGCGCCTCTATCATAAAAACATAGATTATAGTCAAAAGGGTTACTCTGATGAAAATTAATATTTCATTTATTTCATAAGCCAAATGCTGTAGATGACTCACCATTGGGTGAAGTTCATACTGCAGGTATCACTGCCTGAGTAAATAATGCTATTAATTGTTTGCATTTAGTTCTGTTTGTTAATCTGTCTTGGACATGTTATTTGCAGTTGTCATCAAGATAAATTTGCACCCTGCCAAATTGCAAACAAGGACTGCCATCCCCACCAGTTTATTCATGCCAGTGGTTTCAATTAGCTGAACTCTGAAATACATCTGTCTTAGAAAGAGAAGTACCATACCTAACAAGTCATTTTTTCTCTGTGTCAAAATAGCAATATCACAATGAGAATCTGATCTCAGTGACTGGAATAGAACTATGAATAATAGTATCTAATCAAGATATTAATTAAAACTTGTAATATCATCTTAACGGGAACATGTTGCAAAGTTAAATTGGATTTTTTTCCCTTTTAAATTAGCACAGTCGATTAACAGGTGTTCTCCATATGTAATTATTTTCAGTGGAATGAAAAGCTGAGTTGAACATTACAGCTGTATAGGGTAGATTACGGTCAGGCACCTTGAGAGGATGAAGGCAGACAGGAGTGAAAATGTGGACCAGGATGCTCTGGCTGATTTCCAGTTTGCTAATCACATCCTACTTAGTCAAAGCTGCCTGATAGTTTCAATTAGTTGCTGTGTTCTCCTCATATTTCCTTGGAGGGCTGGGTGCTTTGCAATATAAAATTGAAAAGCTGCTTCTCCCCATGTGTGCCTGCCTTTAACTCTCAAGTGACACAAATTTCAAATAACAGATCTATTTCAACTTCATTTTTGTGTGCAGGAAAGGTTTTTCACTTTATCTGTCTCTCTGTATACTCATATATGTATGAACATACATATGTATGTTTTTCTTTAAAGGCTGCCTACAAACTGAGTCTTTCTGTAGGTAAAGTAGTGATTTTGCTTTTCTCATGGAACATTCCTGGATGAAAATTTGTCACATTGTTTTTGCTGAAAAATCTGGTTGCATATTTTCTAGCTTTCTAGTTGTACAACTGATGACCTCACAGGCTAATTCAGCTCATCACCCAAACTGATTTTGAATGTTTGACAGTGACGCTCTAGTATTGAGCTTCCACAGCAAGAAGACTTTAGAATCAGTCCCTTTTGACAGCCTGGTGATGACAGGGGTTAAAACAGGGATATCTGGGTCTGAAGGCATGGGATAAAGGACAAAGCTGTGTTTGCCCAGACAAAAGCAGATTTTTTGTCATTTTGGTATTTGTCAAGTAGACTATTGAGCATCTGTGGTTACCCACACATAATGTTCATCAGTGTGACTTGATCATGGGATTTATGTCCTGTAATGCTGAAGGGATGGATTTACTCTTCAAGACTGAAGGGGCACTTAAGAATTAACTTTATTTACCCTCCTGTAAAATGAATATTCAACATTTAAGTGAAAAAAAATCTTGTTTCATTCAAAATCCAAAGCCTGCCAAAATCAATGGAAGACTTTCCAGGAACTTCAGTGAGCTTTGGTTATAAGTGAAAAGAACTAATTTTGCAGGAATAAGAACATCTGAGCAGCCTTTACAAGTGAATAGGAAATCATAGGAACAGTTTGCATTTATACAGAAGTCTTCCCCTAAGGTTTTCATTCTACTTTGAAAATGGACTCCTTGAACAAGCTTTAACTCCATTTAAATACACATACATACAGAAAGAGATTGTTTTATTTAAGAAAGTTTTTCTTTCCCCCCATCAAGCATAACTTCTTAATCATGCATTTTTCCCCTCTTTCTCGTTTCTCAGTATTTTTCACCACCTCTAGCCAGACATTAGATTTCTTAAGACAGCCAGATCCCTGTCTTGACAGGTTATTAATTATCACAGCTGGAGGTGGGGTGTTGTGGCTGTTTCTTACTGTTTGTCATTTGACAGTAAAACTGGAAGAAAACTAAGGCTTTGGAAGAAAATAGGAATAAACCCCAACATTTGTATACAGCGCACACTGGCTGAACAGCTGCTGGGTTGTTTTTCAGACCATTTCCAGTATCTCTTATCCTTCTTTCTTGAACTTCTCTTCTCTAAACTCGGAGATCTTAAACCAGAGAATAATGTGGTAGCAGACCAGTACAGAAGCAAATTGTTGCTGAAAATATCTTGCCTTACTTAAAGATATTTCCCAGAAATCTGTAGACCGAGATTGAAGTAGGGTGGTGATGAGAGAACACATTCAAAACAAAGAGAAGACCCCTTCCAGCAACACAGCCATTTACCAGGAATCATTGGGGGATCCTAAATTCCCTACATCTAGCTCTTGTCTGAAATCACTCGTGTTGGGGGGGATTCATTTGGTTTGGGATGATGACTTGGTCGTTAATTTTATGAATGCTTGCAGTGGTGAGTGTGACTGGCTGGGTAAGGTGGGTGTTTGCAGAAGGATGTTGTTTGGGTTGCCAGGAAGCTTTCTGTGAGCATCTATGCCACTTGCACACTAAGGAGAAGCAGGGCTCTCCCAGGGGCATGCATGTGCCATGAGGAAATTCAGCCCAGGGAAGGACAATTCTGGCATATCAAGGCCAGGAGGTGCAAAAGCAGCTAAGGGGCACCACGTGAAGCACAGAGCCTACATAAATTGTCCTTTCCTTAGCTTCTAGGCACCTCTGTCACTGATGTTGAGCAGGGGCATAGAGAAGGAATTGGGGCAGTCTGTGCAGCCCACGCCAGGACAAAGCATCTCCTCAGAAAGATGAATTCATATTTGTGTGAAGCTTATCTTTCCCCCGCCGGCGCTCCTCAGGTTTAGCTGCTCTTGTAAGGCTCTGAAGAGCAGACAATATCCAGGAGAGGGCAGTGCTGTATTCACACATCAGCTGGAAAGCCAGGACCGTTTCCACGTGGAAATACTGTGAGTGATGAGAAATTGTTCTTCTCATGTAATCAGTTCATTTAATTAGCAACAGATTCTTCTGCCACATTTACGTTCATTTTATTTTTGTATCTGGTCAGTCTCTATCATGGAAGTCACTAGATGTCGTCAAGGTAAATTGTGACAGCAACACCGCCTTGCGGTTTCATTTTTCTTCCTAGTTAGAATGAGATCTGGGAGGAAGAAAAGGGAGGGATGGTCATCCTAAGTTGGAATTTAATAATATTGCTAAAAAGGGAAGACTTTATCACCCAAGGAACACTTCGCAATGTTTCCTGAAAGTGAACAAACCCTGTCTCCTTTCCCCTTTCTCCAGAAATTTTGTTGTGCCCAGATCCCTCAGCCTGGGTATCCATCACCTGTAACTCACTCCCACACCGTGCCAGGCTTCCTCACTCATTCCATCCCAAAGGACCCCAGCAGTCTCAGCTACACTCAAATGTAGCTAAATCAGTTGAGATCAGATCCTTTCATTGTTTTGCAGCATGGTGCCAAGGCCTTAAATCATGGAAGGAGGCAGGGAGTGAGCTGATAACAAAACTCCTAAAATATGGGAGAGACAGACTGTGAGTGTGAACTAACCAGAGCCAAACGGTGAACCGCAGTGATCCGCACTGGACATGACAAATGCATAGCTCGTCGTGGCCTCCGTCTGGGAAGAAGGGGAGAATGAGAGATGCACTTTGGCTCCCAGGGAAAGATGTATGAGGATCTGTGAACTGAAGTGTCCCTGGAGCCACAAGAAGTGTCTGGCACTCCATGCTGGCAAAGAAGGTGTTTTATGCCCAGCAAGCTGAAAGACTGGGACATCAACCTGTGTCCGTATAAAGGCTTCTGGCAGTATCTGCCATTTATCTCTTCTGTACTTGTTTCCAGGAACAGCTACTTCTTTCCTGTCTGAGTTTCTCTTGCCAAGTGTGCAGTCCTACAGTTGCTCCTCTGCCGAAACGGAGACCTGCATGTTTGGATCCTGCCTTCCACCTTGCTGCAGCTCAGTCCGCATCCCAGAGGTGCCCACCACACAACAGCCTCTCTCCTGCTCCCAAGCTGGTCACAGCTGTAAACATCACCACCATTGCTCTGGGCATGCACATCTTCTGCATGACTCTCACTCATCCTACTCCATGAATCTTAAGTTTCAGGGTTCAAGTAACTTGAAAGGGCTGGAGAAGGCAAATTTCCCATGTGCAGCATTTTAAGGGCTCTCCTCTGCTACCAAACCTCCAAATTAATCTCCCTCTTGCATAGCTGTGTCTCATATCAGAGACAGATTTCCCTGAGGAACAAGTACAGGAAAGAAAAGGAGTAAAGAGTGACAAACAAAACCAGAAAAGGCCATGTTCAAAGTAAACAGGGTTTGAGTCTTCACACAAGGTGTAGTTAAGTTGTGAAAAATGCTTGATGAATGATATTGTGCAAATCATTCATCTATCTGGCTTTGGCGGAAAACTGGACAAATTCTTGAAAAAGAATCTCTCTCTCTCTCATCCCTGTAAATACTGTATTTTAGAAACAAAACACAGCTTGGGAGGTGATGCTATAAGCAGTCTCCATTCACCACCCTTTGAAAGTCTACTATTATATAGGAAAAAAGGAATGAAAAAGTTGCCAACTAGATCTTTACATCACCCAAACCTCTTAGTGCTAGTCAGTCATGTTGCATATTAACATCAACATTCAAAGAAAACTTGTTTGCAAATTTGTCTTGAGGACAACCTAGAGAAGATGTTCAGTGAATGACCTTTTTTCAGTTCACGTCCTCCCTGCAGACATTTTAGAGTCACAACAAGCCTGAAGCCATGCTACTTGAATAATGATCTCAGACTTTGCAAACTAAGCAGGGTCAGGACTGGGACATACTTGACTGGAGAAACCTCCAGGACAAATCCAGCAACCCTCAGGAGGTGACATGAGAATTTCAGGGCTGAACCAATGTCACTGGATGATGGGTGTTACTGATCTGCTGCTTTTTTACAGAACTTCTCCCTTAGGTAATGCACTTACCTACATATGAGGATATTCAATGATGTATTTGTAATTGGGACTCGCTCCACCTAATGGAAAGCTTTCAGACTTCTCTTTGGTTATTAGTCAGAAAGATCCCATCAAACCCAGTGAGGGGACCAGATTATTTAAATGTTAATGTGGGGAGAGGTGAACATAAAGGAACTATTCACAGCCAATACATTCTATTTGCTTGACATCTGCTGCAGGGTCTGAAGTGAAATTATACCCAAACATATCTAGAGTGCAAATAGCTGGGATAGAAAATGGCAAAGTATTTCTTATGCCAGTGACAGACCCTTTTAAAGGAAAGGACTTACTGGGGGCCTTATCATCATCCTGGTTCATGCTTTCCGAGAGAGACAGTCATCTGGGAATTGCTGAATTGTTGCTGTTTTGAAAATTTCAGCAGAGGGAAAGCTGAAATCTGAGCAGTCATCCTCTGATTACACCAGTTCCTCCTGAAATGTTAAGTGTATATAATAATGCCTTTTCCTTATGGAGCCTGAACTGATTATAGTCTTTCTGTTGAAATGCCATATTGTGCAAGGGAAGAAGCAGATGCTTTCTGCTGGGTAGTGTAATTTTTGTCAGTGAAATTTCTGTAAAGGTGATCGGCTCTTTAATATGTTATATCCAGGAGGTTCTGTCCCTAGTTTGAATATTTGCCCTTCGGATCCAAATACAGACAGGTGCTTCTGCAGTGGGGAATAAAAATCCCTCCTCCCACCTTACCGCCTTATTGGTCTGGTTATCTCAGAGGGAAACACGTCGCTGCTAGCCTCCTATTTACCATGAGCAAAGGTCAGTCAGTACCTTACCAGTTTCCATTCTCCCTCCATAATTGCTTCTCACATTGAAAGAAACATTTTTTATTACTCTCTGCCAGTGTGTGTTCACCACATAGCTCATGTCATGGATTTATTTTCTCTTCTAGCTTGCTAGCATGTCCACTTCTTAGTTCATCATCTTTTTCTTTCTACAAGGAAAGGCTTCCTAAATGCATGTGTGTGTGTGTATAGGGATGCAGACTTCAGTTTGCCAGTCATTCCTTCCTGCTAGTCCCACAAGTTCAGCTACTTACATCTCAAAAGTACACTGCAGTTGGGTTAATATGAAAGAAATAAAGCAAATTAACTTGGATTGTATTGCAGGTTTTGGAGATAGTTTATTGAGCTGCAGTGTATCAGTTGCTTGTATTTACTACTTCGTATTGTCTTGTATGAATAAAATATGCATGTGAAAATTCCCTCAGAAAGGAATAATCTGGGAAAAGTGATTGAAATTTTGTTAGTCTGTTCATGTTGTAAAGTTGAAAAGCTGCCTTCAGCCAGAAATCAACCTTTTGTCATAAAAAAATAGATTTTCTCTAAGAAAACAGCAAGATTTTCTGGGAGAATACTGAAGAAAATATTGCTTGTGTGTAAGCAGAAAATCCAGTAGTGTATTATATGAGAAATAACGTGTGTTCACATGATTAAAACCTGGGGATAGTATTCTCAGTGAACATTGCACAATGCATGTTCTAATATACACCAAATTTTCTTGCAGTCCCAGTGTGCTTGCAAACCAAGTCAAGGTAGCTACGTATGCTGTCAGAATAGGTGCAGAGTCAAATTAGACTTAAAAAATGTATGCAAGTTTTGGCATAAAGCTGGACCATCTTGCTCATAAAAAAATGTGGCCCTTGCAGCTCTGGTTTCTGGGCAGTGAAGCAAACTGGTGCAGCACTGACCTTCCTGTGCTCAGTGCCCATGCTGCCTTCCCATCCCCATTTGTGGAGGCAGGAAGAATGAACATGTGGCCAACATATTTTGAAAGCTTCATTTTGGCATGCTAATGTAAGCCCAGGTTCAAGGGTGGCTTAAGCTAATATGCTGTCTCCTGAATTCAGTGTCCAACGCGTAAGCACGCATTCCTTTACAGTGGCCACGGGTGAAAACTGCTGACAAAAAGCTGAGGGGAATAACAAGTTACACTCCCGAGTTAGGTTTCCAAAGCCTTCAGTCTCTCTGAGCCTGTCTGCCACCTGTAAAAAGGAGTTAGGAAGATAAATGTCTAAAAGCTTCCACAGTGTGCCATTTCAAGGATCACAAAGGTAACAAAACCAGGCCGAATAGATGAAATAGAAATCCAAGCCAGCCTGGTTCTCAGCATTGAAAACCGGTAGGATAATCTGGGTCTGCTGTATTTTTCCTGGTTGTCCTTCTAAAGCTAGCATACCAGATATACAAGTTAGTTAAAGCATCAGTAATTTATTCCACCATTCCCAGTGCTGAAATCCCTTGCTGACATGTTGATGAAACTCTACTCAGTTGGAGAATCAAATTAAGTGCATAGCAATTTATAAAGCTGGCTAAATTCAGACACAATCCGCTGCAAAGCAGAGAAGTCTGACCAATATAAAAAGCCAGGCTTTCTTTGAGACATTCAAAAAATGAAAAAAAGGATTAGAAAATGAAAAAAAAAAGTAAAAAAGGACCAGTTAAGTATATATTAGTTATGTGTGTGTATATAGGTACATATACACACACACATATATGTATGTATGTGTGTGTATATATATATATATATAACAGGAACAAAACTGGAGTGGTGTGATTGTCAAACTGAGTGATAACAAATCCCTTGGCTTTTGCTTAAATAATAAAGATTAAACAGAACAGTGGTTTTCCAGAACATCCTCTCTTGTTTGGCAAACTTCTAAACCACAAAAGAATAGTTTTGAGCCTTAGCCAAATCCTTTCTCTGCTGAGTTTACTGAGATCCCTTTTCCTGAATCACTGCATAACATTACCATGCATGTTTACCGTAACAGCTCCCCAGCCCCTTTTGGCTGAAAAATTAGTGAAACTGCCCATGTTTTTGATTAATTGATGAGTAATCAAATATCATCTAATATCCAGTTGCTTCAGACAGACTGCTAGTTAGGACTGAATTATAGAGCTGAGAGATACAGTTTTCTTTTCTTAGCTGATATTTTGCTGTTGGCCTTTTTTATTTTCCTGTTGCCTTTGCCTGTATTGTTTGTTTTGTTTATTTGATGGGCAGATACAATAGCTGCAGTTTTGCAGTAGATTAAACACGGTTAAAATACAAGCTATTCTTGAAAAGGATGCTGCTGCTTCTCCTATCATCCCAGGCTATTCATTCCCTTGTCCTCTTTTTGCCACACCTAAAGCTGGTGTAGGTCCCTGATGAGTCAGACCAAGGAGCTGCTCTAGCTGAAAACTAACTTAAAATAAAAATCTGCACTCTCCAGAGTGACAATCTCAGGGCATACCAAGGACTGGACCAAGGAAAGGGCAGGAATTCACAACCAGGTGCAGTGAAATGATCTTCAGCAGCTCTGCTGATTTAGATTAGGCTTCATAGTGATTTTAAGCCATCCTATTGCTTACTGAAAAAAATATGTTTTTTTCCAGTAAAGACAGGTTTAGGCCAGCCTTGAATACACTGTCATAACATAAACAGGAAAGATGAAGTATTCTCTGCTGCACAGAGCATAGTTTTGAAGAGTCCTTCGGTATCCAAAACTCATGCTGATACAGAAATGACTCACTTTCGCAGTCTCTATATAAAGATGCTCAGCGTTAGACATAGCTTTAATGGGAACCAGTGCTCAGAAATACTTTATGGACAGAATAAGTTGTCCAAGCTGGAAATGGCTTTGGTCCTTCTCAGAAAATCTTGGTTCTGCATAATTAAATCTCACCTCTTAGTTTTGCAAATCCTCCAGAGATGAGCAAAATTATTTGCTATTATATGTTACTAAATTAATTAGGTTATTTTGATGGACTAAATTTGGTTCATCTCAGAAGCAGCACTCAAGTTTCTGTGAAGTCATATCATCGTTTTGAGGCCATAATAATGTTTGATAACATACGCTCCTTTCATGCAGATTTTTCTAGCCTAAAACCCGAGCTAAGAGAAAAGCAGTTTTTTGTTTAGAAGTGAAGTTTTTTAGGGTTTTTTTTAGCATAAACCATTTCTAATTCTTGTATTATGCTTTCTGTAAGCAAGCTGGAATGAATGATTGACAACATAATAATTTGGTCATAGTTATTATAGAACAATAAAGATTTTGCCTTCTTTTTAGTTTTCCATCTGCAAAGTGGGGATACAGTTTCTGTCTCAGAGACTTATGAAGATTTGTTGGTTAATGCTTGGACTGCATTTTGTCTGTGCTAAATACCATATAATTATTTAATGTCCCAGTTACAGACGGTTGACACTGTGTCACATCCTTGGAGTATTTCTCACTTATTTTATTTTTTAAAACTGAAAATCTGAATGATATACCTGTTCTGAGTGTAATGCATCAATTGTCAAAGCACAAATGTGGTTTTTTTATAATACTAAGAATAATATTCAAAGGCATGCAATTTTTTATTTGTTTGCTCCTAATACACAGTATGGTTCTCTCATTTTATACAAAATGGACAAAAAAAATGCTGCTATACTTCTTTGTAATCTCAGGAAGACTCTTGGATGTTTCCTTCTTCTTATGGTCTAGATTGTGACATCATGTTATTGCAAAATGCACCTTTAGAGGATAGAGCTATTTATATGATTAAATTTCAGGTGTGCTCAAAACCACAATTGCAGTGTTGAGGAGTCTAATAAAAGCTCATCACTTATTAATTAGAAACCAGTTTTAGTATGTGCACCCGAGCACAAAAAATATCAAAACTGAGTCATTGAAAGTTCTTGTAGAAGAAAGGCTGTCTACTTTTTATAACGATTCGATGGCTTCAGGCCTCAACACTCCACACTCTCTGGTTGTAGCAACCACTTGTAATGAGCACTGTCATGTTGAGTGGGTTGCATTTATTTGACTTCACTTGCTGGGGTCTCTAAGCAGAATAGGCACCGGCCCAACACCAAACAGCCTAGTTGCCAGTGGATGGAGAGCAAAGCGAGCAAGAGCATGACTCAGTGGTCTAGAAATTGTGAATGCACTTCACGTGGAGTATTGTTGGATTTATAAAAGACATATAAATAAACAGAAACAATTAAAAAAATGCCTGTGTGACTCAGTTGCCTTCAATATCACCTCTTACATGTTGTGCTCTGACTATTGCACTAGAGAGTCATGTCCTTCCTTCAGTACCCTGCCACTTTGATTTCATATGTCCTCCTGAATTTGTCCCTGCGTGTTAGATGTGTTTCTCTCCTTCCCTCAGAGCATAGTGGTGGGACACCCTCCAGGTGAAGGGGCTTGACTTCTTGCTGTGGCAGATGGTTTTGTGGTAAAGTTGATGCTTACCTTGTACTTTAAGGGTACCCCAGTCTCTGACCCTGCAAGGTCTTAAATGTCACTCTGTGAAGCAGTGTCTGATGGGGTTCACTTGGAGACCGCCAAAGGGTAGACTTGCACATGTTCCCTTTGCTTTCCTTACACACAGAGTTGACAGCATGCAAACAGCCTCTATGGTCATGGCTTGTTAAAAACCTGTCCTGGGGATTTTTGGATCAAAAATACAAATGCCTAATGAGATCAGATGCTGCTAAACTAGATTGCTAACTAGTGTTACATTATGGCATAAGACTTAGAAATTAAGAAAACTTTGAAGTCCACTTTTAGATGCCCAAGTCTTTTTGTTAGACCTGGCCTATGTGCTTTGAAGAGATCTGCCTCCTTCAACAGTTCAGTTCTGGTTGTGTCTGCATTATCATGGCTTTCTGTAGTCAGTCCTTGGAATTCCTGTTTCCAAAGCAAAATCACAGGTGATGGGGAAATAGAAATACAGCCTGCAGACATTGATCCAATAGGTCACTAAAAGACATGCTCAAAACATGAGTCTTAAGATGTGAGAGATACTTGTCATGTATTTACCTAGAGGCTTTGGAAGAAAGAGTCTCAGTTTCATGGAGGGCCAGACTTCACAACCCACCACTTAGGGAAATCTCCACTTGGCTGAGACTTACCAAACACTTCACTTTCACACCCTACATCCCCCAAAACCAACACCCCAAACTTTTAACTCCCCCACTATATACCCACATCTTTCCAAATCAGGGCTATCATTGCATTTTTCTTTCTCGCTTTCTCGCTCTTCTGCAATACACCTTCACCTCTCCAAAACATATCCCTACCTACCCTTGCCTCTATTTTTTTTTATCCTCTTGGAATGTACGATTGCTTCTGGATGTATTCAGTCTTATGTCTGTGATCTCATCCAGCTTCTCAATTCTCTGCTGCCCACCTTGGAGGGCTGCCCAGCTTTCTAGTCTTCGGTCACTGGCTCGGCAGAGTTCCTTTGCAAGATGCTGCACATCACGCAGTAGGAAAGCTGCAAGAGACAGAAGTTTTGCCTCCCATGGGAGCAAATTACCAGAGATCGGCTGCCACGCAGTGTCTTGTTCCTGCTTGAGGCAGCAACTCCCAGCTCCTGAACTTTTCACTTCATTTCCATACATATTGCTGTCCAAAATTAATGCCTTTCACATTTCAGCATGCTAAAATATGCAGTCAGAAAATCAGCACATTTGATAAGCAAGCAGATCATGAACTGCTCATGAGACACTTCTTGGCTGTGACTATTATAGTCAATAAAGAGAAGCTACAGAAAAAATGCCCATAGTATCTAAATATGAAAGATTTGAGAAAGGTATTAATGTTTTCTTTATCTCTTGAAGACACAAAGGGATGTCTTTGTCTCTCCTGAAATTCTACCAGAGGTACAGCAGGGACGAATCTGCTCCATAAAAACAAAATTACACCAAAGAAAATTAAACTAATAAAAAGAGAGAAAGAGAGATTACAATAACAATAAAAAACAATAGGCAAAAGAGAAAACAACTCTCCCTCCTTATTGTTATGCATCCAGAATCAGTGTCTTACTCATTTGTTAAACTTTTATGGCACTGGGAATCTCAAATACTAATTTTCTTCAGCATGAAAGTGCCCTTTTTATCGGGATGAGTATGATGCTCCCAGTGCAGGCAAAAGCAGGCATCTGGGGTATGGCAATGTTATATTCTACTCCGCTGGAGGTTTGTGAGCAAGACACCTTTGCCTTATTGTTTCTCCCACTCTTTTTCTGCCCTAACCTGCTGATGCTGCAAGAACATCTGGTCAAAACCCATCTGTTAAACCAGCTGTAACAGAATTTTGATGATGCCATGTTACAATTTTCATTGGCAGTGAGGGTAAAAAATCACTTTCCCAGAAAGTAAAATCTTTTGCCTCAAAAATGAAATGGTGTCCATGTGGAAATGAAGCATGCATACCTCATGGGAAGGGCAGTCAGGTGGTGTGCTGTCGTGGCTGTCCATGAGCCACCAGACTTCACTTCCAAGGGGACATTGTGGTGGGGACATCCCTTGCATCTTGCTAAGTGAGTGTCTGATGAATCATAAGAGGGGTTATCCTAGGGACAAGGAGAGAAAGCAGCAGTGCAGCAGCATTATTTATTTGCAATAATGGGAATTCCTGTTGGAAAAAGAAAGTCTTTCATCCTTCTGTGAAAAATGGAGAATTTGGGTTTTACAAGTGACAAATTGAAAAACCTGTGTACAGTGATGAAAGGCTTTGCTTCAAGGTCTTCATATGGGTAAGCATACAGCTGAGCCCAATATGACTGGAGTTTCAGCACCCATAATAGAAATAATTAGCCATACTAGTTTGTTTGCAGAAGTTTTCATTACTTGCTGAGCTTTATTTAGTGCCACTGTGTGTACACTAACAACACACACAGCTCTGCAGGACTTCTGAAAAAGTAGGCCATTTAAACAGGCGAACATCACAGGGTAACCTTAACTATTGGTAGGAAGATGGACCAGAAATTATGTTCATGGCCATACTTGCAAGACTCTGATGATGATAATAATAATAATAAAAGAAGATATCATGCCATTGACAAATAGAAACAATTTTATATCTAATAGGATTTAAGTAATAAAGGCTGAAGGGCTGCAACAGCTGCAAAGAGATTAGATACGTTATGTTTTCTCAGTGTAATAAAACTTGTCAAATAAAGCTGAATAAAATCTTCTTATCTGTGTCTCTGGCTTATTTTTCCTGCAGCCTCTTTCCTTTCAGCTGATTGCGGGAATCACCATTTCTCTAGAATGGTTACACACACGACAGTTCAATTAGAGTCAAGTTAGTGAAAGTTATTGCTGGATTTGCTTTTGGTCGCGCCTTTTTTTTAAAGCAAAGGACATCTGCAGCATTTGGAAAGTATGAAGCAGATCAAAAAACCCACTCCGCCAATCTGTTACTAATCTCTGCTGATATTTACTGGATGACTGGGCTGGACTGTGTGTATCACTGTAGTACCATTAAATTTAGCACTGGTTTACACCAGATCTGGATCTGATTTAAAAATAAACCACATCAAAATAACAAGACAGCCTTCCCCAATCACACTTGATGCTACCTTGGCTACTCCAACACATTCCTTTGTAAGGTCTCCCTTTTCTTACCCGTCTGCTCCCACCTCTGGACACTCTCTGGAGTCCTTCTCCATTATTTCTGCTCCTCCTGCCTCGGTTTCTCCCTCTTTATAAAGGAAAGCATTGTCTTTCTAGGGTTGGTGTGCTAATGTT
Organism: Aquila chrysaetos chrysaetos; assembly: GCF_900496995.4. Lineage (NCBI taxonomy): Eukaryota > Metazoa > Chordata > Aves > Accipitriformes > Accipitridae > Aquila > Aquila chrysaetos. Next base: position 38,295,137 of record NC_044009.1, read on the forward strand.
TGCTGAGAGCTTTAGGATACGCAGATGGTATTTGCGTTCAGAGGTGTGAGTTGTTATTATTACTGTTAATAAGATGTGACAGGCTGATATTTTGCTAACCTTTCCATGAAATCCAAGGCCAAACCTTTGTCTGGGTTACAAACATGCTTGGATTTGCCATGTGGTCCACCCTTCCATCCAGGTCAGTATTTCTGAACTTGTGTCCATGTCTGATTTAAATTACACAAGCGTCTAAAACAGAGGTATTGTTTTAAATACTGAATGGGAAGACTGAATGACAATGCATGTTTGAGCAACATTGCTGTTGCCTTTGGCACATATTTGAACAAAGTATATTACCTTCCAAGGCAAACCAGTGAACCTAGTAAGAAAAGCCAAGGGATCAGTCCAAGCTGATGTAATACATAAAGACACAAACATCATCCATAAATCAATAGGCATTGATTTAGGTAAATGAGAGCTTTGCCCTTAGCTAAGAAAAATTTTACTCATTTATATGTATGTATTTAAAATGTTTCACACGAGATTTCTGGGGACACATATCCAATATTAATTAAAATTTAAGTGTGTTGTCTCAGTGCCCACAAACCCATTATTTAAGATTTTTTTTCAAATTAAAGTTTTTCTCCTACATTTCTTCCCTTCCAGACGGAAAGCTCAGGAAACCAATGCATGATGACAATATGATAACCAATTAGGGAAAAAAAGCTGAAACCAGTTGCTGGTGCTGAAACTACTGTCAAAATCTACAGTGTATCTGTGTCTGAAACAATTTCTGGCCACTGTTTTAAGAACATCTGTTCTTTGGGGGAGAGGAAAAGAAATTTCTATATAAATTTAATCTAATAATTTAATTTAGTCTCAGTCCTAATTGCATGGAACTCTGAAGACACTGAGAAAATACAGGTGAGTGTAAAGCCTATGTCAACCTGCTGAGAAGTGCTGCAGTCAGCTCTGAGTGAGCCAGCGTGAGTCCTCAGGGAAGTAACTGCATTAACCAGAGTGCTCCCAGCCTCTAAGCTGGCATCGCAGAGGCTGTATGTGCAAGTTTATTGAAAGGATGGGGGGGGGGGGCGGGGATTAAGATGCTTCTCTTCTTTTAATAGCACAGGAAATCTGATGACTGGAAGGATGCATTATGCTGGATTTGGAGACTCTAAAGCAACGAGGCCAACCCAGCTGTCGCAGGTGGTATACATACATCACTCTCGGCATCTTGCTTGTCTGATCACAACTGCAGCCCTGGTCTCCAGCATGGCCAGGCTTTCTATGGAGCAGGCTGAAGTGTGAGTGTGCACCATCTCAGCCCAGTGGTCAGCATCTCTGGGGGTCTTGGGCTCTCTTCCCCAACTGTCCCTTTCTCCACCTGTATGTTTCTATTATTACTACTACTACAACATTATTATTCCTTCCTTACAAAGTAAGGGGAGAATTGTATTGCGAAAAACTCTTCACAGGTTTAATTCAAGAATGACTCAACTGATTTTAATGAAGGTTGTTCAGTTTGTTTACAGCTGAAGTTGTCATCCATTTGTTGAGATTGCCTTGGGTATAGCTGCTGGTAAAAGGTATTATGTTAGTAGTTGGACGGGTAAAATAACATTTTAGAACATGCACTTCTTTTCCACTTGTCTCCCCTTCCTGTGAAGTCAAGTTGTTCCTAGTGGCTCAGGTATAAATAAATGTAGGGAAGAGCCTACATAAAGTTATTCCTTTCCCTGGCCTGGCCAAAGGGTTTTTCTAAAAATCCCTTCCCACTGAGGTGCAGTTTTCCCAGTGTGACAGGAGATTTTAAAAGGCACCTGCATGGCTCAGCCCTCTGAATGCAAAATTCTTCATGTAGGCACAGAGCCAGCTTGTTTTTCTAGGAATACAAACAGGAGTCAAGAGAGCATAGAAAATGGAGAATTACATTCTCTGCTTAAATTTCTCCACCTTCCTCTCTCCCTGCAAGATTATGAAGAAATCCTGTGTGCAAGTAGAGACTTGCTTTAGCTCTTGTCAGAAGTTCACATTTTAATATTAGTTTCTTTCTATTTTGTTTGTGTTCTCTCCTTTTCTCTTGCTGGTAAAGACTTAATGAAAGGTAGCCTGACAGGAAATGCTGAGATCCAAGCTGTGGATCGTTTGCTGCCACCAAAGTCCTTTGAGTCTTAAAGTTCATCCTTATCACTACTATTGAATATAACAGCATTGTCAGATTACTTTCTGGCATCGGTTTTCACACATGATTGACAGATGTAACAAGCAAGTAGGCAAGAAACTTAACTTGTTGCAGGACAATGGATGTGCACATTAGAAGCTTTCTGAAATGCAGAATGTTACTAAAGGCCATAACCTGATAGTAGCAGTGGAGATGGCTGCAAATGACTCAGTGCACTTCAGTTCTTAATATTTTCTTTTGTTTTGTTGGTTACCTCTTGTAATAGATCAGTACTCATGTTCTCAAGGTATTTCTTGCATACCAGGAGCCCCCAGGACATGGGAACCAATTAAAGGCATTGATATTCTTGCTTCAACATTAAGGCAGTGAAAGAATTGACAGGAATTTCAAGTTCACTGTGCATGCAGGAGGTGGTTACCATTTCCGCATGGCTTTCAGACGGTCTTCACTCCCAGTGAAAACCCATGTCTGAGGAAGACCCATCAGGGGCTGAGGCATGATTCACTTCAAACAGCTTTTGATTCCCACCAGCATAATTTATTGGAAACGTTCTGCTTTTGTTGGAAATATTCACAGCCAGTCTGGGAGCTACTGAAATATGTCCCTAACATGTAGAATATATGTTGAATGACAAAGCTCAAAGTACCATGGCCAGTGGTTGGACAAAAAGTGCCTTGTGACCATTCTTGCAGCAGGTCCCAGACCATATATACACTCATGCTTTCAGTCACTTGCTGTTTTTTTTTTCTTGCATTGGACAAGTCAAAGTCCCACTGCCAGACCAAACTGGAGTCCCAGTATCCCAGCCTTGCACAAGCAGTGTTGTCCTTTTGGATTTCACTAAACTGAACAGGTGCTGCTTATGTTCCCCAGCTGGTACTGTATGGAATGCTGTGTGATGGTGAATAGGGAGGAGAAGGGGAATGAAGGAGATCCTTAAGGTCTAAAGAGGTGATGATCCGTATGATCTGCTCTTAGCTCATGCTCAATATGCTTTGTAGCCTGGCCATGTTCTTGGTCTCTGCTCAGGAGCATGAGGACAGCTCCAGTGTGGTGGTGTGAACAGCTTTTTCCTGCCTGAAAGAGGCATAGTACTATAGACCTGAGCGATTTCTGGGGCTTAGCTTAGCATTTCGAATTTTGGCCTGCCTCTTTTGCCCTCACCAGTAGCTCATTGCTTCTTAAGCACACAAAGCATACATAAATATAAGCACTGTATTCCTCAGGAGTAGCCCCATGAATTACTGGAACAAAAATGATTTATAAACATCTCAACCTGCATTTGCTATGTGTGGAAGGTCCAATAACTGTATTATAGATGACAACCTTGTGTAATTACACTGCTGTTTTACCCAGTGACAAATCTCATTCCCAACCAATTTTGACTAAACAACGGGGGTTGCTCAGATGACTTACAAGATGAGTTTTTAGTTTGAGCCACCCTCTTCCTGTGTTGTTTCACTCCCCATCTCTTTCCATTTCAGCCTTAGGCAAGTGAAGACTTCTGACTTGATACCGTTTCACCAGCAGTTCCCATGTATGGTTTAATGGCTGCAGCATTTCTCTGCAAAAGTCATTGTGTTTCACAGAGAGGTGAAATGGTGCTGGTTATACTGCAGTTTGTATTTCACAGTTGCCCAGATACATGTCTGAGATAAGGGACTAGGGATGTTTCTGATTACTATTACTAATGTTTGCTGTCTGTGCAGCAGTACAGACAGACCTCTGCTACTCTAAGTGCAACGGGTGCATCTAATGAGAATCCATGTCTATAAGAGTGAACAGGCAAGCATTCATCTCTCTGACCTTGGCTATCTACAAGATATGTGTCTAATCTGACCCCCTTGTCCAAGCTCCCTCTGTACTTGGTGGAAAGGGTGATAAATCCCTCCAGTTTCAGACACCTCTCTCAGGCTGGGATTAATCATCTCAGAAGATAATCTTTCTCTGTTGGCTCTGGTGGAAGCTGATGTGACTAACATGGATTAGATAGCTACATTTCAGATTACTGATTTCCTTATTCCATTATGTTCGGTAGACTGAAGCCTTCTCTTCTGTACAGGTGGGAAAGAAATGGACAAAGCCATCATTTTGTGACGCATAGTGCCAGGTAGTATGACTGTCAAATATCCACACTTATCTTCATTTCTTGTACACCCAGCTTGGGAGCAGGAATAAGAAATTGGATTATGATTCTTGCTCTCCTGTTATTTCCTCAAGTAGCAGATTGATAAGTCAGCACAAAATAATATATAATATATTATTTTATTTATAAATAATAAATTTAAATAAATAAATAAATAAAATTCTATATATAATAAATGCATTATATAACAAACTATAATGAATGGATTCTTTAGATTGGAGTTTTCTTATGCTTACATAGCAAATAAATATATTACGTCTGGTTGTAATTGTCAAGGCTAAAGAAATACATAGTTGCTGATTTGCCTTTTAATGGGACTGAAAATCTTCTAACAGTGCTGTAATACTACCACTTCCTTCTGACCCTGTGGAAGAATAATCAGAAAAGCAACAATACTCAGCGGCTCAAGGTGAGATTATCTGTCTTTCTTCTCGGCAGCAGGAGCTGCTCAGAATGTTAATCAATGCTGTTTCCAAGCTTGAAGCCATCTACTTCCAGCAGCAAACACTTAAACTATTCAGTCCTTAATTAAGTTGTCCCAATGGCACATCTTCCCTTCACACTCCACTTCTTGTACCCCTACACTGCCCAGATGTAATTGTCAAGGGCTTTATAGCCCCTCTTCGCTCTTATCCTTTTCATGAGCAGTAATCCTACTCAAAAGTGACAAAATTGAAATGAAAAATTAGGAAGGGTCATTGCTCTGTTCTGGCTGGGAAGATGCTACTGTGTGTAGATATTGGCTTGGATGCCTCCATGCTGCAAAGTCCAGGTACTTGGTATTAAGGATTCTGCCACATTAAAGATGATGTTAGTCCCTATTCCCCATAAATAACCAGAAGAAAGACTGAGATCTGCTGCCTGCAGACAGGATGTGCTGGTTTTGGCTGGGATAGAGTCAATTTTCTTCACAGTAGCTAGGATGCGGCTGTGTTTTGGATTTATGCTGGAAAGAGTGTTGATAATACAGGGATGTTTTTGTTACCACTGAGCAGTGCTTACACAGAGCCAAGGCCTTTTCCTCTTCTCACCCCAGCCCACCAGCGAGCAGGCTGGGGGGGCACAAGGAGTTGGGAGGGGACACAGCCAGGAGAGCTGACCCCAACTGACCCAAGGGATATTCCGTGCCATATGACGTCATGCTCAGCACATACAGCTGGGGGAAGAAGAAGGAAGGGGGGAATGTTTGGAGTGACGGCGTTTTGTCTTCCCAAGTAACCACTAGGTGTGATGGAGCCCTGCTTTCCTGGAGATGGCTGAACACCTGCCTGCCGGTGGGAAGTAGTGAATGAATTCCTTGTTTTGCTTTGCTTGCATGCACGGCTTTTACTTTACTTATTAACCTGTCTTTATGTCAACCCACAAGTTTTCTCATATTTACTCTTCTGATTCTCTCCCCCATCCCGGCAGCGGGGAGTTTGCTGTGTGGGGCTTAGCTGCTGGCTGGGGTTAAACCACAACAGTCCTGGGGCTTGAAAGGTTTGAGATAATGACAGATTTGGTTGGATCAAATTTATAGCTGTTATTGCTGTTTAGCTATTAATCGGCAGGCTCTTGTGCGTGCCATGGGGCTTGCTTGCTTTACCATATATAAGAGTCTAGTGCTCATTAGTGGCTGCTTTTTGCTTTCACTGCTTGTTGTACTGCTGTACTGCTTATCATCTTACTCTGCTGTGACTGGGAACGTTTTGATAATGGCAATGGCCTTGCACCTGGGCTGACAGAAGGCCAGGGCATCGCTGCTGTTTCTGTGCTGCTGTACTGGCCAGGTTGGAACTCTGGTGTGAACTTGAGTCAAAGGGACTGTGACCTGTGGATGAGTCCACCTGGGAGCGGCAGATCCCGAAGCACACGTGTCCATGGATAAGCCCATGCCAGAGCAGGTACATCTCGAAGTGTCTGTGGCCGTGGTTATGTCTGCGCTGCAGCAGGTATACCTCTGAAGGGATTGTGGCCCAAGGATAAGTCCACGCTGGAGAAGGTACGCCTTGAAGCATGTGTGGCTGTGGGTAAGTCCATGCTGCAGCAGGTACATCTCGCAGCATCAGTGTGCCTGAGGTCACGATGGAGCACCTCAAAGCATGTGGCCATGCATAAGCCCACGACAGAGGAAAAGCTTGTCAAATTTGGCATCGTCCTGTGGATTTGATTTTGGCCAGCGTTTGAGTTGGGCCTTTCCTGCATGGTGTGTTCAGAGACACCAGCAGCTATAAAGCTTCAGATACCTCTGTTGTGAGATTTTCTCATCGCTGTCATAGTGTCTGCTGCACTACTGCACCGAAAGAGCACAGCGTGGCTTCCCCTTCCCTAAAAGCTCCCCCTGAATAGGGAAGAGCATGGCAGGAGACCAGGAGCTATCTAGCTGCTCCATGCAAGGAGCAAGAGTTTGAAACCAGGAGCTGCCATTTGCTGTCAGACTGATTTATTTTCGTAGCACAGCATTTAAAGGAGGGATTTGACTATGAAGCACTTCACTTGCAGGAAAGGGCCAACATATAACTTTTTTCTTAGCTTTTAGATTTAAAGTCTGGTTTAAAGAACTTTAAAGAGGATTAAATTAGTGACACTTCTCTGATATGAAACGGTACAGCTTCTCAGTGACTGATGGAAACAAATCTGTTTCCATCACCTATGGATGAAGCCAAGCAGCAGGACCATGGAAAACCAGCATGAGAAAACCCCCAAACAGAGCATTTTCCAATTTAATTATGTATTTTATGAAAAGATAACTGCTTATTTTTGGGGACTGCAATAAGAATGTGCATATTCTGGTTGTAAACAGTCCTCCGGGCACCTTATCTCTGTTTACAAATGATAGTTTCCTTCTAAGTATTTGTTGTGTTTGTTAAATACATGATAAACAGAGGTTGGAGGGCACCAAAACTCTAACATTCCATGTGTTATTTTCCTTTTTTGCCCTCCCCCTTGTTTTCTTCTGTTTGGGTTTTTTAACCTCCTAATGCCTTTGCTCCCTGACCCCCAACATCAAGAAACAAATCAAATCTCCACAGGGGAAAGGTGCTTGTTAAAACTTGTTTTGGTTTTCAATGCAGCAGCAGCACAAAGTCAGAGCATTTTTGACACAAATAACCTCAGTCTTTAACCTGCAGCATTGCTTTACGTAACGTTCAGTAGTCTTGCTAACACATCAGGGAAAAAATATATTCCTAGATTTTTCTTCTTTGGGGCAAATAAGAAAGCACTTGTCAAGGAAAAGTATTTTAATGTCAGAGTTATGGGTTTTCTTTTTCTTTTTCATCTCTTCTAGTTCAGTTACTTTAGGAAGATGCTTAGTTCTAAGTGTTGGAGTTTGAAAACAGAGCATTTTTAAATTTTTTTTTTTTTTTTTTTTTTTTTTTTTTTTTTTTTTTTTTTTTTTGAATTGGATATCAATAGCTGGAAGAGAGTTCCTGGGACACATTTACAATGTGTGTGAGTCTTATTGATCCTCCTATTGAAGATGCATTCATGAATATCATCTTTTGGCATCTGCCATAATAACTCTTTCCATCAAGACAAACAGAAGATGCTCTTGGAGCAACCTGGAATCAGGGCCTGGGAAGCACCAGCACTGTGCTGAGTCTGGGGGATGTTGCCTGCCTGTCACACATCCCCTATATGGCCTTAGACAAGTCATTTGAGAACGGTCCAAAGCCATGGAATTTCACAGACTTGTGAATCTGCAGGCTGTGCTGATCAGTTAGTGTTTCCTGCTCCTCTAGGATTTCCCTGATTGAATTTCTGTTTAAGCTTAGCTATGTCTTTAAGTAAAAATCATGTAAACCTGTCTTAACTTTAACATGCCCAGTAACACTACAGCTCTTGGTAATCATTCCCCTGGTTAATTAACATTCATATCAAAGAAACGGTGGTGTTCTTGAGGAAGCACAAAGCCTGGAGTTTACATATTTATTCTCCCTCTATAGTATCATCACATAAAGAATGCAACAGAGGAAACAGGATTTAGTTTCTGACTCACAATTGTATCTACCTCAGCAATACAGAAGTACCTGAGCTAGTTGTATGTGAGAGAGTCCAGATCCCAATGCAGTTTAATTGGATATGCTGATTATTTTCTCAGGCACAGTTCTAGGTTGAGGCAGTTCAGTTTTGTGCAGCCTGAGTGATAAGTCAGAGCAGAGCTGTGCTGAACCAGTGGCACTGACCAGCTTGCAGCTTCTCCGTCCCAGAAACCAAGGCACAACTTCACAATTCCTGTTAGTTCATGCCATGCTCACAAGGCAGGACTCTTCGGGCAGGACAAGGTTTTAGGTAGGGCTCCAGGTTTGTTTACAGAGGTCTGGAAGCCCTGTGAAATAATAATGCTGTACTGACTCTCAGACCAGGCTTCCAGTGTCTGACCAGGTCCAGCATGTGCTGAGCTCTCATTTAGCCTGTGCGAGAAAGACTCTTGCAAAGGCACACTCACATCAGAGATGCTGCAACATGATCAGATAAACAGTATTGTGACAGACTGGTTCTCTGCACAGTTTGAGCAGGATTAAGGTGCCCAAACATAAGCATCTAGGGGACCCCACCCAGTCTCCAACTGCTGTTTTAAAAGAGTGTTTCTGTTTGTGCAGCACAGCTGGCAGTGCTGCTTGGAAGTGCCAGACCTCCAAGGGCATCGGAAATGGCATTAGACTCCAATGTATGGATATTTCAATCACAGCACCACTAACGGAGGAAAAACTCCTAAATCTACTTGTGTTTGATCAAGAAGTGTAGTTCACAAACCCCAGTGATCCATTAAAGCATCTGCTTCACAAAGTTAGGCTCCTTAAGCCCAAACTAATCCACCCTAAACTTAGGCATTTAAGACAGTGTTAAGAACCTGTGTACCATGAATTCCCTCTGTAGTCAGTAAAAAGAGAGGTATATCTAAGAGTTTAGCTAAAATCTAGCAGTTTCTATGTGGGATTATTCCAGGGTTTGCCAGCCATCTAATTGTTGGCCAGGGACTTTCTTCCCACATGCTTATTTTGATCCACATGGCATGTATTTGTGCTTTGCGGCAGCAGTTTGCCGAAAGTAGAAGGTCTGGATGAGTACAAGCTTGTGGATGGGTCCTAGCTTGTAATAATTCCCCTGCAGTCAGTGGAGCTACATCTGCCTCTGAAAATGTGTGAGAGTAGGAGCAGGTTCCCCCATTGCATTCAGAGAAACAATCTGGGTATCAGATAGCATCCAGCATTTGTCTACCTGAAAGTCCCTGCTGCAGCTGATGAAATGTACACTCTAGTTAAGTCTTGTTACCCTTTTGTCATATAGATCAGAATTATCTAGATTCAAAACAGTTCTGTTAGTAAAAGGGAGAGGGTGAGGGAGAAGAGGAAACTCAACAATGAGTGAAATGACATTTCAATGAGAAGCTTGCCATTCACCTGACAGCTGAAATCTAAATTTCAGTAAGATGAGGAGCGTGGAGTCATGTGGGCAGACCTTACATACTGCGAGGGCTTGAATTTTTGAGGGATGAACTGACGTGGACATTTGAAAATGACAATTTACAGGGCATCTTACCCAAGTGGTGGGAGGAACGGCCCAGCTAGGGGAATACCCATAGGTTGTTGCCATGCATTGTTTTATGATATGAAGGCTTTTGAATGCATTCATGTAATAAATAAATAAATAAATATATACATAAATTAAGTGCATCACTGTCACCAAGGGCCTTTTCTGATATTTATCAGGGAGACATGCTGTGTTTTCCTTTTGAATAGCAATGCTTTTCACTGCTGACAGATTCATGTAGGAGAATCTCAAAATCTTAAAGGAGAATTGAATAGGTTTTCCAGCAGAATTAAAACGTAGTGAATGAAATATTACAGTGTTTTTGCTGACTTAGCAGCTTCAATAACTGAGAAAGTTGGATATAGAAAGATCCAATGTGTGTCTGAAAGTCTTGGAGCAAGTTTTGTTTTCATAACATAAGAATCAAGACATATTACATCATCACTTCTATTTTAATTAAAAAGGTGTCTTTTACGCCATTGAAGAACTACTGAAATTGGTCTGGTATTTACACCACTTTCTGTACCATTCTATTGGGTCTTACTACTGATCACTTTAAATTGCAGAGAATAGTCATATGTCATCATGTTTTTTCACCTGGAGCATGGTCTGATCTCTAGCTTCAGATGATATTATTTTAAGAACCAGATCCTGAACAATTACAAATTTCCTCTGACATGTTATGCTAAAATGACAATACCCTGCTTTGCCTATAGATATGTAAATAGAGAGGCAGTGAATGGGTGCTCAGCACTGTGTAGCATTGTTTAAGAACTTAGTAGGCACAGTAAGTTAGTTCCTGCTAGTTACTTCACGTAGCTCTTCAACACAACTCTACACGAGCTTTCCACCAACAATCAGTCTTTATTCCTCAGCTTTGTCTGTAGACTTTTCTGCCCCTTGTTAGTGCCAAAAAAATTGTTGGTTTTGCTCTGCACGGTTGTGCTTTCTGCCATACAATAGCACTTCCATCTCAAAGAAACATTTCTCAGCCATTCAAGTGGCTTCGGGTTTGTGGGTTTGGTTTTTTTCTCTTTTTTTCCCCACTATTTCCATTCTTCACTTTCCAATGTGGACTTAACCTGTGACAAGATATTTGAATAGGAAAATCATGCTGAGGACTTCATAATTGAAACTGAAGTGTAATGTAGGGAAAAGAAAAAGAAGAGGTGAGAGAGTTGAGCTGTTCAAGCATGAGTGAAAGGATAGAAGTTAAAAGGTGGGACTTGTATTGAGCATTTTCAGATCAGCCAGAAATTTTTCCTTAAAGGAGACAGAATGAAAACTGATGGGAATATTCAACATTAAAGAATTTGGAGAATAGATCCTTAACCTGCTTCATCACTACTTTGGAAACTGATGTTGTACAACTCTGGGCAAGTTGCTCCTTCTTTCCTTTGTCTCTCTTTAGTCTCATTTGCCCTGTTTCATCTCTGTGTTTTGCAAGCTCTTACAGAAGATTTTAAATAGTAGAGCTTTCCATAGCATGGTTATAACAACTGTTAAATACATTTTCTGATCTGAACCAAGCCAAGGATCTATGACATGAAAACCTCAGAGACTCACATCTAGCCTCATGGGTCTGAGTGCCCACCATCCAAAGGTGATAGAATGAGGGGTCATGCTCCATCAGCTGCTTCCAGCATACATATACGATAGGAGATGAAATTAAGTATGTGTTTCTGAATTGAGTTTCAGGAGATGTGGTTTCATTTCCCAGGCACTGGAACAGGCTGCTCAGTGAAGTGGTTGAGTCACCATCCCTGGGGACATTTAAAAGACGTGTAGACGTGGGCGCTTAGGGACATGGTTTAGTGGTGGATTTGGCAGTGTAAGGTTTACGGTTGGACTTGATGATCTTAAGGGTCTTTTCTAACCTAAATGATTCTATGATTCCATGATTAATCATAGACTTTTTGCAGGACTGGGAAAGCAATTTAATATAATGAAGCCTCAGTTGACCAATATTAATCTATGTGATGATGCCGTTCTGTGTTCCAGGAATGTTACTGTGGCCAGAATCTATCACTGTTTATAGGTAGTTTAAATAATATGAGTTATATTCATCCTGTAGACTTGAATCAAGTTAGGATGGGTTGAACCCTGAGCCTGGTAAGGCTGTTTCTTCAGAGAACAGTTTACTAGTCATAACATCAAGTGAAAACCTGAAACATTGTTTTGAATTGAAATCCAAATAATTCTGAAAAGTAAAAAATGTGTAATCTGCTTTTTTCTTCCTCATGTTTTCCATAGAAATACTGCATTTTTCAAAGAAAAAAAATCTTTATTCAGAAGATAATGTATGTATTAGCTAAAATCATTGCTCTTCATGAAGTAAACATCTTTGCAGTTGCTGAGCTCCTGGTTTCTCTCTTCCTTCCCAGTTCCATATGTGTAGTCATTTGCATTGAGTGTGTATGATGCAGAGAGACCATGTCACCATTGCAACTGTTTTAGGGCTTCATTTAGGTCATTCTCTTCCTTGTCAATATTATTATTTGTTATCAAAATTTACAGTACGAACAGAAAGTGGGGATTTCCCCCCCTTCTTTCAGGTAAACAAAGGAGAACTTGAACCTGCTATTTATTCCTGCTTCCCAGGTCTAAACTTTAGGTTCAAGCAGATGGCATTTTTTACATTTGGAGAGGCTCAACCTCTGCAAGCAGTGGTTCCAGACAGACTGGGAGGGGGTAAGGACAGAAAACAGAACTGTGTTGGAAGACCTGTTTTCCGTCCTTGGCTGGAATGGTATCAGGCTGTCATTTATCCTCGCTGTGTCTCAGTTTTCAGAACTATAAAATTCAGTAAGAAGCTGTGATCAGCTCTTCTTTACTTCCTTCAGCCAGAACCTTTTTCCTCCTCACTCTTTCTTTTAAATGATCTGGATTAAAAGAGGTCAGGCAGAACTTTTCTGCTTTGCACTGCCTTAGGAGAGGAGAAGGCTTCAAGCAGTGTCCATGGGACTCATTTCTGGTGGGTTGGTGTGGTCAAATCCACCAGCCTCCTGCTGTGATAAACACACTGGTCATTTACATGCAAGCACCAGTCTGGTTCTCATTTAAAATCCTTTGAAAAAGTTTCTAAGCTTCATTTGCTATAAAACAGAAACTCTCTTCTCTCACTGCCCCTTCTGCCTCTAGCTGGCTGGTGGATTACTGATTACTTGTCTTTAACCATGACGTGAACTATGCCAGCAAGAATATAAATATATATTACTTAAATCCTGTTTGCATTAAGCTAACAGCAAAGTGTTGACAACATTAAGGAGGGAGAGAAACAGAGAGAACTTAAAAAATAAAATCTCCCATCAGAAATCAATTAACCTGCTACTCACCTTTTCCTTTATGGACTGTCAGAGGGAAACTTTTGTGTATTTATGCCATGATAACATAATTCTTTTTTCCTTCTTCCTTGTCATAAATCAAGATCCAAGCAGATTCCTGGTGATAGTCAGCTGCTGAGTTCACTCTTGTTTTAAAAAATACCTGGCCTGCAGTTCACTGGAAATTGGGAGAGTATTCCAAGGAAATGAATGTCACAATAGGTTTGTGCTAATTCTATATTTGCCCCTTGAGGTTTGCTGTTGGGGGAGGATACTGTGGTAGATAGACTGTTAGGCTGACATTGCCCAGCTGCTGCTACCTTCCTGTGGATGAGGGGAGTTTTCATTGGAAGGGCAGGAGCACACTGATTTTGCTTTACATGTGTGTCTGCATCTCCTGGCAGTGGCTGCCTGCAGGACTGGGCCCATATGAGTTTTGATTTCTAATAGAGGTGGCACATTATGGTTAGCTGTCAAGTAAATGGTTCTGCAGGATCTAAATCCCATCTTTCCTACCTAGTGGCGTGGAAGGACTGCTAAATATGGACACATGTTCTCTTTTTATTTCAATGTTGAGACTGCAGAAAGGTAGCTGAAGAGAGCAAAGCAGATCAAGGCTGGTCGTTATACTGAGGAATCATTTTGGATATATAACTCAATTTTTCTTATTCCACTGTTTCTGATCCCTGCCGGGTTTTTAAAAGTATAAAGAGTCAAAACCGTTAAAAAAGGAAATACGCCAAAATAAACTAAGGCTTCTTTGGATTTTGTATGACGTTATTTCCTGGGTCCAGGTGAAGTCAATCACAGAACAGAAAGGTTGTCTCTTTTCCTGAGGGCCTCCAATGTAAATATAAGAAGAGACAAATGCAATAATAGGAAAATACAGAGGAAAAGCATGACAGAATTGAGTAGTGGGTTCAGGAACACAGCATTGCAGCATCTTCACACCCCCATATATTTTATTTATTTATTATTTTGCAAAGCAATTTTCTCTAAAAATGTGCACACACAGAGGAAAAGTAATTTTCAAGATCCTTTTTTTATAATAAAGCTGCCACATATCAGCTCACAAAACCTCAGAGAGCTCAGCTGGCTCCACTATTGATGAGCCTATGAGGCTGAGCAAATCACTTGGCTTCTTTTGGCTCCATTTCAGCTTGCACCAGTGGTCTGTTCCAGATAATTCTAGTATTTGCCTCTTGGTCAAAGTGTATCTCATCTATCTTCTGCTACTCTACATGTCTGTGCAGCACATAGGATGACTGTGTCCTAGTCCTTTGCTGTCATTGTAATGCAATAATAAAAATAATAAATCATATTAAGAACAACTGGCAGCAAAAGTAATATAGAATTTTTTTAAACCATGATACCACTTTCTGGGCTACTGATACTAAACTGGATTTTGACAGACAGAAATCAAAACAATGCTATTGGTTCCAACAAAACAGTACCAGTTTACATTACATAATATGTAAGTTTACTTGCTTAAAAAATCTTGAGCACATAGCTTTTGCAACTATGAATTTTTTTCTCATTTTTCCCCCAAAGAACTGGAAGAAAACTTACTGTCTACCAAGAGGAGATCTAACAAATTAGATCATGGACCAAATATATTAGATCAACATCTGTGCTCCCAGAAGAGGCTTGCTTACTGGCAATAATCCAACCTGACATCTTTAAGATCAATCATCTTATTAAAACTTTCTTCTCTTTTTCCTCTCTCTCTCTCTCTCTCATTCCTTGAAGGAGCTTGGCAAAGTTTATTTGTTTGTCTGTTTGTTTTTTCTACTTCAGAATTTCTCTCACTAATACTTCCATAAGAAATAGATTTGCCTCAAGTAGCTTACATTAATCTGGGACACAATAATGAATAAATATTTGGAATAAATAATGCATAATGTCTAAGTCTGATAATTATACTAATGATGACTGACATCCTCTTAGCACCTTCCCACCCCAAATCCCAAGGCACTTAATTGAATGACTACAGGTTTAGGGACTGGGGGAGGAGATGGGGAAAGATCCTGAGCTGCAGTAAGCTGTCAAAGCTTCTCTGATGTTGCCTGGGCCTCTTTACCATGTATAAAGTCTGCTTTTGTTTACAGGACCCTCACTATTAGCTGTAAAATAGGATGGTTTTTATTATAAACATGGCTCCCTAAAAAGATTTTTGGTGTTTGTGGCTTAGTGGGCAAAGAGATGTAAAAGGCCAATGCTTGGGAGAGCTAGCAGGGTGGTAGGAGGGTGCACCGCCCCTTGGAGCAGTCCATGCTGCGGTGATCCCTGCCTACTGCAAGGACAGAGGCGGGGAGGGGACTAAGGGAGAGCGGCCCAGGGAAGGCAGCAGCTGCTGCTGAGGCATGGGATAGTGTCCCGTTGCACCCATGCCACTCTGCTTCTGAGCTGGAGAATAAGGGGTGGTCAACAAAAAGCAGACGTCTTGGATGAGGACCAGCAAATGACACTTATAGGATGCGGCTGAGCTCTCAGGGTTGCGTGGAAAGGACAGCACACTCCTGGAAAGCCTACCAGCTCTGGCACGTTAATGAAGAGGTGTTGCACGGTTCAACCTCGTGCTCCTTCACAAATAGGGAGCAGTTCTTGCCATTGATGTCAATGGTCATGGGAGGCAGGATTCAGACCTGGGTCTTTTCTAATCAGCTTCCCCCGGACTTGATGTTCTCCAAATCCAAAATGAACGTGAGCGATAAAGAGATGAAGGAGTTGCAAACTGGGGCATGACCCAGAGGATGCAATTTCATAAAAACCAGCATTGGAAAGAAGCTGCTAGCTTTTGGTCAGTATGCTTAGGGTGATTTGGAGGACATTTCCAAAAGCAGTGGTCCATCTTTCTGCCAGAGCATCACTTTGAGCTCTGGCAGAGAACAAAAAGCTACTTCATTTTTCCCTTTGAGGAATGACTGCCTCCAGGCCACTTTGCTTCAAAATTCACTTCCCACACACCCCGAGAATTCAGGGTACCAGAACCTCTGGGCTCGACCTCTTGATGTAAAGCTCCTTCACTGTGGGTTGTTTTTTTTTTTTTTTCTTTCTGCTGGCAGCCCTCACAAGTAACCGCATTCTATATAAAGCTGGCAGGTGTTATAGCAGCTAGTGGTCAGAGTAACACCTGGACATCCCTTTCACAGTGGCCTGTTCAGTGTCGTAAAGTTTGCGGACCTTCTACAAGTACCATGGAAAGGATTGTGCCTTAGGTGTCAGGGTCATGACAACAATTTTAAAAGTCTGCTTTGTCCCCAGTTGAATTTAAATGGAAGTAGGAAAGCTTCCAGATATTCTAGGGCTGACTCTGAACCTGTGTGTTCTGGAGCGCATCTATACAAGAGGAACACAGCAGGGACCTCTTCAGGGAGGTATACAGATTTATCTGTGGGGTCATAGCCTTTGAAGAGCCATATACATCCTCCATTTCATAAATGGTTCAGTGGGACTATTCACAAGAGGAAAGATAATACAATGATTTGCCTATATAAGCATGGCAGACAGAAACACAATGTGCAGCTGGAGAGCGATAAGGGAAATTGATTTCTTTTTCCTATTCCTTTTCACTTTATTTCTCCTGGATGGCAGCAGCAGTTCTGTTCATCGATATATTGCCTCCTTCTCCTATGCGGGGGCAAATTTTCCAACAAGCTAGAGCCTGCTGCAGGTAGATATATTGAATAATCTGCCTCTTTAAAAAAAGAACTGACTTTTCATGAAAATCTGCTCTATGTTGCTCAAGTTATTGGAATATTTTCCCTTTTTCTTTATACTCTTCACCAAGTTATAGGACTAAGAACACCGCTCTAAGTGTCACGCAACCATCCTAATCAGCTGGTGATTTGGAGAGATACATGTCACCTAAACCATAGTTTTTTCACTGGCTCTTATTGCTGTGCTAGATACAGTAATAAACACTTAACCACCCGTAAGATTTCTGTGCAGTCTCTGCTTGTGTTTAGGCTGCAGATGAAGCAATGTCAACACAAGCATGATAAATTGGAGGTTTCTTCCGTGGAGCGCTTGCACACACAAACAAACACTTCATTAGCGAGAAGATAAACAAAACAAAACCCACAGCAGTCCCCACGAATGTGTCAGTAAATTGCTTCAGGGTGAGAAAACACCCTCTGCATCAACTTCAGGATATCAGGGAGACTGGGGAGCTGCTGCCAGGCTGGAAGCATCTCCTGGGCTGCACGTTGCCTCTGCGAGAGGGGGCTGCAGAGTGGAAATCCTCCCCTCGCCCAACGGGCAGGTCCCCCTGGCCCCCGCAGCTCTCCAGGATTTGGTGCTTTGCCTGAAAAACCAATCCTGTGAAATTACTCAAGACGAAGCAGCTGGAGTTAATGCATTCTGCCACATGTGGGCTCACTCTGAGGACTCCCTGTGTCCCCCCTCTAATTTAACTGCAAGTTTTGAAATTCTGCTACAGGGACCAATGCCCCGTAGGGAGAAGGGAAATATTTGGGTTCTCTTGAGTGTGAGAAACAGTTGCAAATAATAGTGTCAATGCTGTTTATCTTTCTGCAATCAATTTGGAAAGAAGAGCTTAGGAAATACACACCAACAAGTTCCATTAGGAAATACGTTTTTTTTCCCTATGATTTTTTCTACTAATTTTTTTACTATAATTGAAAATGTTAACTTATTTAGTATTTTGTACCTGTCGCACAATTTTTTTTATTCAGCACAACAGGAAGAGTGATACCTATGGGATTCAGCTGTTTTCTTTTTGTTTCCTCTACTTATGTATTTATTCAGCCGCCTTAACTTTGTAAAAGGTAAAGCAAAGTAATTTTTTCTTTGTTGCCAAGGTGGGCTAAGATGCATCCTGATTTTTTTGAATATGTATTTTTACATTAGCTTTGTCTGAGAGTATAACTATATTGATTTCAAAGGTTGTAAATCTAAAGAAAATGAAATACAAGAAAAGAGAGGAAAAAAACAGCTATGAGGCTCATTCATAAAGCAGAATTTGGAGGCTCAAAGTGGTGGAGGGAAAAATACGGAGAAGCACACATTTAAAAAAGGAAAGGAAAAGAGGAAAAGCAAACGATATGTTAAACCTCATGAGGTAAAAATAACACAGTATTGGTAGGTTGTCAGCATATGTCTTTTAGAGGGGTTTTGGAAGGATTGAGGCTGGATTGTTTGATGAATAATTTTCTCTGTGACTTATCAAATAACTGTCTCATGTGCTAACTTTAGACAGTGTAATGTTCACATCCTCTAGAATCAAGGAAGTCTAGGCTGTCTTCAGTCATCCTTATCACTTGCTGATTCAGATTACTTTATTAGGAGAATTCAATGAAACTAAAAAAAGAGTACACTTCTTTCCAAAGAAAATTTTTCTTCATAAGAACTTGAATAAATTTGCCACTGCTAACAAGTTTAAATGTTTGATGTCACACATTATTTCTGAACCAATATAGCAAGGTAGGAACACTACCTTTTCTGGAAAGATTGTCCACATACATTTGTCTTCTTACAGAAACTTTTTTCTCCCCCCCTGCTGCTGCTGGGGGTGAGGCTGGCACTTTAAATCGGTAAAGACTTACAGCTGTGGGGTTTTTTTCTTGGTAGTAGCTGTGTCATGGTGACCTGTTGCTGTCTGCCTGCTTCTACCTAGTGAGTATTCTGTTTTATTTTATGTTTGGGGGTTTTTTTCTACATGGTGCCTGGGTGTTCCTTAGCGTATTGTCCCAGAATATATGCATATCTGACTGAGTTTGTTGTGGGATGAAATAAGTAACTGTTTGACGTATACTAGTTTACATAAGAAGCCTAAACCTTTCATCAAGAGTGAAAAAACTTTTTTTTTAACATTAAAGGTAGCTAGTACTTAAATATCTTGTGTAGTATGGTTTCTTTAAACAACGCACTGAAATAAAAGGCATGGATTCAGGAAAATGTATGTTGGACTTGTAAAACAATCCTGGAAAAATACAGTTGAATTGTTTGCCTTGATAGGTATGTTTCAGACATACCTGTGCCTCTTAGGTAGTTTTTTATATGGATGTAAATGGTTTCAAAGACTTCCTCTGTATTTTTAAGCTTCAGATGCTTTGAAGATGTCTTTTATACTATGCAGTCCTACACTTGTGGTACTGCCCCTTCAGCCTTTTCTCAACTAGATCTTTTTCTTTCTTTTTCCACTTCTTTTTGCCTCTTTAATTCAAATTCACAAAAGTTCATGCTTCTTATTGCTCAAGTCCCTTTTTCTCTCCTTGTACTTTTTTTTTTTAAGTTTATATATATATATATAATCCTGTGTCATGGGTGGGACTCAACTAAAAAGCAGCCTGAAAATCTGAGTTCTTAGTTATAAATTTTGTTTCTTTTCAGGTAGTTTTTTTTTCTTTCATTCTTCGTTTCTAAATGGGATCCAGTATGACTGGGAAGCGATCTCACTTTTCTTTCCTATAAAAATATTTGGGAGGGCCACGTGGGCTTCTCAGAGGTTAATAAATTTCATAACTGGAATGAATTGCAAAAAACAAAGAAGTGATCACATCAAAAGTGTCTACAGTTATTACCCTCTACTGGAGATGTTCAGTACTTTGTACCACTTAGCTTCTTATTTACTATATCGTATATATTACATCTAATTATTTTCAGGCATATAATTAGTCTCTGCACATGAGAAAAATAACTGTTTCTTCGATTCTACATTTTAAAAGAAATACAACCAAGACTCATTGTTGTCTCAGAACTAGCTCTGTTCATGGAAGTTTGATGCTTTCTGACTCTTACTGCTGTTAGTGTATTTACATCACAAATAAAGAATAATAAAATGAGAATTTAGACAGAGCTATCTATGCCAGATGAATCAATTCCACTATGTTTTATGTTCCCTGTGTGGGTAACATTTAAGTGCCATTCTTTTTCAGTTTTTGTCAAGCATTATGTTTCGTGTTTGCATTTGGTATGGTGTCAGATGTTCACACCATCGCACTCTTCTTCCCACTCCCTTCCCAAAAATATGGTAGGATTTTTACAGTGATTTATTTAGTAGTTCACTGGGAATCTGACTCTTCAATTTTATCACTTGCTTTTCTTTCAGTTTTGTAAAGTTAGTATTGCCTGAATACAGAGAAGGTTTTTGGCATTTAACATACAGAAAACTGTGCTTAAAATACCATTACCGTTGTAACAAACCAATAAACCCTGAAGAATTCGTTTGAAAGGCTGAAATTATGTCCTTAATTTACATGCTTTTCCTTCTCCTTGTTAAGAACAGTGGTGATGAAGTGTCATCCTTAACTTTGAATTGCCCAGCATCTGTTGGTTTGTGGCACAGCCTAAACCTAACATTATTTAAATGTATTTTTGTGCATCTGAATTTTAAATGGTGCCCTGAGGATTCAGTCCAGCAGCCAGGACTATGATAGTTACAAGGTTATAATTTCTCTTGTGCTCATTTTTTGTTCAAACATCTATCTAACCAATTCAGTTTAAAAAAAAAAAAAAGAACCAAACACAAACCAAAAAAATAGGGGGGAGGGAAACCAGATTATATTTGTGGAAATATTATGGAGGTAGGGTTACCGATCTGTTTCTTTCTTTAAATTTTCAAGTTAATTCCCCAGAGCAAGGATACTTGAAATTTTTCACAGCACTTCATGTCAGGTTTACAAATCGCAGTGTTCATCTGTTCTTAGGTTTGTTTTGCTTTTCCTTACAAAATGAACAGCAAAAACATATGCATATATAATATATACATAACATGACAGCTGAAGGAACACTGAAAGCTGAAATCAGTTTCTATCAGAAGAAAAGGTGGAACTAATTTGAGAAGAAACCCACTACAAATTATCTATGCCTGCAAATGGTGGCAGACTGCCTCTGTGTTAAGATTCTCCATTCTCAAGCACTGCCATGACTTTGTATGGTGGTTACACAGGTTTCAATGGTGATACATTCAGTAACTCTGTTTTAAATGGACAGATTGGATTGCTAAAATTTGGATTAAAAATAGTATTAAAAACCAGGGCTTTTGAGAATGTGGTTTGGTTTGGTTTTCAGGATTCACACAGACAGTTTATTTAGGTGCTTTTTTTTTTTTTTTTTGAGAAAAAAATCTTTTGTTTTTAGCTATATGAGCTGCTTTAATAAAATGTAAATAAACTCTGTAAAAATGTTTTGGTTTACCCTTGGATTTCATATCTGTGACACTATGTAAGTTTTTTAGATTTTAAAAAGAATTAGAATCACAGATGTTTTGAAAATATTGTTTAGTTTTCCACTCTTGGGAATTTTTTATTTTTTTTTTTCTTTAAAAGACAGCTAAATTTCTTATAATACTTCAGGCATTTGGGCTTAGGAAAAAATACTGATACAATGTTGAAAGTAGTAAAATAATTGGAGTTTTTTACTGCAAGTATTGCTTCTTTTGAATGCTTTTTCCTTCTTGCTCACCCGTTAACATCAGCCAGCTTCTTCTCAGGGCAACTTTTAGTTTTGTCAAGGGGAAGAATATGCCTTGCTGAGGCAAAGAAATAAGAGCAATCACATTCCTTCTTCACATTCTCTGCACTTATTCATGTCTCTTCCTCCTAATTTTTCATCTTTCATATGTGGCCTGGAGCAGAATCTCATCTATTTACAATAATGGGAAAAATATTGAAAAATAGGAGATCCTTTCCAAGCTCCATTAGCTAAGCAATGTGATGCATGTTGATGAAAGGTGCTGACAGCCTCTCGTAACTCAGGTCTGGAGAATGGTTCTATGATCAGTGTCAGCTCCATTGCTCAAAGCTCACCCTTAGTGCTACCGCTTAAGAAGGGCACATGAGGGACACCATTCTTTGACTGGGCTAACATTGGCATGAAATCTGCAAGGAGCTTGATTCCACACCTCTTTCTCTTGTGCTGATTTCTTGTCAGAGTGATGCCAGTGTCTTTGCAGGCTGAGAGTGCCTCAGGACCCACAAGCACCATATTATCTTTAGGCTTCTTTGATGTTTCTAAGCAGCAAGGACATATGAGCAAACCATAGTAAATGGTGGAACTGCTTCAGAATGACACCTGTAGTCTCTTGAATCATCATTGGCGTACTCTCATTTACAGGTACTGTTGGCTCACCCCGCATTGCTTTGTTAGACTCAATTTCTTTACAAAAAGTGTTTTCGCTGATCTTGAGGAACCTCTTTGTGAGACCCATCTGAGGCCTGTTGATTGCTGGTGGTGTCCAAGGCTGTATCACTGCATGTAAACATGTGCTTGGCTGAAAAATATAAATCACTTTGGAGATGAAGTGGAAGAGCTGCAAGTGGAACCTATTTGCCCAGAATTATGTAAGGCCAAACCAATGAGGGCCAGTATGGCACAAAAGTACTTACACAAAACCAAATGTGAAAATAACCTCTGGTTTCTGACATATCTTCATCCAGAAGAAACAGTGAACAACAGTGGTTTTCATCCCATTTATGTTGTTGCTTTCCAATGTGTTATTCTATTATGTGAGAATGATGTGCATAGCATAGCTGTCAAAGCATCAAGGAACTACATCCAGGCAGTTGCTGAACACCTGCAAATCTCACTGAAGTTGGTGGACGATGTAGCTGCCAAGCTGTAGCTCAGCTCCTTGAAGGGACTGACTACAGTGAGTAATAAAAAAAACCCAATCACAAAAGCAATTAAAAGTCACAACTACATTGCAATGTGCATTTTAGGGAGATAGGTTGTATGTTGTAGAAAATCAAACTCCATTTCTTTACTGGAAATAAAATGAGACTAATTAACTGTTGCACAGCAGTGACTATTCTGGTTGGTATCCAAAGCCTATATAAGTTTTCTGCTTTGTTTGATTTATGGAACTTTTGGTGTTGTTACCTCAGTAGCAGTTATGCTGAGTTTTAAGAGCCTGACAGAAAGTCTAATAAACACTTTTTTTTTTTTTAAAGGGTTCAGAAGGATGTGCATAGCTGTTAAATAAAAAACAAGATCATTGAAATAAATTAAATTGCCATAGCTGATGCCAAGAGGGGGCTGTAGTCAATGTTGACTCTGAAAACTTGGGTCCTAAATTTAGACCACTGCATCTGCAGGGGGTTAGCAAGTAGGTGCCAAGTTGAGATAATGAGTTTACAATTAAAAAAAAAAAAAATCATCTTCCCTCAAGAAGGAGTTGAATGTGGTACTTGAGGAACCCAATGAAAGGCAAGCTTTGTGTAGCCTCTTAAGGTATCACTGATGATCTCTACCTCTATTTGCCTTGGCGCATTACATATAAGTATCTATTTGCAATATTTTGCATTCTGTCTGCAGTGAGCTGCTCTTTCTCCAAGATCAAGTAGAGAAAATGACTCTGCAGGCTTCCATTTCTTATTCATTAAAATATTTTCTTAGAGGAGGATGCTGCTGCTTGATTCTTCCATAATTGCTTTATGTATAGATATGTTGACCAATTGATAGATTATGTTCACTTCAGATCCCATTTGTTTCCATTTTGTTAAGTAAATCCCAAAAATTTTAAATTTTAGCTAGTTTTGTCTTTTGGAAAGATGTAAGTGGTGATTTTGAAGAAAACATATATGTTTGTGCCTCTGGTCACTTTACAAGTGAGACTTCTGCTTTTCATTCACACTCATTTCACACATGAAATACCTGTATGGGATGCCCTTTTGGACTTCTCCTGTGGGGTAGAGGAGGACTGCATGAGTTATCTAGCTTCATTCATGAAGTTCTCCAGAGAATTTCAATTTTACAGGGGCTTTGCATGACTCTTCATGTGATTTCTTATAATATTGTATTCTACTAGTTTTAAGACCACACTGCATAGAACAAAAAACACTGCATCAGTTATTTTATTGATGGATGCTGTGGACCTGCTGGGAATTTGGAAAACAGAATTGATCTTTTGACTAACTTTCCCTTTGTATCTGTCTTTAAGACCAACCTCATAAAGTAGGCAACTTCAATACCAGTACATGAGCTTCAAACAGATTGAATCATCTTTGTGTTACGTTTTCTTTGAACTGTCATCATGTCTTTGTCTCCTTTGTGGTGGTTTTGTTGTTGTTGTTTTTTGTTTTCTTTTTTCCATCTCCTTGATTCTCTTTTCTGTCTTGGGCCTTTCATATTTTTCAACTTTGTGTTAAAATGACCTCTGTGTTGTTTGCAGTGTGAAGACAGAATTTCATTTATATTTGGCACTTAATCAACGGGGAGCAAAGCCCAATGTCAAATTAACATTACTTGTAGAACAGCACAGGAAAAGACAAAGTGTATTTTCTTTAAGTTTGTGTGTGAATCTTCTGCCCAGATGTGTCTGAAACTGTATATATGTGTGTGTTTGGAGGGCAGGTTGCCTTTATTTTGTTACACATATGGTTTTTCTTCCTTTTTTTCTTTCTTTCTTTCTTTCTTTTTTTTTTCTTTTTTTCAGTAAGGTTAAGGGCTAGAAGCATCACTCTCAGAACAAATGAAACAGTCAGTGTTTGGTGGTTGGTTTAGCATCCCTTTTCCATTACAGCCTGAGCCTATCCTACACAAGATACCTGGTCTGGGTGTTGCCTTGTATTGAGGGCTAGGAGAGCTGCTGCTGTTAGTGGACTGCAGTCTAGCTGTTTTCTCTTGTCTTTAACTGGCTTTGGACCCCAGACTAAAGGTTGGAAGCATATGCCCCATCCTTGTGTTCAAAATACAGCATATATGCACTCACACACACAAACACAGCATGAGTGTGACAATTATGCTGTTCTGATCGTTACCATGGGGATACAGCAGTTTCCCACGGCTTCTTTATATGGAGCCTTTGGATGCAACAGTCTGGCAGCTCAGTAGCTCTGTAAAAGTAGAGTTTCTTGCCCTGTCAGGTATTTTGTCACATTTGTCTGGAGGAGGGCTTTGGGTTTGGTCTTGTAAAATATGTGGAAATCAGCACCATCTCTGTTCTATGATCTGTGCCTATGTGTTGAATCCCCTGGAGCAGGCAGGCCCACGAGTAAAGTTTGTGTGTAAGAAAACACTTTACTGCAAACCTGCATGCTCGCCACAGATGAAGGCTGGGGGAAGCTTGCTTTATATCCTGGAAACTTACACTGTAAGAAAACAAGGAAAAGGCTAAGGGCAGTAGGAGACAACAGAGTGCATTCAGTTATTAAAAATCTATGGGCATCATGGGTGGTGATTTTGCCTTTTTAAAAAGGAGTGGAGTTATGCAACTAAATTTCATATATGCTCTGGGAAAACATGAATGTTGATATTCATAAGAGATTGTTTGTTTGGTGACACAGATCTTGCTGTTCTTATCCAATTCCTTTCCTAGAGCTCTGGTATATCACAAAATTGAAGCATTGATTAAACAAGTTATTAACCATTTAAAGGCTAAAGAGTGTTCTTTTCCTAAAGACAAACTATTCAGAACAAGTAAGATACTTATAAGAATAAGTTTAAGAAAATGAGGATTTTTTCAATTACTTTCAAGGTTGGAGGAGAAGCTTTATTACTGCTTAATTTGATCTCTGGTTTAATGCATCTTGTGGTTTTTTTGCCCTATAACTTCTACTTGAGTTATGCCATATACTTTAGACAGCTTTTAGCCTTGATTCAAGTCACAGGTAATGAAGACCTTACCACATCTATTAGTAGTTTCTCCTAATGGCTAATCACTTTGCTGTTAACAGTGTGTTTTGTAACTTTACTGTGATGATTTGTTTCTTTTGTCTGTTTTAAGCTGCCAGCCATTGGCTCTCATTATCTTAAAAACTTGACCTGTCAGTTGTGGGCAAGTTGCTTTATAACACTATATTGGGTAAATATTATTGAGAGGTTTTCTTTGTTTCTGCTGCTTTACACAAGTGTTAGCTTGACCTCTAATAGCTCTCACAGCTCTTCTGTGATTCTGTTCCACCCTTGAGACCCAGCATGGTTCCACAATAGCCCTAGGCAGGACCACAGGCCCCCCTTCTGCTCCCCAATGTACTTGTCATGATATTGTGCCAAGCCATTTACGTATAGCATCATGCTGTGGGGTTGTTAGTATTTTGTTGCGTTGGGTTTTTTTTGTTTTGTTTTATTTTTCTCTTACCAAACCTTACTCAGATAACTAGTTGCCTCTGGGATTCTGATAAGTGTTGTGCTATTTTGGGGTTCACGCAGACACCTTAATAGGTCATGTGAAAATACGTGTTTGAAGAAGCAAAAAAATTGTGATGAGAGTCCCCTTCTCTCTAAATGTGAAATAAGAATTAGTGGAGTTGGTGAAACACTCTGACTTCTGCATAAATGCTATGTTATCCAAGGCTCTGTAACTCTCTTCCTCTCTTTTGAGCCTCCCACCACAAGCAACTTTTTTCAGATACGATTCTTTAAAAACATAATTATCCAAACACTCACCTTAGGGTAAGATGACCCAGTGGTTCTGTGCATTTAAAACTATTAAATCTCTGCTAACATATCCATTAGAAACGAATGAAATAATGATATAGATGAAGCTGAACCAAAGCACACAATTAATTAAATTTCATTTTCTATTGTGATGGATTCCTGGAGCTCTGTGGGCACTGACCAAAGATACATTTGCTTTTCTCATGTAGGATAATTGGATTACCAGGTAGTATAAGTCTTTAATCTTTGCTGATAGAGTGAGATAAATGTCTGCTAAATACACTGAGCAAATAAGAGTAGCTTAAGAAAAGAAGTGACAAAAAAGGTGTCATGAATATAGAGGCTTAAGCAATATTTCTTCTGGTGATGGAGAGGAAAAAGCTGTTCTGTTGTCACTTGGCTGGTTAAACATACTGTGACAACAGGGCTAGCTGCTTCTCTGTACACTTTAATAATGTCTCCCTGTATGCACTGTATTTTGAAATGAGGTGCCTCCTTTATATGTCTGCACAAGTGTCTTTGCTTTTCAGGGAATGGGTGTCTGAAAATACTTGGAAATTTTTTCTCTGTGAGGAACTCTGAAATATAGATTGGAAAAATAGAGGTGTCGGTAGTCATTTCTAGGGTTGAAAATGGACATCAGTTTTTCATCCTGTGATCAGGAGTGAAAATACAGTATGTGCTTCGGTATTTTGGGGGTTGGGGTGCGGTGTGTGCATTTGTTTTATTTTTTAAGGTATTGGAACATAAAAAGAAATATGACAGAAATAAAATACCTTTACCATTCTGGTAATTCATCCCACCAATCACCACCTAAAAAAAACCCAATCCCACTCATCTGTGACTAGTCATAGACCTGCATTCATGCAAAAACAGAGCACGAAAATAGAGAAATTATTATGGGCTGTGCTATTTGGTGGGGCAAAATAAATAAATTGGGGTTGTGCTGGTTTGAGATTGGAAGCAATTTCCTGTGGAAGACCTTTCCTCCTGACCTGTAATTTATGCCCTGCTTCAATAGAGGCAGAACCTGATCTCTTTTG
This sequence comes from Aquila chrysaetos chrysaetos, assembly GCF_900496995.4. Taxonomy (NCBI): domain Eukaryota; kingdom Metazoa; phylum Chordata; class Aves; order Accipitriformes; family Accipitridae; genus Aquila; species Aquila chrysaetos. The sequence goes on from NC_044009.1 coordinate 38,322,668, forward strand.
AATACCTGAGAAGTACAGGAGGTTGCACAGACATAATTCCCAGCTGTGGGAAATAGATACTGAGATCCGAGTGCCTCTGCAGAGCTCCAGGGCTGTCCTATGTAGCCAGAGAGGAGGACTTTCAAAGAGACAGCATGTGGCCACCTTCTGTCCACCTTCCCTTAAAAGCCATCTGAGCTGAGTGTTTAACTCATCTGCGGTGCTTGGAAAACCTGGCCCTTCAAAGAGCAGGTCTGGAGGACTAAACAAACAGCTTGAACTCTAGTAGGTGGGCAGACCACCTCCAGAAGTATCAACGTCCTGATGTCCTGTCACGAAGGCAGCTCTGGGCTGTGAATTAGCTCAAGGGGTGGCTCACGTTCTGGGGGGTCAGATCACTGCCAATTATACATTCAACAGGGATTGCCAAATTCACTTGTTAAAGCTTGTTTAAGCTTGTTTGAATAGATATCCTGAATTTCTTCCATTTTAGGAAAGCCAGCAATAAAGAGCTAACACCCAGATCAGACTATGGAGACCAACTTCCCCTCTTTCTGGGTCATTTTGTGACTGTAGGATTCTGGGAAACATGCAAATATATCCTGAACTGTTTCATAAATGCCAGAGAGGTCAATCTTCTTTCCTTGCTTTTTCACGAGGAAGTGATTGATGCTTGGCACTTCTGTATAATAATAAAACATTTCCAAAGTTTATGGTCAATAAATTTGTGTAATAAAAAATGCATCCCAATGCTATTATAGTTCATACTTCCACTTCAATAACTTCACAGGCTAAGATAATGTAAGTTTTGGTCATGCTTTTTTCCTTTTCAAAGAGCAAAGACTTTGAAATTTCTTTTAAGGTAGTGCATGTTAAGGTTAGTGTCTCCTTCAACTAGTGATTTCAGCTGGAGTGAAAACTGTGATTTTTAATTTGGATTTTCTATAAGACTTTGCAAAATAGTGTGGTCTGGGACTTTAAGTGGGTGGCAAATATTCTCATGTTGTTTTTTGTTTTTTTTTTCTGGACACTTCCAAATACACCTGTATTTTTTTAGTGAAGCACCCTACAAAACTGGCTTTCCGATGAGGTATATTTTCATTAGGTGTTTTCACACCTGTAATCTAACCCAAAGTACAGTTCAGTCACTGGATAAGTCTTCACTGCCTCTACCAACATTTGAATAAAAGCTTCAGGTAAAGAGATGCTATAAAAGCACTTATCTTTCTTCAAGGCATAGCATTTATATGGTCTTTGTTTTTCTTTGTTCTTTTGTTTTCTTTTTTGTTTTGGTTTTGCTGCCAGTCTCTCTTTTTTCTGGCCTTGGATTCAGACAGAAGCAGTAAATGGGGCTGATAGAGGAGAGGATCCAGTCCTATTTCCACTGGAATGATGATGTGGGTTTGTGTTAAGAACTGTGCAGGCTCCTAATTGTTCATGTGAGGGTTGTAAATAGAGGTCGGAGACCAGATTAATGTGATTTTCAGTCATAGAAATCCCTAACTGTTCCAGAGCCACTTTTCAGCTAGCTTTAGAAATTAGCTTTAAAAGTTTTAAATAGCCTTTGTTTAACTTTTAAAACCTCCTATAAGGTTTTTTTGAGACTTTTGGATATGTTAGGCAACGTTTTGTCTCTGCTGTTTCCCATGCAACCATGACAGTTAGGCATCAATTTGGTTGCCATATCATAAATACAGAGATAGTGGCATAACCAGGCTCCAGCCAACACTGCAGAACAGGAGTAGTTATTCTGTAGGTCCTATGCCATACCTGCTGACTTCATCCAAGGCACTTTAAGGGGTTTCCAATAGCATTATATCTGCCTGTGTGTAGACAACTGAATTGACATGTTAACGTTTGCTTTTGCTTCCTTTTGAAAATGTGAGGAAAGAAATAAAAATAATCTGGACTGAAAAAGGCCTGAATTTCCCTTCATTGTTCATTAAAAAATTAACAAGTTGGGTTTTTTGGTTGTTTTTTCCTTGATTTTACCCCTCTTTTCTCCCAAACCTGAAAATTTTGATTAAGAAAATGTTTAGAAGATGAACTAGTAGAGAACGGAAGCTACTCACTTGTTTTCAAGTCCATCTTGTAAGAAACTATTCTCTAAAAACTCATTCTGAAAGGTAGTTTCAAGGAATTTTTTCCCCCGTAGCAGATATGAGGGATATATACTATTCTGGTATATTTGCCTCTTTGGGAATGCCTGTTCTCTGTTAGGTTTTGCAGCGTTGATGGAGTGATAGTGGGGAGACACAGAAAAATCAGAACTCAGACAGGAGGAATGTGTCAGTGGTCAGGATCTCAGACTTTGCTTGACAAGGGATTCATCTTGCCAGGCTGAGTTTAACTTAATTATCCAGGGTCCTCCTGAGGGAGAATAACAGTGTCCAGAAAACAACTTCTCCCATCATCCTAAGAAGGGTGTCTACAAAACTAGAGACCATGTGAAACCTATCCTAACCTGTCTTTTTGTCTTCCTCGCAAGTTGGCCTTGTGAGATGAAAATTATGACTTAACACCTTTGCTTTCTGATTTTGATAAAACTTTGAAAATTTTTCTTCCAACAGTCTTGTCAGGAGACGACATGTGCCCTCTGCTTTGTTTGTTCTTGTGCCTTCTGTTTCATTTCTGCTGTCCTCGTGCATGCTGATGGCATATGCCGTAGCTTTTTCTACCCCAAAAAATGTAGAATCACATTTCTAAACCTGTCCAGTACTGTGCAATAGCTCATATCTCTGACTTTTGGCTTTTTCTTCTCACTCCATAAAGGCCAGGGCAATATTTTGTGCCTTTAGACATTCCTTCAGCCTCACTGCAGCTCTGGCACCCCAATTTATAATCTATTACCAGCTGTTGTCCCCCTTCTGAACTGCCACACAACAGCCACCTACAGGGAAAATTGATGCCCCCAAATTCATCCATAAATGACAAGGATTAATTTAGGCACAGAAAGCTAGTTTATAAGGAGTCCTCAGTGTTTGTGTATAAAAAATACTCCAGTAGATTTGCAGTTTTTGAGGAGCAAGTTTAAAAGAAGAAAACACAGCACTTGATGGCCAAAAGGAGACTGCATGGGGGAGAAAATACACGGTCGCTTGTAAGCTGCAATCTGCTGAAACCCAGCGGGTTCTTTTAAGTTTGTCTTTTCTCTGATCTGTGTTTGTTTATTCCAGCAGAACATGTTTTTGTCCAGAAGATATTTTGTGCCTCAAATAAAACATACAGCTTTGCACAAAGAGCTCTATTTTAAACTGGTATCAACCATTTACGAAGTTCATTGTGGAAACTGCACAAATAGAAATGTGAAGATTCCAGCGTTTAAGGACAGGCTTCTCTCTTTGACTGAGGAGGTCACAGTATCTATCTCTTTTCCTTGTAAAACTTACATATTACCAATAAAAGAATTTGGGGTCTCTTTCTAGAAGATAGCAAAGATAGGACAATTTTTACATCCCTGGACTTAAACCTACTCATGACCTTGTTACGTGAACCGTTACCTTTAGGTAAAGAACTTGGACTTAAATTAGAAGTTTTTTCTTTGTATAGGTCCTCTCTTTGCTTCATTTATTCTATTATAGTCAAACTGAATATCGCTACAGAAACAGAACCACACTGTGTGCAACATAATAAACACACAATAAGCTACACTTTCTGTGCTGAAGGAGCAAGTAGGCCAAATAGATGAGAGGACAAAGAGGAGGAGGAAAGAAAAATCAGCCCCTTTGTACGTGCTTGGAACCTGAAGTTCAGAGCTTGTTCAAGGTCACTCAGGAGCTGCACACCAGAGATGAGATTTAACCAGGCTTTCTGAATCTGAGGCCGGCACTGCAATCACTAAAATATCTCTTCATCCAGAAGTTTGCAGTCACTTGACATTTGTGTTAATGCCTGACACTTGACTTCAGCGTTTCAGCTTTGATAAGGCCACACTGGCTTCACTTAGGATGAAAAGACTTTAAAAAAAAAAAAAAAAAAAAAAGAAAGAAAAAACAGGGGACTGTTTGTTGTGAAGGCTCCTCCATGGTATGTGAAAAGAGCTCTGTTGACTCACTTTCACTGAATTTGTACCAGAAATCATCTGAGTAAAACTTTAATGTAAGGATAGAGCCTCAGCCTATTAATATGATCAGTAGTTGCTTGCCCTGCTAGTTGAGACAAGGGAGGCATCTTGTCTTTTCAGTATGAATAGCTTAGGGAAATATTTGCTGACACAAATCAGGGGTGTTTCTATACTTTTCCAGATTTATTTGTTTATGGTAGAAATCAGCTGGCCTTATGCCAATACCTGGCATGTGATAATTCTGGAGAATCAGTCTGGAGAGCATGGGACTTTGCAGATGTTAAGAGAAAGTAACAGATCAAGGTGGGCTCATCTAACCTGAAGGTCCGGGCTATTATTATTACTATTATTACCACCAATAGGGTCTGAGTGTTTTCAGATAATCCGGGGATTGGCTTCTCTGGGTTTGATCTGTGGGATATACCAACATATTTTTTGGAGGGGCACTTTCTTTTGATCATCTTAATGTCTTTCTCATGTGCTGCCCAGTCCTTTACGGGAGGGAAAGGGAGTGGGAGGAAAAACAGAAATAAGGCTGCCCCTACAAGACATACAGCTTGCGCAGAGGTATCACTGCTGGGTAAAGTTACTGGAAGAGGACACCTTGTGGAAGCCTATAACACAACTGCACATTTCTGCAAACCACTGTCTCGTGAGCAGAGGGATATTTTGGTTTGGGGGCTGATTATTAGATATTACCAACTACATGGGGGAAAAAGAGCCCCTTTTTTGAGACTTCTGTCAATACAGCTTCATGGGCTGACATACAGAGTGCTTAAATTTTACCTTTTAACCTAAGGGAGGCAAACAGCTTTGCAATTTCAATATTTTCAAGGATATCTCCTTCTCTCTCTTTCTCTACTTTCCCTTTTCTTGTACCCAACTGCCAATTCCCCAATAACTATTGGGCATCTTTTTATTTATAATAGGTTTTAGAGAAGCAGCTTGTCATCTTATCAGCGATGACTCTCCAAATTTCTGATTTGTTACTTGTTTTTCTAATAGTGCTTGCCTCTGCTTCTGCTCTTTTCAAATGCTCTCATTGCTACTAATTGTCTGTTTGGATTATATTCAGAAAATTATTATTATTATTTTTAACTATGTACTCAAAGTCACTTCCCTGTTTTTATAGAAGGAAAGAAAAAGGTTGGAACAAGCATCTATAAGCAAAGAATAGCTGCTATGTTCCAAAAAAAAGGAAGTACATTAAAAGGGACATTAAAAAGGAAGTCAATAGCAGTTCCTGTGAAGGGACAGCTCCTGCCAAGGTACATAGGTACCCACCTTAGGGGAAAATTCACAACATGGAGGCAGGAGATGGGGTACACTGACAATCTGGGATGTAGAGTGCTGCCATGTGTTTCAGGGGGTGTGGGGGGGGTGAGGGTGGGTGTTTCATGTACCTCTTGTTTTCCCATGGAATTTTCCTTGTGTTATCATTTTGACACATCACGTGCGTGAGCGTGACTGGTAGTCAGGGTTTGGTTCGAATAGGCCAAAGCCAGAGAAGGCAAACGGTTTATAGCACGACATTTTAACAGGTGGGTTAAAGACTGAATTGCAATGTTTGTGTTTGTTTTCTTTGTTAAAGTAGCAATGTAAAACACCCATAACCCTACAATGGGATTAGTGTCAGACTGTTTTCAGAACCTAAAAAATTAGGAACGTGGCACAAAAGATATTAGTAATGTTGGTGTATCTTTTTCTACCTGAAAGGAAAGATTAAAAAAGGTATTGTTAAAAACACATAACCTTATGCAAAACAGTTAAAATAATTTTTAAAAAAATGTTCAAAGTCATCAAATAGACTAGAAGAGAAGAGAAGGACCTGGTTATTACTTGAGAGGAAACATGTCAGATGAACTGTGAATAAGCTTGGTGATTTTTCCATTTGGGGAGGCAGAGACAAGTTGTTTTTAAAGTACCTAAATGAGGGTTGAGTGGTTATGTGACATCTAATAAATTAAAGGGGTGACAGCCTGTCTCCCGAGTGATTCCTTGCAGTCACCCCTGTTAGGATCCTAGAGGGAAAAAAAATTTCATGGAGTCTTTCTGCTGCCTGGCATAGCAGCAAAGTATTACAGCAGAACTCAGAAAAACAGACAAGTAATGTGGTAGAGCCTCCAAAAAAGAGAATCAAACAGAAGATGGGCTCAGTCAAGGAATCTGGTGGGTATTGGCAAATGATGCCTCATCACTGTGTAGAGAGGACAAAGAGTTGTTAGTCTGAAAACATCCTATGTTAACACAGCTTGTAAATCAGTGTGTTTTCAATGAAAGGAGTGGCGGGTAAGCGAGTGTTAATGTCAGGTTTATGTTAACATGTACCGAGGAAATCAATACAAGGTAACACTGTTTGCATAGGGTAAACAGATTTCTGGCATGCTTGCTGCTTTTGATTATCCAAAATTGTGTATGCAGAGCTGTGAGCTTGCACTGCATTGTACAAACCAGAGGGTAGTTGTCCTGTGCAGAGAAACCAACACATTTCAATAAAGCATCAGAAAGAGCTTAGAGCCAATTTTCCCTGTCGCTTGGCACAGGGGTCTGCCCTTTACAACAGCTTGTTTCTTTGGTCTGAATCTTTTTCACTTGTACATCAACCTGTTCCTGGGGCAGTCTCCTTAACTCTGCCAGGAAAGTGTAAACTGAATTCTTTGTACAGAGGAGGGAGCGTGTGGGAAAATTTAGACACAACCAAAATAAAGGACTTACAAGAACCTGTTCTCAAGGAAAAAGGTACACGTAAGGATGCTGAAAATGTTCCTTTCTTTGCCATGCAGTCAGATCTGAAAGGCTGTATGCAAATCAAGTCAGAAGTAGTATTTGATCCCAACTGGACTGATTTTAAATGCTTTTTGAAATCCTAATCTGTTCTCTCATCAGTGGCTGAAATTTTCATCAGCTGCAAGCTATAGCATATTTAATAAAAAGTTGGGAGAATTTGCATCTCCGCAGCTCTGATTTTTCCCTCCCATACTGTGGTACTACCTGTTTTATACCTTTAATATCCCGTTGTTGGTTTAGTGTAACTTTTTCCTAGGAGAGCTGTTAGTGTGCTTGGTCTCTCACCCCTTAATGAAACATGGATTGTTTACAGCTAATGAAGTTCACAGTAGCCCATTTTAATTTGAGGCTAATTTTCCTGGGCCCAACCAAAACCTATAAACCATAAAGAGCATAAGTGGGGCCTGACTAAAGGCCTGAGGTTGTTCAGTCCTCAATTCCCTCTCCTGCCCTCGTGCTGCTAGGAGTTATTTCTTTTCGTAATGAACCGAGGATGTGATGTTCCCAGCAGGACAGGGCCGTGGGGAAGCAGAGAGGTTTTGCGAGCCTTTGGCTGCTGCTGCTGCACCAGCTGGGATGGACTGGGGCTTTGGGCTCCAAGCAATGTCTTTGTATCCCAGAGGCAGGGCACACCAAGCTTCATACACCAGTTCTCATTTTCCAAGAATGCAAGCTTATTTTCTCACTTCCCCAGGTGCGGAGATGTCTCCAGTTTGGGAACTGCTACTTTGCATCCAATCCTTTTGACCTGTTTGGGACCAGTCTCATTAAAGCAAAACCTTTCTCCATGAGAAGGATACAGAACTACTTCACCAAAGAGCATATTTCTTTCTATACCTCTCCTAACCTGAAACAGCAGGTTAGTTTTGTACAGTGAACCATTAGGTTGTATTTCCCCTTAGAAGGATCCATCTTCCAGATCCCGAAGGTGCACAATGTCTTTTTGTGGCAGGAAACTTCTACACAGATTCCTCTTTAGGTGAGAAAAGTAAGGGAAAAAAACAAAATCTTGCTCTTTGCTACAACTTCACTCCAGACAGAACAGCATCTGTAACATTTATTTCTAGACCATGTGATATTTCGTTCTGCACCACAGGATGGAAGACTGATTTTCTCACTGCTTCTCCCAAACCCATCAGTATTAATAAACCAAATAATAAATCTAAAAAGGACTCCTCAACTCCCTCCCTTATAAGAATAGTCTCTGTGTGTTGTGTTTTTGTTGATATAATATTTCTGCTTTGTTTAATTCAGAAGCATTTATTTTTCCTTCCATCATTCATTTTACTGCATTAAGTTACTGGTTCTGTGGGGATTCCATTGATTAATGACTAACTTCCATCCTACGCAAGCTCAAGAGGAACCTGCTCTCACAGTACTTCCCTCCAAAATAATATAATCTTAAAAGAGGGGGGAGTTTAGGGGAGCAAAACTTTCACATGAAAACAAAACCACCACAGTAGAACTGCAATGGAAAAATGGGATGTGTTGAAAATGTCTGTATTTCAGTAGTTTCCTGGGTGTGAAAGAACAACTTCTGAAATGGATGCCTGTATTCAAGCATTTCCTTTTGACTGCCCCAGCAGCTGAAGATGTTACTGTCACTGACCAGTTGGTGTCATGACGCACTTAGGGGTTAAACCTTTACTGGTTTAACTGACTGCCTGAATTCCTGCCGGCTTATTTCAGTTTCCTCCTCAGAGAGCTAGAAAAGGATGGGTAAACACAGAATCATGATCTTTACTTCCCCGAAAGGGAGCACAAGCAGGGTCAGCAAGTGCGTTGCTCTAGGTTGTGCTATAGATTGGTGGCAGAGTGAAGGATTAGTCCCAAATCCAATTGTCTGCTTAGTCTCTTCATATTCACACTTGGGGTACATGCATCCCACTCCTGGTCTGAGCTTCTGCAAAATAGCCCATAAATACTCCCTGAACTGTTAAATGTATCCTCTGAGACGTCAAAACCTCAGAAATAGCAATCAGCTCTCAGTGATGACTGAAGACCTCCAAAACCCCACCTGATGCTTGGAAGTGTGCAACAATTCGAGTGCCTCTGTCTTTGCAGGGAGGAAGATGTGGTCTTTGTAACTGAAGTGAACCTGAATGTTTTCAGTAAAATTCAGTCAGGTCCTTGTAATGGCTGATCTGAGAGGGAGAGCCAAGCCTTCCTCTGCAGGATCACCACATTTCTTTTACTTGCAATATTTTAAGCATTTGTATGATGTTAATGTACCCTTAATAATAACACAGAATTCAACAGAATACCGCAGGCATTTTGGCAACTGTCTTTTTTCAAGGAATTAACCATGTAAATTAGTTTGTCAGCAAGTGAATTGAAATGCAGGCAGATATTGCAGACACCAGATCTGAATTTCATTGTTTTGCACATCATAAGAGCCATAGGCATCTGGCAAAGGACACCAATAAACAAACCTTCTCTGGTTACTTCCTCATGCTTCCTCTGAGGATGCCACAATCTTTTAATAGGTATTTCAATGCAATCATAGATTCTTTTTTTTTTTTTGTGTGTGTTGGAGATGAACCAGAGGCAGAGTTCCATTGCTAAATCAATTAGAAAGAAAACTACAGGTGCTCTTGTAATGCTGCTTGCAGGAAGACAGATTTCCTGATAAATCAGTTCCTCTGACACACTGTTAATGAGAAATTAAGAACCACGCTGTAGTCTGTGCCTGGGCCTGACTGACTTAAATTTCTTTTCTTTCCTCTTTGAATGTAAAATATATTGGGGGGGGGGGGGGGGGGGGAGTATTGTAATTCCTAGTGTAAAGTAGATTTCTTTTTTCTAATATGCGCATTTACATATCAGTCTAGACACAGATAGATTGTTAATATTCTGATAGGACTTTTCTTTGCCAACTTCAAGGATGCACAAAAAAATGTTCTCCTATTACTAGCAACTAAAGCATCTTATCAAAATGTTCTGAAGTAAACTTGTGAAGTAAGATGTCAGAAATGAGTATGTAGCATCTTACCAACAAACCAGAAGACAGAAGAGCTGCAACATAAGGTTAATCCCCAAATATAGCATAACTATTTTGGACCGTCATCTTCTCCTATCTTAGACTTTGACCATGTGTCTGTGAGTTGCTTTGTGAATGAAGTTTTAGTCAACTGTGTTGGACAGACTGATGTATGAGCATGTAGGTTCTGATCCTGCAAAGTATGAAATGCCTTGTAAGAGCTGTGGAGTGTCCAGTGTCAGCTGTGATGGGAAGTGAAAATGTTCAAATGCTGTATCTCTCTCCTTATGAATGTAAAACATATGTTTTGGCATCACAATGGTTCTGCTGTGCTGTTATTGGACCATATCAAGTGGAAAATTATCTCAACCTCCAAAAAAAAAGTCATGCACTTGCCTTACCAGTTTTACTGGGAAGTTACCATCCATACTAGGACTGGAAAAGGAGAAGCAGGATGCCTCAGCTGTCAGAGTTCATAGTCACAGTGCAAACCTGCCTTCCCCAGCCCTCAGACATAAAATGTCAGTTTGAAGTGTAACAGCTGAGAAGTCAGCACCCATTCCCTTTTGTTGTGCCTGGTCCACGGAGGGTAACCTCCATGAACAAGATGAAGTTTGCAGCTGGAACTGATAAGATACTAAACTACAGCAGCAAAAATTTCTAGACTCTCTATCAGTGTCTTCAGGACTTTTGCTATGATTTTTGTTTGTTTGTTGGTTTTGGTTGGTTTGTTTTGTTTGGGTTTTAGTTTTGTTTTTTTGGGTGGGGGTTTTTTGTGTGTTGATTCCCCCCATTCCCCCCGCTACTGCCCAGGGCAGTGAGCAGGTTTTGCTGGTCCTAGTTAGCTAGAATCTCTCTCAGTAGATGACAGACTCCACACTAGGCTAACACACGATACTTATATGTCATAATTTTATGATAGCAGCTGAAATTTGTTAGCTGTTCATAGGCAGACTGGTCTCACAAGATCATTTTTCTTCTACAGATAACTACTTTTCCCCATAAGATTTCACAAAGGCAGTGCATGTGCAAACACACACATGCATGCATATTCTATTTTTTAAAAATCCTTTATTTGCTGTTTCATTAGAATGTGGATAGATAATCTGCTTGTCTCTAGTGCTATGTTCTGGCTTTGTGTTCAAAGTCTGTTGATCTCATGTTTTACTAGATAAATTGCTTCCTGTCGGTCCTTCCTTTTTTTGGTACGTCTCTTTAGAAAGATATTTTTTGTGTTTGACACAGTGAAACTGGAATCTTTTTCAATGCAGTAGGTATCAAAGGCATGGTCCCTAACACAGCAGGGTAGGTCAGTAGTTAAAGGTCTTCATGTTTTGCTAATGTAGATTAGAAGAGCTCTGCTGAAGCCAGCAGAACTGAATCAGTTTGTATCAGATGGGGATGTGGTCCGTATATTTAAGGATGGAGTGGATGCTTTTGAAAACTAAGTTAGTTGGATTTTTTTTCTGGTGACTATTTCAGTTGGTCACACCTCATGTACAATTAATATATTCATGGTAGACTAAACCATACTCTGTTACCACTCAGATCTATATGGACCTGACTTCATGGGAATGCCAAGCTATGAATATTAAGCATATTTTTTTTCTTTCTATTTCTGAGGTAAAAGTTGGGAGCTGAATTGCTAGATGAACAGCCTAATCTGTAAATAAGTGGCTAACCATGGCCTGCCAACACAAAGTAATTGGCCAGTCAACACAGCTTGGACCCCACTGGAAATTGTGTTCTTTGCTTCATGATTAATTTATATAAGTTCAAGATAATCTGTCTGACCATTACTAATCAGTTACGAGGCAAAATCACAGACAAGTGTGAGTTTACGTCCACATCAATTGCTGTAAGCTGCTTTTGCTCATCTGTGGGCAGTGGTTTGTGCTGTGCTACGGAGGCTCTTGCTGTGTCCTTGGTGGCTTGAAAGAGGATGCAAAGTCTTCTCTCCATGAAAAGTGCTATTAAAAATGGAAAAAGAAAATATATGAAGAAAAATCATTCCGGGATGATGTTTTCATCTGAGTGGATGTATTAACGAAAGCGCTGTGAACACATGTCTAGATCAGCCCTTCTCACCATATGTGGATGTATGAGTTGCTAAGTCAGATCAGTCTTTTTGCTCAGACACCTGAAGTGGTGTCATACCATTCCTATCTAGATGATAAAGCCTATTTTATCTTCTACCACTCTCCCTATACCCTGAATATGTATAATTTGCAGTATTTAAAGGCCTGGCTGTCACTTCACTGAGCTCCCTAGTGAAATCTCCACTGATGTCAATGGTATCAGGTAAAATCCCAAATAATTCCATGTTTTACAATAAATCACCCAAACCCTGTTCTCAAGGGCTGCTTGAAGAAGGCATTCCCTAGCACCAAAACAACAAGGTCCTACCAGTCCTCTTATTTCCAGCTAAAAGCCCTTTGGCTCTTGATTCTTATAAAGTGTCTGCTCACCATACCCATGTGCACATGGTGATGGTGAACATTTAGTGTTCTGCTGGAAAACCTGCTTCCTTTTCCACCAGGGGCAGGTTACACAGTGATCTCTTGTACGTTTTCTCATTTTTATCAGCTGGCATACACCCTCCCTCACCAATGAACAAATTTGTATAATAGCAAGGCACTGCTTACAATAAAGTAATTTACTTGCAAGCCATCGGAAATGGTGTATGGTCACAAAAAGCACAATGTTATACAAAGCAAAACACCAGAGGAAAAAAAAAATATTATCAAAGAAAAGACAAAGCAAAGAAAATCAGAATGTGTGTTAAAGATAAATCTTATGTCACGACCTTAAAAAATTCCAGCTGGGATTCTGCTATTCAGAATAGCCCTTGGAAATTATTTTCAAAGGTTAGCTGCATGTAAAAAAGAAACAAAATAAAGTTTGATCACCCAGGGATTTGCAAACGTGTTTGTGGGAGCCACCAGAAGGCCTGTACAGATGACCTGAATGGAGGAAGAAGTAGTTCAGCTTTCCAACCAAGCAGTTGAGAGTGAATGTTCTGTAAACATTTGAATATCAAAGGAGGCCTTTTAAAACCAAAGCCCTTCTTCACAGGAAGCCAATTTAATGAACACACACCAGAAAAAATAAATTACAAGGCTGGAATACATTACGTGGTGAGATCACACCATTCTGAGGCCTGTCATTTTCCAAAGACTTTTCTGTGCAGGTCAAGGAGCAAGCTCTGATCTGAACCTCATGGTATGATTAGTAGGGCAAGAGAAAGAAGCTTAGGTTCAGAAAGGACCTGGATTAATGTGTAACATTTGAGAATGCACCTGGAGCCAGCTGCTACTAGAAAAACAGTAGACACTTGGCATGCCGTAATCCTTTCAGCAGGTTTAATGAAGCTTTGTCTCAGAGATAGTTCTTTCTGGTTTATAATTTCTTATTACACTATGTCCTTGCTGAATCACTTATGGCTGATGAAACAGATGTATTACAATACCTAAAAGCTGTGTTGAAGTCTAGGCTTGGGGTTTGATGCATCTTTTCAGCTGGACAAAGATACAGAGAAGCCTAAAAAACCCGTTTTATGGATAGGCAGCTTGAGTGCAACATTTCCAGTTTGGTCAAGGGGAAATTACATTCCCACCAGTTCTGTACCACATAGTACTATGCACCAACAACCTCCATTTCCTTCCAATAAACTATATGCAAAACATGAGGAAAAAACAGACATTATTATTTTCACCTTTTTTCTTTTCTCCTTTCTGGAATTCCTTTCAAAGTAGTAGGATGATTTTCAATCTCTTGGAGCTTCACTTTGTAAAAATGAACTTCAGATATAGGTGTTTTTGAGCAAGCAGTGAAACACTGGTGCCCATGCCTGCCCTGTGCAAGGTTTCTGTACATCTTACTGGCAGACACAAGCAAAACTTTTTTTTTTTTTTTAATGCCAAAAGTACAAATGAGTTCACTGAAGGGTTAGACAAATTCATGTCTCTTAATAGTAGCCCGGTCATTACTTCCAACTCCAGATGTCTCTGTACCACTAATTACAATAAATCAGGAAACTGTACTGAGGAAAAAATTGCTCTCAATATGTCCTCATTATTATATTCCTCAATTAGCTCTAGACCCCAACTGGAGCTGGGAGGCTGAGCTCAATGTGCTCAGCTCCACCCCAGTGCAATGCTTATGACCACCTTACGTGTAAAACCTTTAAAAAAATAATCTGGTTTTGATATAGAGAGCCTGACACAGGCAGGAACAATGTAACTAAGCAGGAAATACAGGAGCAGAATCACAAGTATGATGGGAGATAAAGATGAAAAAGAATTATGTCAGTATAGATCCACTGATGGCAATGAAAATGTGCTGATTTACACCAGCTGTAGTCTTTACTAAGGTAACAGTATAAAAGTATCACTGGGAGTATAACAAATATTTCTTTCTAGGCACAATGGATTATAGCCAGCCATGGCTGCGAGTTGCATGTGCTTACACCAGGGTTTAATTTGGCGCAATAGCTATAAGCATGATGTGGCTTAGCAAAAGATTTACGTTGGCTTTGTAGGCAGCTGACAACAGAGATCTCCCAATAAAACTGTATCGGTGACGTGCAGGAATAGAAGTGAGTGGCATCCCAGATGGCATGGCCACCTGAATCTGTACAATGCTATTTGTGTTGTCTCAGTCCGTCTGTGTGAGCAAAGGACACAGAAGAAATGCATGACCGGAGCCATAAAGATCCTCAGATCAGGGGTGGGAAGATTATTTTGTCTTGTGATGATCTGTTCACCTGTGGAGGGTGTTGGAAGGGCTAATTCTCCAGGGTTCATCAGGTGGGGATGTTGTCCCTGCATAGGCCACTGGATTTGGCAGAGAGGTCAGTGTGTTTCCAGTCTGGCTCCTCTTTTCCTGCATCTGTTGTGGGAATGGGTTTGTCCTTAGGTTAACAGCTTGAGAAAAGAAGGTGGCGAAAATCCATTGCTCTAAGAAAAACTGGTGCAAACTGGCATTGCTATGGTTTCCACTGGGGTGTTTGGAAGTGAAACACCAGAGCTGTGCTATTTGGTCATACCGTCTAATTTGACATCATGTGGGGTGTAAAAACTTGGGCAAATCCAGAGAAGCAGCTCTGGCCCAGCAGAAAGTAATCAAAATGGAGTGTCCCAGAGATATTGTGAAGGGGTGAGCAAACTGTGCATCCCTGAAAAACAGTGAATATGCACAAAATAGTGGTAGTTCATGCTGATCGCTCGCCTGAAAAAGCATGTGGTAAAGACGATCCCGGTGGCTATTGCATATCTTGGGACCTGACTCTTTTACACAGAATTGGCTCTGTTTGCAAGCAACAGCACTGACTTGGAAAATGGGTTGCTTTTAATATTTTAAATTAACCAGTTATGAAAATAATTTTTAAGAAAATTATTTAGAAATAATCATATTTCAAAGTTACTGACTCATTCAAATAATACTTAAAAAAGTGTCTGGCATGTGGCCATGTACAGAGACAGGACTGGTTTAGATGAACTGTGTGTTCCTGGATTAGTAACTCTCACTGTGTTGCTTTGCCTTTGAGTGTAGCAACCAGGGCAAGACTGATGACTGAACTGGCCCTCAGAAGCACAGAGAAGACATAAATGTGATCTGGAGAACTGAAGCTGGAGCATGTGCTCATATGAGCTAGGCACACAGGGATATTTGGCAGCTTCCTTTATGGACAAAGCAGATATATAATAATAGATGTGTAAATATAGTCATTATTAATACAAGAATGTGGATAAGAATATATGTTGAGAATATTTCCAGTTATTAAACCATGCACTGGAATAGATAGTAGTGCTGTGGTTAGCACACTGTGAACTTTCCGTGTTTTATCTCTGAAATGATTTGAGATCACCCATCTGCTTCTGTTCTGCAAGCTGGCTGCTCCTTGTGAAAGAAATTGCTTTGTGTATCCCATCAGGACATAGCTTGAAATATTAGCTTGCATTGTTGGCTTTCTCTCTAGCATAGACCATACAAGTAGACACCACCAAAGGATTCATGCTTGGTCTAGTGTACTGTGGCACAGGAATATGCCCAGAACAAGCTTCCATGTTGTGAAAGTAAGGAAACATATTCAACCACAGAAACAGGAGTTAGATTTCTTTTTTTTTTTTTCTTTCCCTTTTCTGATTTTTCACTTTTACCTTGTTAGCTGAGAGAACAAGGGAGTGAGAAGGGAAAATGGATGGGGGGGGAGACAATGCTTAGTATAAACTCCTTGCTTTTGACATGTGTTTATCTCATTTCTGTCTCTCTTCTCTGTGTGGAGCTTGTCTAAATGTCTCAACAACGTTTGCTAAAGACTTTCTCATATATGATTCTATTCTCCCCATCTACTCTATAAAACATGACCTTTTCCATGCCAAATGATGTCTGCCTTAGGCTGAATTGTTAAAGCTTTTGGTTGGACAAAGGGGGGAAAGTATAACTGTTATTATATGTAAAAAGGAAAAAAGTGGTTGGGTTTTTTTTTCTAGCAACAAGAAACCAAAAGTCTCCTTACCATGTTGAGGAAGGTTGCGAGACTAGCATCTTCTGCATAAATTCACCCTCTGGTAATTCTACAGGATGACATTGCTGTGTCATTCCAGTCTCTCTGTTTTTAGGGAGAAAAATACTGAAACTTAGGCTAAGTTATAATGATCTTAAAAGCACTGTTTGTACATAATTTAATTTTTAAAAAGTTGGCTACAGATCCTCAGAAGATTGCATGTACAAGGTTCAGTGTTCAGTGCTGACTAGGTCTGCAGATGTTGAGAAGGACTCCTGTCATGCTCTGAGCCTGCAGAGCTTGGCCCTTCTGGGTGTTCAAGAGGATGTTGATTAGTACTAAAGCAACATGCTAAAAAGGGTAGAAGAAATTTATAAGGTAGATCAAAGGTGTTAGGTCCCCAGAACAGACTCATATCTCATGTCAGGGCTGCATGCATACCTGATAAAAGAAGTAGCTGAAAGCAATGAGCCCAAGGGTTGTTTCTCCTAAGATTTCTTGCACTTCTGGTTACACAGAGGTAGGTCAAAACTGAAATGCAAATGGGAAGTCGCAAATTCAAGGGCAGTTACAAAGCATCTGAGGAATTAGCAGGCCAAACATGTTTTGGTGGATGGATTTTTTAATTGGTTTTCTCATGTGAAGGATTATTTTGTCATTGTGGGTGTGAGACAAATTTTGTGAATAAAAGAAGAGAAGATGAACAAGTTCGGAAGAAAAGCCAGGACTCTGCAGACCCAGCTAAATGCTTTGACAGTACTCACATTATTTGCCTTAACATTACTGGTATCACTACAGCAGATGTTCCCATAACATTTGGTAAGGAATCTTGTAGTTGAGGGGGCAAAAAGATCATTCTTCCATGTTTCTGATTAAAAATGTGAACTAAAGCAAAGACTATCTTGCCTGTGTAGACATGCTTGGCTTGGGTGATTATCAGCTGAGGGTTTATGGTTTCAAATAGGGACCTCGGGGTGTTTTTCAGGTTCTGTTCAAATGTTATTGCGTGGATGGGCATCTGTCAGCAGTCTGTGATGCAAGTCACAAACTAGAGAATGTTACAGAGGTTGAGACTGAAGGTGTGAGCATTTTACTGTGGGTGCAGCTTTGTGTCCACTAAAGGTGTGGGAAGCAGGTGTGTTTGTCTGTATGAAGTTTTGAGTTAGTGTGGCTGGACTGTAACCAGTATCTAAATAAACAATGAACCTGAGACAGCTCTCCCAGGCCCCTTGGAATCCTGGTATGGGTTTCCCTCTGTGCTGCTGCTGCAGTGCAGGTGATGAAGCAAACTTGAAGTTAAACAAAATGAGCAAGCCCATCTAAAGTGCAGATGATCAGGAGCCAGCAAAAAGCTTGAAAAACATGTAAAATCCTAAATCCTTTTTTTTCCTTTTAAAGAAGAACAATCCACTCCTCCTCCTCCCCCTCCCCCCCCCTTTTTTTTACACACAACAAGCAAAACTGCCTAAGGTTGATTTTTGTGTTTGCACTTGCTCATTCTAACTTGGTTGTTATTCCACTCTGTTTCCTTCAGCAACTTTAATTTCATTTTAATTTTATCTGATGTTCAAGTCAATATTTTCTTGAAATCAGTGAAATTTGGAAATCTGAGGTATCTTTAAAGATCTGAGCCCAATTAATTTGTTCAGAGTTGACAGGAGGGCTTTGGATTACATCAGGGCATTGAATGCAGGTCTTCCCAGGCTTAAAAGATACCCTAACTTCCCTATCCCACAAAGAAACTAATACAGCAACCAGACTGGACAGAGAGACTCTCTTCATGATGCTTGCTCCAGCTTTTCAGCTTTTCTTCTTTCTTCCCTTACCTTATCTTCTAGTACCAGCAAGGACTAGATTCTTATTACATCAGCAGTGTCCTACAAATATCTTCCCATCTAAGGCCATCACTAGTCTTATTAGAACAGAGGTTTTAATTTCTGTTTCCTAGTAGGGATAGGCATTGTCTGATGCTTGCTTTTCTGCTGTATTTTTCGTCTTATCAACATTATTTATACTCATTCTCTTTCCCACTTAATCAAACTCCCATCCCTTAAACAAACATCCCATCTGTTAATGGTGTGTTCGTTAGTTGTAAAGACTTTAAATTAAAAAAACCCAAACACTTAAAAAAATGGGGAGAGTGAGAAAGAGGCACAGGGTTGATAATATTCCTCAGTTATCTCTACTCAGCTTCACCACCAAATGTAATGCAGAGTGCAAATACCCTCACTTTGATTTGTGATATAGCAGCTCTTGGAAGCGCTTGGTGGGAGAGGTGCTGCGCATATGTTTAATTAAGGCCCTAAACCGCAAACACTCTCAACAAACAAGACAGAGTCAGGAAGCAAATGAGGTTATAAGATGTGAATAAAACTAGGTCAGTAGTCAGGAAAGACTACAATGAAGCCTGCTAACTACCAAACCAGCTAACTGGTAGTCGATGTTCGGCCCTGTCTCCCCCAAGTTGCACAACGGTGGCCATCCTCGGCCTTGTTTGAAAAACCAATCATGGAACAAGCTGGAATTAAATAAGTACCGTAACTCTCGTCCCATATCTCCTGCACTGGAAGAGAAAAGTATGTTTATACAAGAGCAGTTTTTACTGTTCTTACACTTTCCCACTCTCAGCTAAAGATATTAATGTTATTCTCACAGTATTTATTTATAAAGAAAATTTATTCTGGTTGGGGGGTGACATTTATGCTGATTTTACCACAGCCTTTTCACTGCCTGTGTCTTTTATTATAGCTGTATTTCTTTCATTGCCTGATGTTCATCCCCTCTTAGAAGTAAAATATTTTACCAAGCTGACCATCTGATGAAACATTTTTTCTGCTAGGTTCAGAATATATTTGCGAAGTAGCACTGGAGGAATGAAGGCATATAACACTTTCAGACAGTGTCCCATGGTATAAGGGTGATAGAGGTTTATATGAGATATAAGAGAAAAGAGAGAATCACTTCCTTAGGGTGATTAAGCAGATTTTATTTACAACACAAACTGGACACATGCAAATTGTGTATCCATTAAACACAACACTGCTTTAGATTTCAGGCAGCTAGAGATGAATGCTTTGGTATTAATTTTCACCTAGCATATAAATGTTAGATCAAGTTAAGGTTTAGGATATATCAAGTATTCTTAAGTTAAAAAAAAAATAATTAAAAAGGCAGGCATGAAAAGCAGGGATATTGCAATTATCC
Source organism: Aquila chrysaetos chrysaetos (assembly GCF_900496995.4). Lineage (NCBI taxonomy): Eukaryota > Metazoa > Chordata > Aves > Accipitriformes > Accipitridae > Aquila > Aquila chrysaetos. The sequence continues at coordinate 38,342,189 of NC_044009.1, forward strand.
CTAAAGAAACCATTGCAAGTACAATAAATTGAAAATACAAAGTCAAATTTCCAACACAAGTAAACCACGTAAGAGAAGGTCACGCAAAGCTGAACCATACAGGCTATTTAAGCTCTGCTATCTAGTTTTCCTTCGTAGTTCCTTCACACTGTTACAGGAACTGGTGAGAACTGGGAGAAGTTAGGTTCTTTGTCTGTGTCTTGCCTCTCCCTTCATCCTCGATCTTGCTTCCCAGGAAAGTAATCTGTGCTCCCCGCTGCTGCCACTCTGTGCAGGAGAAGAGGAACAATTGGGGTGGGGGAGGCATCGGGCAACGTGTGCAGTGCAGCCTGGGAAGGAGGCACACACCCCAAAGGGTCTGACGGGGGTCCCAGGAGATGCAGAGAGGCTGAGACCACTCTTGGGTTGGGCACAGAAACTGCTAATTAAAGTGGGAGAAATTAATAAAAGCCAGCTTGGAGCAGACCCAGTGATCAGTGAACAGTCATGGTGCCAGTTGCTCTCCCAGGCATGCTGTGAAACTGCTTTTTGCTCACTTCAAACTAAATACAGAAAACCCAGCATGTGATTGTGACTTTAGCGTGAATTTCCTTGCGTGATGGTAGAACAGGGACTAACAAAACCTATTCTCTGGTGGGTCTCAGAGCTGCCCCCAGCTCACAGCATTTCCTGTGCAACATCCTGGTGTCATCACCCCGAGCTGCTGCTCTCCGTAAGGTTCAGATCCTGTGAGTGACACCAACGGCATCCTGCCATTGCTCGTGCACACGTAAATCAGGTGCATTTCTTGAGAGTTAGACCCATGCTTCTGAGAGCAAATAGGTAAACGTGAAGCAGGCTGGCTTTTATATCTTTTACTCAACACCATGTGCTTTGCACGTATTCCCCCTCACCCTCTTCCCAATCTTTTTCACAGGAATAAAAAAATGCTAAAGTGTAGGAGATAAAAAATCTCACCAGCTTTACAGGTTTCAATTAAACACATCTATTAATGTTATCCTCATGTGCTTATTTATAAACACAATTTATTCTTTTCTGCAAGTCATTCATGCAGCTGCTGCTGCTATGAAAGTGCTTTCCTTGACTGCATATTTTATTATCAGCATATTTCTTTAGCTACTTTCCATTCGTCCTACCTTAGAAATAAAATATTTCATTGAAATGTCCATCTGATAAAATATTCCTCTTTAGACATATATTTACTCAAAGAGTATTTGAAAAGTAAATTTGTATAATATTTAAGGCAGAAAGTGGTGCCAGCAGCAATAAATTAGTGGCAGGCTAACCTGCAGGCTTGTAGGCATTCTCTTCCTGCAATAATATACAGTATGTCATTGTTAGTATCAATATACATACTCCTATAGATCCCAATTCAAGAAAGACTTATGCACATCACTTGAACAGAGCCAAGTGCTCCAGTTATCTAAACTGGAAGGGGCTTTAAGTATATATTTGAACTGCAGACTGAAGCTTCCCTGGGAAGTTTGGGGGATCATAAGGCCATATCCTTTACAAGTTCCCAAACTGAAAGAACAGAAGACCTTCAGTTAAATACAGAAGTGAGTATTTATTATGTGTGAGCATGGTGTTCATTGCAAATTTAAGCATGGCTTTTAATTTGGGGCAGACTGCATTTTGGATTCAGAGTTCAAGTGTATCCCAAACCCCTCAGTAGAATATCCCATTGAGCCATGGAGTTTCCACCAGGGTCTGAATGCGGTTAGCTGCCAGTGCCTATGTTTCAGCTAACGGTGCTGCCGGTGAGTTACCCTTCCCCTTGGCTCTATTACAAAGCCTGAAGCCTGGTTTGTTCCCCAATTACAGCTCAAGTATGAAAAAGCCAACACACACCTGTAGCTGAGGCCAGAGGAGTTGCTAGAAGTTCACTTTACACAGATCTGCAGCGCACAGATCCCTGCTCCAATTCATCCATCCACTCTCAAGCTTCTTTCTGTAGCTTCAGCTATGTGTTCAGCTGGTAGAAACTGGTGTAGCTACTTGGCTTAAGTGGTGTGAGTTCTGCTCCCTGAAATACTATAAGACTTCAGTGTGACTGAACTCAAAATTCATGAACACCCTAATGTCCTGAACGTGATATACATCATGAATTATACAGGCCAGAAAACAATACAAGGATTTAACTCGCTATAGATGAGCCCATTTCAACAATCTCCTTCTTAATGCATTACATTTGCTAACCAAGGAAGCCTGAAAACACGAGGAGATTGAGTGCAGAGAAGAGCCCCTATCACTGTGGTGCTTGCTTTCAGGGTTGCTGTTGTGGGTGTTTTGGCAACTGGGGACTGTATGTGTATTACAGCAGACGAAGGACTCTTCTGTGTCTGACTAGTGTTTGTAAAAGGCCTTGCAAAATGTAAGCTCCGTGTGTGTATTATTTTAGCCCCCCAGTTATTACACAGTAAGTAAAAGCTCTAGAAGCTGGGGGGGGAAATACAGATGGATTTGAAGGTAAATAACTCACATGCACTGCTCTTTTCTAAAAATCTTTGTTACAGTGGCAGAGCATGGAAGGAGGCTTTTCTCTTTATACAGAAATCCTTTTTCTATGGTGATGATTTCTTTTTTTTTTTTTCCCTTCTTAAATTCTCTCTCTAATGTGATCTGAGTTAGGCTTTCCCAGAGTGTGCTAAGAAGGAACAGAGAGGTTTTGCCTCTCAAAGAAGCCAGGTGCCACCTGTTCTCTCTTTAAGCCTCTGTTCTTACCAGAGGCAGCAGCTGCTGGTCCCTGTATGTTTGGGAACTGCTGTCTTTCATGGGCATTTCACTCGGGGTCCCATGGATCTCACCTCCTTTGGTCCTTGCTGTGGTTGACCAGAGGGATTTCTCTCTCTCCGTACAATTAAAGACTGGTGCAGTGTCGCTCCTTAGCAACAGTTAACGGGGCTGAGGGACAGGGAATTTAAATATATTTGTGTGCTACCGCTCAGTGCGGACGTGGTAGCTCAGGTCTACGTTAGCTCAGAGACCCTGCTTTCCCAGATCACTTCTCTTTTCTCCATAGTAACCTCAATGTATGCTTTTAAAGCTGAATGATACTGGAATGCTTAACATTATCTCTGGTTTTTTTCTTTACACTGGTTATCCCAACTCTTCTCTCGTATAATCTCAGCAAATGAGGAGCTGGTGGGTTAGATCTGCATGTCAGTGGAACTCCTTTCCCAGGGGTATGCTCTGTTCACCTGTCTGTGCCCCTGTTAAATGTGTAATCCTCTGTTTCTGACAAATTAATCTTTTCCGTGCGCAAGCACTAACTGTGACATTACAAGCAGAGGATTATTCTTGCATGCAGTGAAGAGGTAGCAGAAGAACATGCACTTCAAACATTCCTTGACGTTCCTGTTTCTTGTGCATCTTAGTAATAAAGATCTATAGAAGGGTGAAAAATGAGAATTTCTAAGATTAATATAAGTTAGTACTTACAAGGTGCTTTTTGAAGGCCCTGTAATGTTTTCTTGTTGCCATGCAAAGCCATCAAGTAAATGAATATTGCTGCTTTGAAAAATCTGGTTAGGAATGTCTCATTGAAACAGATTTTGAACTTTGAAGGAAGTTTTAGATAAAAAGCACAGGTCTGAGGCTAGAATGAGAGAGTGAATGTAAAATTTATTGGGTTTTTCAGTGCTTGTTTTCCAGTTGTCAGCCAGACAGACCCAGACTCTGTCTGCTGGCAGGGTGCCTGCTTCCCTGTCACTGGGCTCAGGTGGCGTATGACCTGGTGTGGATACGGACATTGGCGAGATTCAGAGCACTTCCTCAGGTTTTCACCGCTTCTCCTCACTTTGCCTTCCCAGTTGTGCCTGTCAACATGCATCTAGCACTAAACTCAGCTCAAGCGTAGCTCCCTGCGGGGTTAAGGCCATGGTTTGTGGCACAGGTGCAGGTGAGAAACCTCAGGTGTCCACTCTAGTTTGCTCTGTTGAAGGGAGCTAAAGCATGTCTCCTGCCAGTCTTTCTTCTCCTCCTCCTCTCCCCTGGGCTTTTTGAGCACAAGAAGATTAGCAGGATTTGCTGTAAGACGCTTGCTGCTCCTATTACCATTTCTGTAGTTCTCATGAATTTCACGAAAGCCCTGTTTTGTCTTGCAGCCACTGGCAGCAGTTCATGGAGGGTGGAAGCAGGAGTACCCTGAAGTGAAACTTACTGTCTTAGAAAGAAGTTTTATAGCAGTGGAGTGTTCAGGCCACAAATATCTTCAGCTATTTCGTTTATGTATATTGGTGCACTACTTGTGCACTTGATACTATAGTACCCAGAGTTCAGACTGTAATGTGGAGCAGCATGATGCAGATACTACTAATTTTTCATCTTTGGCCTTTTCTTTCTAGCTCTTTTGTTAAAACCCAACTGAATTATCCCAGACTGAAAAAAAATCATTGATTTAGTAGCTATCCAACAATTTATATTGAAAAAAAAAAACAAAAAAGGAAGGGATTTTACTCCATTTTGTAGTAAAACACCCATATCCTGTTTTTCCCCTATTGCCATGCCAATCAGCATTTGTCTTTTCTGTGGTAGGATGAAAGAAAGACTAAATATTGAATAGGCATAGGCAGCATCTAATTGGTAAAAATATTTGTCCTTGGATATAGCTGGACACACTAGAGGGTAAGGCTGGGATACTTAAACTGAGAGAGAGAATTCCTGCTGGTGATTCCAATGATGCAGAACACAGTGCAGTGTCTATAATGACTGTATATAGGCCGCTAGTATAGTGGAAAACCATTTCCAGTTCAACTGTCTGTTTGTACTCCTTTTTAAAATTTTCTAAAACATCCATTATTTGGGATGGCATATTTCTACAAAACTTTGAAAAAATTCCTGTACTATATTTTAAGATGCATTTTAAACAATATTTGTTTTTGCAATGAAACCCTTTGTCTTCAAGCAGCGAAAGAGAGAAAGAGAACAACCACAGATTGTAAATATTTTTACAATGCTGTGGTGCATTAATATATTCAGGTTTTTTCTTATAGAGATTTTGATTATTAAAAATACAAATTGTCTGATTAATTATAAATTATAATTTGATTTATAAGATGGTGTTACATATTAAATAATGCCAGATGGTGCCATGAGGGCATTAGCTCGCTGTAATAGATTCTGGATGACAAGGGAATTAAAAGGGGACAGAGTCCGGGAACCAAATTAAACAAGCAGTGAAAACTCTGCCAGAATAAAAATAGTTCCCAAAGCATTTTTTTTCTCTCTCTTGCTTTTTTTTTTTTTTAAAGTTAAACATCAAAAAACCACCCCCAAACCTACTTATTTTTTGTTATGCTTTCAGCATTTATGATTACAGCAGGACTCCAAAGGCAATACAGCATGGATTAAATTTTCAGTAACTTCATGTGCCTTATAAGCTTCCTTCAATATGTTTGCATTCGTTCGTAAAAAAATCTGTTGTTATGTACCACCATTTGAAAAATATTTCTGGATTTAGAGCAGCCAGGTTTGTTACTTGTACTACTCCTAGGTAAGACAGATCCCTTTCCCCACCTTAGCACTAGTGGCTGAGGTACGTCGTTGCCCTGAAGTACAGTTTCTCTTCCTATGCAGAATTAAACAAGGCTACATTGGCTTTACTTATAAATATGAGTTACAAGGACCAAAACATATGCATATACACAGAATGGTCCAAATACTACTAAAGTGAATGAAACAACTTCCTCTCCCAAAGGTGTGAGGGGGGAAAAGTATAGAATATGCGAATACATAGATTAAAATTCCAGCTACATAGACATTGGAAGCACCTAAATTACAGTGTTTTTAAAAATAATTTTCAATGTTGATTTTTGAATAGAAGTTGCCTGTGTTAAACTCATGTGAGGAGGGGGATTCTTCTTCAGCACTGACCTGAACGTCTGTCTTCTTGTGGCCCTCGGTTCTGACTTCATATCTGTTCAGTGTATTTAAACATCTACCACTGCCTATGTTTTTCTTTGCCATGGTTATTTCCACTATGTTTTGCATCTTAAAGGGATATTCTGGAGTCAACTAAAATATGCAAGCTTTATTTTGAGTGGTATTCTTTAAGAGGTTGTTTGTTCTTTGTCCAGTGATCTATTGCCATTATGTGAACAATGTGTGCTGACGTAGTAATATCCCCACCGAGTATATTGTCATATGCTTCTAGTTTTAAGTTTGGTGTCCTTATTTGATGTCGTTTGTTGAACACCTACAGAGACTTTCCTTTTCCATCTTGCTGTACATGGATTCTTCTGTACCAGGAATGCAGGGAGGGTGTGTAAGAGACTGAAAGTTCTGTAAAATAATCCTTGTAATCATGTGCAAGAGGCATCTGAGGAGCTTGAGAAAGTCTCTAGGCTTAACAATTGTCTCTTTCCTCTGGGAGCTGTGCTTCTTTGTATTTGCATCTTTTTTTTTTTTTTGTGAAGAGAACAGTGAAATAGTAAGGCTATCTTTCCTGAACTCAACCTCATGTATTTTATTTTGAAGTGTCTGATTCAAGAGCACCAATTTTTTTTCTTGTACTCTTAATGTTCTTGTTTTGATATATCATCTTTCTATTGAACAATGACTGATGACTTCAGGCTCTGCCTAACATGCAATGTTTATAAATGAATCAGAAAAGCAACGTTGCACATATTTGCATGAGAAGATAATGTAATGAAGTTGAACCAGTTTTATTTCTGAAATTCCTTATTTAAAGTGCACTGGTCTTCAATGTAAGGTGATGTCAAAAGTGCTGAGCCTGGACTTTTTCTCTTAAACTTGGAATTTCCACTGTAAGTGATTTCAGTATTTCCAATTTTTTTTTGGTACTGAATAAAACAAAAGTTATATGTCCTGGTTTCAGCTGGGATAGAGTTAATTGTCTTCCTAGTAGCTGGTACAGTGCTATGTTTTGAGTTCAGTATGTGAAGAGTGTTGATAACACTGATGTTTTCAGTTGTTGCTAAGTAATGTTTAGTCTAAAGTCAAGGATTTTTCAGCTTCTCATGCCCAGCCAGCGAGAAAGCTGGAGGGGCACAAGAAGTTGGGAGGGGACAGAGCCAGGGCAGCTGACCCAAACTGGCCAAAGGGGTATTCCAGACTGTGTGACGTCATGCCCAGTATATAAACTGGGGGGAGTGGGGGAGGGGAGAATCGCTGCTCAGGGACTAACTGGGTGTCAATCGGTGGGTGGTGAGCAATTTCACTGTGCATCATTTGTACATTCCAATCCTTTTATTATTACTGTTGTCATTTTATTAGTGTTATCATTATTAGTTTCTTCTTTTCTGTTCTATTAAACTGTTCTTATCTCAGCCCACGAGCTTTACTACTTTTCCCAATTTTCTCCCCCATCTCACTGGGTGGCGGGGAGTGAGTGAGTGGCTGCGTGGTGCTTAGTTGCTGGCTGGGGTTAAACCACAACATTATATTATCATACAATTCATGAAGGAAGGGAGAAAATTTTATTTTATTTTATTTTATTTTATTTTATTTTGAAAGTAACTTCGTAAGCTGTCTCTTCCTGATAAGGTTAAAACATTTTATTTCAATGTTTCTTTTTTACTTTTATATTATGGTATAATTTTAATGTAATAAACAGTCTATTTAAAGTTTAAATGAAGAATTTCAGTCACTAAGAAAATTCCAGTAATTCTGGTACAAATATAGAAAAAACTGATGGCCATTTCAGTTGTAATATTGCACTATTTCAGAAGTATTTACTGATGAAAATAACTTTTTTTTTCATTCACTTGTAAGAAGTATGTGTTTGTAAGTTCTTAAATGGTGGTTTTCACTTAGCATCCAAAATTCATAGAACTTACATATTTCTACTCAGGCTCTGTGTACCAAAGACAGTAGCTAGAACTGTCTGAATTTCTTGAATTTCACACAACACAATTTTTAGCAACTTTAAAAAAAATAAATATTTATTATATTTTACAAATTACTTCCGATACTGCTAAGCTTCAAGTAAAGACAACTAATTTAAACTTTGCCACAGTTAGAAGGTGTTTCCTGGAACTGACCAACCCCATATTGTGATCTTGTCACATCTGAAAAGAATCTTAAAAGATCTGCTTTGATCTATTCTGGAGACACAAGTTGCTCTCAAGAGACCTCAGAAACATGTGAGTATGTACTTGTATATATGTTCTAATACATATAACTCGGGTAACTGGTACTTTAAAACAATCCTCTTGCCAAAAAACCCCCGCCGTGTTTCGACAGCAAAGAATGATGGTGTCTGTCATGCGATAGGAAGTTTAACCCAGAGTTTCCTTCCCTCTTGGAGCTTCATCTCTGTGATTTCTTTGTGAACTACTCTCTTTCCTTTTGCAACTTTCTGCCTCTAATTTCATGACGTGTAGGTACTCTCTTACTTATTTTCAAATATCTACATATTTAAAGGACTCTGAGTCAGCGGAAAAAAAAGAATATAAGCAGGAAAATAAAACAATGTCGGTGACCCATCATTTGATATTCTGATCCTGACCTATATTACCAAACAAATGGTCCTGCCCAGTTGAAGCTGAACTGCTTAAGACACAGTAGGAAATAGGTTAACGTCTGCAGTGCGGTTCAAAAGAACTCGAGTCTTTGATTTGCTTCCTCCTGGGTGTGCGGTTATATCTCTGGAGAAGAGGCAGCCCATATAGCATAGGCTAACATAGGTCAGCGAGATAAAATGGACTGGAAAAGGCCTCTGCCTGGTATATTGCCTGTGCATTTCCAGTTGCTCTAATAAGGCTATTGCAGAGGTAGGGGGTAAGAATAAGGAAATAAAAAGGATAGGAAGTGTGAGAAGGATTCAATACAAAAGGAGACTGAATGCATTGGAGAAATGAAGATAAAAAAGAAAAACTGAGGGACAATGATAGATTTCTGAAGGAAGGTTACCCAGTTGCTCGTGTTTCCATTTTCTTGTATTACCTAATCAAGGAATAATTAAGCTCTCCAGGAGCATATTAAAACAGACTAAAGGAAATGTGTGCCTTCTGTTTTGTTTTATTATATTAAGCATTGTATAACAAACTTACGGAATGCTATCCTGGAGGGAGGAGGAAGGGAAAGAAGTTTTTATCTGAATCGTTTGAACCAGTTTCATTGTACACAAATCTCTCTTAAAATGATAAAATTTTTAGTTTTCAGGAGTAGTCTTTCAGTCAGCTCTGGTTAGGAAGATTGTTTTGTTTACTCCATAGAGGTACCTTTTACACAAGTGTCTGTGAAGTACTCGAGTCTGGCTAGTTAATGAGGAAGACTACTGACCCCATCTGCAGCTGCTGTTCGTATATCACAAGTAATAATGTCCACAAGGATTTCTCCACCCCCCCAATTAGTTTCAAGACCTCTTCCTCAAAGTGTTCTTTAGGTAAGGACAATTTAAAAGAATTTCCTCTACCAAAAACAAAAAAAGGGGAAAAATGTGGAAGCTAATTTGACTTCTCATGTTTAATAGAAATTAATTGTGTTTTAAAATATTAAACAGTTACACTGAAAACAGCCCAGCATTGTTATTCTTACTCTGGTCTTTTTTGTTCATGAATATTTTTGACACTGTCAGTCATCATATGTATGAAACCAGGAGCATGTTTCATATTGCCAGTTCTTTAAACAACAAGAAAATCTATTGGCGTCTGCTTCCAAAGGCATGCATTTGAAAGGCAGGTAAGCTGCAAGCTAGTGAGAAGTTGGGAGAGCAGGGAATTTACTCTGTAAAGTTTAATTACCCTACATGTGTATCAACCGTAGAGGTGAAACACCTCTGAATAGGTTTGCTCAGGTACATAACTCTATTAAGAGCATTGTTCTTACACAAAGATTGATCTAGACTGGGGCTTTAAAAACACAAATTTGACAAAACACAAAAGATTGTTGAAATAAATGTGCAATTACTTTAACTTGTATTTCTAACCCACACAATACCAGCCATAATTTTTTTAACCTCCCCTGCTTTCCCTCTCTATTCATTGCACATTTAAATTCATTATGTAAAAAAATTAGGGAAAAAAAATCCTGATAGTTATTTTTATGATCAAATACCTTTTCCAATTAGTCTTGGCACCTCACTATAATCACGATGAATGTTATTAATTCAGCAGTCTACATCCTATTAAGGGTTTCATCATAGCAGTGTGTTCAGGAACTTAATGGCTTTTGCATATTAATGCTGCAGCCTGTGGTCTTGTGTCCATTAGTACTGTGAAATATTGTGGGTTTGCACTCATACATGTACATGCAAACATATAAACATGTGATTACATACAAATCTCCATCAGGTGAACGCAAGGCTATGAAACAGTATTTTGAATTTACTTAAGCAATTATTTTAAGTAAGATTATCGTACATTCAAAATGTTCTCCACATAACAAAAGATGTAATGCCATTATAAATCAGTAGGATACCAGTACAACAGCATACAAGAGAAGACAACAGTAGTGGTGGTTGCTAGGCATGGTGCACAGGCATTGGTGAGCTTTGAGGTCATGGTGAAAGTACACCTTACATATACAATATTACTGTGAGGGTATTTTAAATAAAAGAGCGATTTAAAAACATGGACAAGGTGCTTTGTAAGAAATTTTGCAGGTTGACAATGATTTGAGGGGCAAAAATTTTGGTAACTACTGGGTTATAGCAACCAGTCTGACAGTCTATCTTGCTTTCTGCTGACAAAAAAATAATTAAGAAAATGTGTGAGTTATCTGGCCTTCAGAGGAGTTTGAATTTTGGCATTAACTCCATTTTTTTCTAAGCTTACTTTCTGTGCTCTGAGTTTCTAAGGGTGGAAGGGTAAGGAAGGACCTTTTTTTATCATTTAGTCTCACCCCCACCTCTGTATAATACTGATGGTAGTCCTTATTTCATTTTCGTCCAATAAACCTATAGCTTCTCTTCAATCTTTTTGGAAGACAACATAGACATATTTTTGAAAATAAGAATGATGGTCAGGCAATCGATCACAATTTAAATTGTCCCATTAATAACCACCAGTATTTAAAAGTCTATATCTTAGAATTTTATTCAGTTTTTTCCTTGTTACTGTCCTGCATTTTTTTGATTTAGTCAAACTTTCTTCTGTCTTTGGATTTTAAATATCTGGAACATCTGCAAACCGTTGCTCCTCCAAAGCTGTTGAATGTTTGTGGCACTTTGGCACTCCTCAAGAGCACTCCTTTTGGCACTTCTTGCTAAGGATCCAGCAGCACATACCAAAGTCTTGACCTGGACTTGACGTTGCTTCTAAATTGTTCAATGTGTCCAGCTTGTGTGACTCTGAAGCCTTTGCAGATGCAGATCCAACCATGTCACTCCCTTTTGTGCTGTTTTCTAAAAAAAACCCAACCCAAAACAAAACAAAAACAACAACAAAAAAACCAGTGTGCCCTGATAACGTTACTGCTGCAAGTCACCTAGTCTTGGGCAGGCCTTTGACTTGGAGGGAATGGGCCTCTTGCTTCAAACCTGAGCTCTTCCCCCGTCTTCCAAAAGGAACATTATGCAAGATCTATTTAGATATTATGCCCTCATCAGAAAGCACATTTAGAGCTGAGCAATGAAATAGTCCTTGTATCACTAATTAAAATTCAGTGGTGAGGTTGTTTAATTACTCCCTCCACTGAAAATTCTTACTTTACTTTTCACATTTATTCTGGTAATAATGTGTTGAAGAGCTCATCAGCCTCTGAAGGAAGGCAACAATTTTTCTCATGTACATAATCATTAAACTGACAAATAGGCACAGCACTATACAGTTATCAATATTAGCACCGCAGCCCCATCACTATTAAAACTCTTTGCAGCAGGGGATTAAAGTGCATAAAGGAGGGGGAGAAAATGGTGGGAAACAACTAAGTTTGAGATCCTTCCCTTTTCCTCTCCTAGCAGCCACCTCAAATCAATTCATAGTGAAATCCCTCCTTCCTGTACAAAAGCAAGATAATTGAGTGCATTTGATTCTGTAAAAAATTAATGGCCTTATTTGCTTTTTCTTTGTGGGTTAGGCTAAAATGCTTTCCTTTCTTTTTCTTTCACTTTTTTTCATTCATGATGGCAAGATCTTAAAGCTGATGGATGAGTATAACTGCCTGCTGCAGATTGCTTTCAAATCCAGTCACCAGCTCTGCCAGTGAAATAAGTGGGGTGGAGGGGAGGATTCCCAAATTACCTTGTTGAATCTTGACTTGGGTGAAATAACTGGTTTGCAGCTCCTCAGCCGTCTTTTCTGACTTCAGAGAATCAGAGTGCAGAGGAGAGACCACGCAATTTCACAAGAATAGGCTTGCCAGCCATAGACTGCCTCTGTGAGCTATATAAATAGGCCTGTATAATCAGGTGAAGTTTTCAGGAGTATCTAGCCTTGCTGTATCAGGGAGAAGCAGAACTGCAGGAACTGGAAATAAAAAATACCTGCAGCTGTGTTGATTGTTGGTGAATGCAATGTCTCATGGCAGGTCTAGGGAGCAGGAGTAGGATAATGTGCATTTTGAAGCCTGGTTTGGTAGTTTTGAAGCAAACAAGCAGAAGTCAATAATAAGGTAAAAATTTCGTTTCATAGCAAGTTTATAATATGAAATAAAAGGGGGAAATACTCTGTTTCTTCACTAACTCTGCTGGGGATCTGAAAGGCTTGCTAAGCTGCCATTATAAAAAATAGTGTATCTATCAATCAATTATCATGATTAAACCCTGAGTGATTTCCAGGTTCTGTTTCTCATTTTTGTCATGGCATGTTTAGCTCTAGCTTTCAGTTTTCATTCTGAAAAGCATGAGTTAACACCAAGGGTTTTTCCTGGTGCTGTCTGTAACATCCTTTTGGGTATGCTTCCCCAAAAGGCAGTTAAGAGTTTTAGCTCTGCCTTTGTAAGGCCAGGGTAGCAACAGCACAAAACATGACCACAGTTCAGAAAAAAAATTTCTCTCATTACTAACCAAGCAGCTTCACTATATTCCAGACTCTAGTGATCGGCTCATACTTACGTACCTCAAAATGAGGAGAGGGCATTCCCCAGCATGGCTATTTTACACTAGTGTATTCGATTTTGTATATGAGGTTGCAATCTGGGAAGATGTTTGATGTACCATCTGCTACAGGCAGCTATATCCTATCCCATTATTCGACAGATGAGGGTGGTATGGTTGGGTGCTCTCTTGGGAGAGATTGTGTCCCTGATGGATAGTGTGCCATTATTGTCAGTTTACCTAAAAAAGAAAACACGTCAGGAGATCTCGTTACTACTGCAGTGGCCTGCAAAAGGACTGAAAAGAAATCATGTATCAAAATTTATATATGAGGGATGCATCAAGGGGGCAATATTCCTGCACTTCATTCACTCTCTGTTGGAGGGAGGCTGACTGACAACTCCCACAATTTCCTGCCACCAGGATAACTTGCTAGGAAACGAAAAACCTAAAAGGGCCCCTCGTTTATCCTGTCCGTTCCTCCAGGACACCAGGCAATAATGCACCCTGTGTGGGACTGAAGGGATATCTGGTATGATGCTGCCTCCAGCTCTTCCTCGTGGCACTCTGGATCCAGAGATCTCTAGGCACTACAAATAGGCATGGCAGCACTGCCAAGCTGGGTGGTTTACTAGCACTAAAAATCACTTTGAGTAAAGAAGGAAATGATAGCAAATTTAGCTGCTCAAGAAAATAGCAGTGTGATAAATAATGTATGGAAATGGGATGTTTCTTTAAGAGATGAAGGAAGGAATGCTGAAGCTTTTATTGAGCAGTTAATGCTCTCTCTACTTATTATCTTTGGAGTTTTTAAACCTTTTGGCAGTCAGACATGTTCAAATGGAAGAATTTAATCTTTTCTACCCTGGAAGAGAGAGACCAGAAATTTGATTTGACCTGAAGCTTCAGGATGTTAGTTTCATTTTACAGAGTGTTCCGTTTTCTGTTGTTTTGTTTTCTTGATATCATTTTACTATGGGTCTACAGTCAGGAAGGTAAAATTCAAGACTTGTACCCAGACTGTGATGCATATCTTCCACAGGCATTTTTGCCTCTGAAAGACAAGTATTTCCTATGGTATAAAAATTACTCCATTTCCAAGTTTACTGATGATAAGGCAGGTGAAGCAAAGTTCATCACTTCTAGGAATCACATCCTGGGCTTATATTTTGAACTTGAGACATTTGCTTACTGTGATGGCCTTGGGCTGTTATTTACTCAACTTTTCCAATCCTTTGAGGCACTTAAAAGAATGATTAAGAGGTAGAAATCCCACATGGCTTGTATATTTTTGGCAGCATTGCCAAATCTTTTGATGCGGTCTTACAGATGAATGTGCAGTTTTTGTCCAGAATCTGTTCTGTACCCAAATTTCCCCATTGTACTATGAAATTTGGAGGCAAACTATTCAAAGACTGTGCTAAACCTGTTGGTTTGGATCAAACCTCTGGAAAGCTTAGAGCAAATGATACTGTCTTTATTTTGTATGCATAACTAGAAAAAACCCACTTGTAATGGATTGCGGGAGGATTAGATTTCAGGTATTTGGAAGATATGCTTTGTTTTGGTACCTCCAATTGCTCCTCATTATATTGAAGCCTGTCAGATTTGCTTCTGAGGGGGAGTGGTGGTAGCTTCAGCATTTTGAATTATTTAAAAAAGTCTCATTCTTCAAGCAAAAGTTGTTGAGTCTAATGAGGTAATAAAGCAACATATTGTGGGTGCAGAAGACCAGACTTAAATGATCACTCTCATCTCTCTTTGTCTCTTACTCTGAGTTACAAAGATAACATTAAATGGAGTTAAGGAAAGCAGCATACTCGAAGGCATGACTTCAGATGAGTGCTTGGATAACTCATGCCCAGCAGAACACACAATTCAGATTTATGTTTTCATCTAGGGAGATAATTTGTCTGAAAATCAATATCGAGCTGGATATGTTGTGTAGCAATTATACAGTACTTTATGTTTTCAAATCAAGAGATGACTGCTGTTCTTAACCTTTGTGAAATTTTTTGGGGGTAAAGCAAGTGAAAGCTATTTTCCCCAAATTATACGCTGGCATGGCAAGCTAAACAAGCATAAGAATCATTCAATAAATGTCACAGTGTAGTTGGCTATGTCTGAAATGCTTCTATTAAAAAATTATATAGTAGCTTCCCTCCCCAAACCTGACCGGGGTTAAAGAGCTTTCGGAGGTTCCAAACTCTAATTTGTTGTGCTGGGTAACCAAGGATCTTGAGAATGATTATACTCTGTGGGATTTGCTATAGTGTAATCTTCTTGCTAAAAGATGTTTTCTCTTTTTATGTTTCTCACTAAGTACTACTCAGAATGCAATAAGGTTTTGTATTTTCTTGCTCATTATCTTAAAAAAATAAAAGAAAAAAAAGAAAAACACCACCCCCACTCCCCCAAAAAGCCAAAATAACCTTGTGCTGAAAGCTAGCCTATTTATACTGACAAAGTACAGCTGATTTATAAGGATGTGATTATCTTTTGTATATTCCATGTACAGATGTCAATGATTGCATGCAAAGCTTCTGACTGGAAAGAGCCCACCCTCTGAAAGTATACTGAGATATTTAATTTGAAAGGATGGTGCTGTAATCAGTTACCTCTCAAAATGAATTAAATGGAAGTGACATTGTACCTGCACTCTGATATCTGTCTAATGAAAAAAATATTTATGTCTGTATTTCCAGAATTACACCATTTGTAAAAGCTCCATTTGGGAAATCATTTGTTGAAAGGATACTGAAAATTCAAGGTGTAAAGGGACAAGAAAATCACAGCTCATATGTGAAAAATAACATGGCTCGTTGTCTATTTTTTTTTTTTTTGTAGCAGTGGAATATTATTACCTTTTCTGTGTTACTTTTGGACCAGAGAAATATGTCACTACAAAATATTTAGCTATTGAGTTGGCTCTGAGAAAAGCCCTGTGATTGGATTGAAGAGGGGGGAGGAATTATCAGCTCAGCTGATGAAATTGTAAGTGTCCTAATCAGCAGTCCCTGAAGCTGGAGATGTGATGCATCCTCTCCCATGTCAACTTCTTTCCTTCAGTATTGGACATATCATCACCAGTAGTCATAAAGAGAAGATGAGAGAAATTTCCTCAGTAGAGTATAGCTTGTATCACAAGTCCAGGAAAGAAAGGTACAGCTCAGAGAAGTCCATGTGCTGATTGAGAAAATATTTTGCTTGATCTGTAAGGGGTTACTGAAAAATTAATGCCTACAGAAGATCTGAGGGCTTCAGTGTAATAAACAGCTGTAGCAGTAATATGTAAAGACCTGTTCTAAGTTAGTTAAGTGGTAAGCCTCCTACTTTTGCAAGCAAAATCTATAGGAACTGAGCTATATACTTGTCCACATTTTAGAGCACAGCAGAAATATTCTTAAAAACAACTGCCTGAGGTAGTGTTTTTTTCTTGAGAACATGTGAGACAAAATGCTGTGTATCTATTTTTAATGGGAAGTAATGAGCTTTTCAACTGATGAAACTTGAACAGTGACTTTTGTGCTTCTCTAGCAGAGCTGACGACCACAAACAAGCTCTATTTGAATGCAGATCTCAAAACTGCCAAGTATGCCAAGCAACGGGCAGCACTAATAAAGGCAGATTTCCATGGGTTCAGTTATGGTGTCCAACTCCTCCAGCCCCTAATAAGCCTTGAGCTCTAATTGAATATTTTTCAGCACATGGGCTATTTGCAACATCCTTTTTTTCTCTCTCTTGTGGATTTGCTGCAATCTAATAACATTTGAATTCATAGTGCAGTTTTTTAGGTTTTGGGGACTTTTTTTTTTTTCTTGCGAGATAATTACAGAGTTCTTTTTCCTCTAGCTGGTTACTGTTTATTTTTATGTGAGAGCTTAATATCATTCAGCCTAATCTCCTGCTGTCAAATCTGATTGATAGTTGCCAGAGAGCTACAAAAATTATTAGAGAAGCAGAGTCACATGCATAGACAGTTTTGGTAACTTCTCCTGAAGAAACAGGTCTGAATAATTGGTTCTGGTTCCTGTATCCCTTGACCACCAGGTGCCTGAGAATGGTTTAGCTGTTAAAGCAGCATGTCAAAACAGAGACTGAGGAATGGGGTTGGGGTCAAATCACCAGCCTGTGAAATTAACTTTCTCCTTTTAATTCTTTTCAAAAAAAGAATATAGTAGGGTTAGGATGCGGGATAGGAATGTTCAAAACTATTCACAATACTAGCTTCTAGAGTTCAAAATAGCGAAAATACAATGAAAAAATTATTCAAAATGTTCCCACTTCTTCTCCCAATATTTCCATATCACACTGCATTTCCATAAAAAGAAAAAAAAGATCGGTACAGAATTCTTTTTGTGTGTGTATGTGTTTTTTAACTTGCTGTGCTGATTTTGGCTGTGATATTGTTAATTTTCTTCATAGTAGCTAGTGTGGGGCTATATTTTGGATTTGTGCTGAAAACAGTGTTGATAATACAGGGATGTCTTCGTTATTGCTGAGCAGCACTTACACAGAGCCAAGGCCTTTTCTGCTTCTCACCCCAGCCCACCAGCGAGCAGGCTGGGGGGGCACAAGGAGTTGGGAGGGGACACAGCTGGGACAGCTGGCCCCAACTGACCCAAGGGATATTCCATGCCATATGATGTCATGCTCAGCATATAAAGCTGGGGGAAGAAGAAGGAAGGGGGGGACATTTGGAGTGATGGCGTTTGTCTTCCCAAGTGTGATGGGTTGACCCTGGCTGGTTGCCAGGTACCCACCAAAGCCGTTCTAACACTCCCCCTCCTCAGCTGGACAGGGGAGAGAAAATATAACAAAGAGCTTCTGGGTCGAGATAAGGACAGGAGAGATCACTCATCAATTACTGTCACGGGCAAAACAGACTCAGCTTGGGGAAAATTAACTCAATTTATTACAAATCAACCAGAGCAGGGTAATGAGAAATAAAACCAAATCTCAGAACACCTTCCCTCCACCCCTCCCTTCTTCCCGGGCACAACTTCACTCCCGGATTCTCTACCAACCCCCCCCAGCGGCACAGGGGGACGGGGAATGGGGTTTACAGTCAGTTCATCACACGTTATTTTCTGCCGCTTCATACTCCTCAGGGGGAGGACTCATCACACTCTTCCCCTGCTCCAGTGTGGGGTCCCTCCCATGGGAGACAGTCCTCCACGAACTGCTCCAGCATGGGTCCCTTCCACAGGGTCACAAGTCCTGCCAGAAAACCTGCTCCAGCGTGGGCTCCTCTCTCCACAGATCCGCAGGTCCTGCCAGGAGCCTGCTCCAGTGCAGTGTTCCCACGGGGTCACAGCCTCCTTCGGGAACCCACCTGCTCCGGCGTGGGGTCCTCCCTGGGCTGCAGGTGGAGATCTGCTCCACCATGGACCTCCATGGGCTGCAGGGGGACAGCCTGCCTCACCATGGTCTTCACCACGGGCTGCAGGGGAATCTTTGCTCTGGCGCCTGGAGCATCTCCTCCCCCTCCTTCTTCACTGACCTTGGTGTCCGCAGGGTTGTTTCTTTTACATGTTCTCACTCCTCTCTCTGGCTGCCGTTTTCTCTCTGTCCCAACTTTTTTTTCTTCTTAAAAATGTTATCACAGAGGCGTTACCACTATCGCTGATGGGCTCGGCCTTGGCTGGCGGTGGGTCCATCTCAGAGCCGGCTGGCATTGGCTCTCTCTCGAACACAGGGGAAGCTTCCAGCAGCTTCTTACAGAAGTCACTCCTGTAACCCCCCCCGCTACCAAAACCTTGCCACACAAAGCCAATACACCAAGTAATGGTTTTGCATGATGGAGCCCTGCTTTCCTGGAGATGGCTGAACACCTGGCTGCCGGTGGGAAATAGTGAATGAATTCCTTGTTTTGCTTTGCTTGTGTGCGCGGCTTTTGCTTTACCTCTTAAATTGTCTTTACCTCAACGCACAAGTTTTCTTGCTTTTACCTTTCTGATTCTCTCCCCCATCTCACTGTGAGGGAGGTGAGCGAGCAGCTGCGTGGTGCTTAATTGCTGGCTGGGGTTAAACCACAACACCTGCTTTGTCTTGTGATTGTAGTTTATTGACTTAAAGTTTATACAGATTCCCAGGCACAAAGTGTTTTACTGGGTCACCAACTGGGTCTGCAGTTTTATAAGCTGTCTTGTTGCCAGGCTGTTCTCAGAAGATATAACACTGTCAGGTGTGAGGTTATAAGGATGAAATAGAGAAAAGAAATAAATAGCAGAGGAGTAAAGAAAGGGAAAAGGCATAGGGGAATGGGGCAGGTGGTTAAGTGGAAGGGGATGCTGGTCTTCATGAAGGGCATTTGTACAACACCCTGTACAGTGAGGTTTCCCTGAACCCCAACAAGGTACAAATATAGGGCTATGGGTTCAGCTGGATGGCGCTGAACCATCAATTAGTTTTTTATCCTTTGCTTCTGTGCCAAAGGTACAACTGGCATTTCTTTTGTCACCCTCCTGTAACGTTGAAACCTCTTATTGCAGTTCCTTCCTTCTATCTGTTTACTTGGTAGTAACTTTGCTCTGTGTATTATCAGCCTGTGACATTATTCCATGAGCTGAATCTCTTTGTATTTTCTTTTGCTCTTCTTCACAATCTTTTTAGAGTCCTTTGTTATTTCTGTCGAGTGGCGTTTTCAGCTTCTCCTAAATTTAAATCATCTGTGAATTTTAATAACATGAAGTTTGTTCCTTCTTCTGGAAAGTTAATTATTGCATTAAACAATCTAGATAGACCCTTTCCATTTTCTGCATTACGTTATATTAGAGCACAGTGGTAATTAGTTAATGAACCCTTTAATTTTTTTGTTCTTAGACCAGATCTGAAAACTAGCATCAGTATGGAGCACTAGACATTAGCTTGGCTCAGCCTCTGCTTAGTTAGAGAGGGCAAAATGCAAGCCCAGAATCACTGGAGGCTGCTGAATCTGTGTGAAGGGATTACTTAAAGAAAATAACCTGCCTGATACAGTCAGAGACCACACTCTGTCTCACCACAGATAAAAGAAAAAGGTATCACTTTGTATTTTCTTTAGTGGGGTTTTTACTGTGTTTAGTCTCAAATTAGACTCCTACAAAGCAGGGAGGATGATTGGCAAGACTTTATTCTATTTGTATTCTTGTTTTTCCTTTGAAACTCCTTTGATTTCACCAATATAAAGAACAGGCAGCCACATCAAATTAAAGGTTTGGAATGGGAGGATCAAATAAATCTTATCAAGCTGCAGGACAGTAGGGAAATTATTTGAAAAGTCAAGATGTTCATGTCGTCTTCTCTCCTGTTCTTCCCCAAAACAGTGGTTAAGGGTTTGCTAGAGTCACTGGGAGAATATGGAGGTCTGCTCTAGCAAACAAGTAGGAGTTCAGGTTTTTAAGAGCTTTAGCCTCATAGCAATCTTCTGCCACTGAGAAACTGAGGCACAAAGAGATGAAGTGACTTGGCTGTTGTTACAGCAGGTAGAAGACTCCTCATCACTGGTTCTCTGTATCCCCTTTTTTCTTTAACTAATCCCATACAAGGTTGTGGAGGTCAAATATATCCCATTTTCTTCATAGAAAAGGAAATACACTGAGCTTTTTCTGAACCAGGTGGCGTTGTTTATAGGTGCGTGACAACTTTGTTTCTCAGCTTGAGCTGAGAGGAAGTCTTTTCCAAGATTTCATACTTAATTCTTGAAAAAAGACTAGGGGTTATATTATTGAGCTCTTCAGAAGCATCTGGTATTATCCATTTTTAAAGAAAGAACTTCCATCTATAAAGAGAATATATTTGTACTCGGACAGTCTGTTATGTTTGTGTTTTAACATAAATATTATAAAAATGTAATGTGCAGACTGACAAATGCTATAGTTTTTCTATGATATATTTTGATGTTCTGTCTACAGCTTCAAAGCATTCACTCGCTGAATTATTTGTGAAGAAAGAAATGTATGGTAACAGCCCGTAATCTGTTTGCATAACTCCCTCATGGTCTGTTGTAGTGCTGCACAGGATGTGTTGTGTGTGAAATATTGCTTTGTCACACTGGCAAGGAAATCTGAAATGGACTGGATCTGTCTGAGAATGGCATTTCATTCTGTGGCCTGTGCAAGAATAGTCTCTTTAGCTTTGTCCAAAATGATTTTTAAAAATCCTGAGGGAATGTTGACAATGACTTTTAAAAATGATGCTGTCAATGAAGCTTGGCTTCCTAGTTACATTTTATGAAATAAAAGAGAACAATTTGGGAAAATTACCCAGACACTTTGGTGCCTCTTGCCAGATGAAATGTGGATGGCTTTGTTTTTATTGAAAATCCCATAAGATCTTGTCAAATTTCTGTTTAAAAATCAACAAGAGACAACAAATGACATTACTGGTCATGGAGAATAACACTGGAATGACTCCATTTTCTCAGTGTTCATGTCCCAGACACATCTTCCCTCTGCTTTCTAGATTGGTGTTTTCTCCAGTGGCTCTTGGTGAGCACCCAGTTGATTGCACATTGGGACTCTTATGGCAATAAGAAACCAAACCCCTATGGACATGCGGGAAACGTTTTCCCTTTGGTGTCATATTCCTTTTCCTTCTTTTTTTTTTTCTTTTTTTTTCTGTTTTTTTTTTTTTTTTTTTTTTTTACACAAGCTGAGATAACTTTGACAATCCAAAGCTGAACCTGTTTATTGTCAAAAGATGTCCAAGTAGAATACTTTACCTGAAATAAGATTGATTATGTTAAAAGGTCTATTGCTCACTAGGGTATCTCAGAGTCCCAAGGTATAATGAAATTTGTTGATTGAACTTCAGAAGTGTTTCCCCTCAATGTACCTTTTTTCTTTTCTTTTCTTTTTTTTTTTTTTTTTTGCTTGTTTAATTGCTTCCTGTGTATTTCTGCTCTGTGGGAGAGTTAGTGATTCTGAAACAGGAGGATGTCATATTTATTCTGTAGGCATTAAGAGTTCTAATTACTCCCTGACGATTCTCATTCACAAAGCATTTTATTTATGATGCTTTTTCTTAAATGATTAAACATTTATTGGTTAAATGTTTGCTAAATGTAAGGGCATCACATCCTTGATGCTGGTTCCCAGTAGGAAAATAAGAATAAGAAAATAGTAGGTAGTTGTTACAGGAAAGTCTTTCCCAATAGACAGTAGCTATTTGTCAGAAAGATACAGGCTGGCCTGTTTTTAAAAATATATATATAATTATGCAACATATTTTTTTAATATGTGGTTCCATCTAAATGGTTTTGGTTTTGTTGTTGTTGTTTTTAATTTTTCCTGTTTCACAGCTGTTCTGTCTGCCTTTCATCACATAAATAAAAACTTTTGCGGTTTGACTTTGTAAAAATATATCTTGGGTAGCTCGTTAGAGTTGCTGCTTTGTTTTCAAATTGGCAACAGCATTTTTTTACAGTTCTCACCTTCAGCCTGCTGGAGATCAAATGAAGTGTGTAGAAAGAAAACTAAACTGAAGGACACAAAGTGGAAGTTAACCAGGGAAAAGCACTGAGTGGCTGCCCTAGAGATGTGGGTCTCATAGATGTTGCCTCTGCATTTTCAATTTGTTTTGGGACCCTTCCTTGCCTGCTGCTTTTTCTCCCTTCTTCCCTCATTTCATATTGACTCTTGGGACTCCCTTCTTCTAATTTATGCTCCTCTTAATTGACACTATTTCCCTTATCCCTTAACAGCTCTGCTTTCTCCCCCTTCTTCTTTTTACACACAGGCTGCACATTGAGATTACCAGCCTTGTCCTCTTTCAGAGCATTTTCAGCTAATTATTTCCTATTTGCAAACCGCCATCAGTGGGGGGGTGACACTGGCATCTGATGCAAAATTCCTGAAAGTTGGTGGCACCTGCACATCAGCTCCTATCTTCTGTTCAAAGTGTGGCTGCCACAAGCCTTGAATGACACTCTGCGTGTGTGTGTGTGTGTGCCCACATGCGAAATGCACTGGGGAGAGCTGGTGGAAAAGCATGTTAGAGGTTGGCATTGTTAGGCGGGAAATGGGTACTGACTACTCAGGCAAGCCCTTATTCCAGCTCTCAAGCTGTCTGCTGAATCTCTCCCTGCACCCTTGGCAGGTTTGTCATATTCTGAATTTTTGGTAACTTGTCCTGTGATCTCAGTGTGAAACACGTGCACATTCTAAAATGATGTTACTTTAATCTTGATGGAAATAAGGAAGAAATGAAGGATCCCGCTGTCATCATTATATCTTCTTTCATGAAACCAATAGCTTTTAAGAAAAAAAACTAATACAGAGTCAGCAAGGTAAATTACTCTTCGTAGTGCACAAACTACGTGAGCTAAAATAACCGTGATCATCATGGATATTTTATTGTTCCAATAGAACACGCCAAAACAAGAGGAACAGAATGCTTAAGCTGTATCTATGTAATGAGAATGGAGTGAAGCATTGGGCCCCACACAGTCTTGGGACTTGAGGTCATGTAGGTGCTGTATTGAGGCCAAGCAAAAAATCCTTTGAAAAGTGCTATCCTTCTTGGCGCAGTGTAGACAGGCACTCAGAAGAGCTGCAGCAACAGTGATGTATGTCAGTGAAGGAATAAAATGAAGTACTGTGGGCAGGCAGTACGGCTTCACCATGGCATTGGAGGGATAACTACTGGCCCAGGGAGACAGGGGAGGCTGAGAGCCACGGCTGGCTGTGGAGCTAGCTTTACTCCTTGCAGCAGCGACTGGGTAAACCCCGTTATTCTGAGACGTAATGTCTCAGTCCTCCAGTCATTGACCAGGTCTTGAGAGCTGAACATCACCAAGAAATACATTTTTCAGTGCTGAGTGATTGTTAAGTTTGGAAAGCCTTCAATCCGCAACTCTTGGCGTGTCAGGAGCAGGCTGTGTGGGGGGCTGCAGATAAAAAGACACGATGGTATTGATTCCTTCAAAGCATTTGTATTTCCTGGGCCTACTGTACTGCATAACATGTAAATTCAGAACAGCTCCACCAAATCCAGAGATAGATGGCATTTACTCTACTGCGGGTGAGATCAGAGTGAGGCTGGAAGATGTATGCATTTTAGTGCCTGTAACATTATGTATTATGCACACAACCCGACAATTCCTGAGCTCAGTTCCTGCTGTTAAGTGCCTTCCTCACAACCTGCAAAGGCAGATTCTTTAATTAACCTTTAAATGATAATTATTTCACTGGCAGCGCACCAAACCAGAATCAAAGTAACTCAGTTCATACTGTATTAGACTTGTCTCCTGAAGATATGTTAGATTACCTGGAGTAACTTAATGAAGCTAAAGGCTGCTTCACCTACTTGTTTGTGCTGTATCCTAGCAGATATGTGGGCAGATAGGATAGGGGTGGGGGTATATATAGGGCAGGACAAATGATTTGCTTTCCTGAGAAACTTGCTGAGTGGAAAAGGCAGACAATGCAGTCAGGAGTCATTGGGGAAGCAACATGAAAATGTACTGGGAAGTGCAAAGGAAAACTGTGGCCAGCTGCTGTGACTATGGAAATGACCTAAACAGACCTTGCTGTGACAAGCATTGCTGTGCAGATAGGGAAAGACTTGTTATGATACTTGAGACATACATCCAGATAGTATTAAATGAGTGATATCACTTGCTGTCACTTTTATGAGGTGAGTGTGGTGTAGTTTGGTTGCATAGGTGGCTAGTTGACATGCTTGGCCTCTTGGAACCGTAGAGAGCAATAGGGCAAGTACTCTCAAAACAAGGGAGGTAAACTGATTTCCCAGGCATTTAACATATTTAATTTCTCGACCATTCCCTCACTCCTCACCGAATTTTATGCAGTGAGTCCATGTTATATCCTGAAAGTTCAATAACATCCCCTGAACCCAACACATGAAGAAGTGCTAAGTAAGCAAGGAGATAGAGGCAGATATTTGCCTCCCTCAGGCCTCTCAGTGTTGTGTTTGTAATACCTATCGTAGAAGTGACTCTCCCAGCCTGGGATAGAGATGCCAGTGAGGTGAAATTATGTGTCTAAATGCGTTGATTATTCACTGCAGAGTCATCATTTTAGGGAAGGCAATGATGTCAGGGCGAGCAGCTTCCCTTTTCCCCACATAATTATTCACTTCCTCCAAGTCTACAGGAAGCAACTACCATGGGATAAAAGAAGGAAAATGGTGGATAAATCGTGTGCTTTCAGGACATTTTCCAGATCTGATTGGAAATGTGCTTGAGAGTGATGGTACTTCCTTTTGTTATTTAAGTCCAAACTGTCCCAAGAATCTGGATGCTGCCACCTTCTCCACCTTTTAGATTCTCTCAGAAGCACGTCTCTGTGGAGGTATGCTTTACCCTTCACTATAGCCACACTGTGGTTTTGCACAAAATTCACTGATTCCCATTTATTCCCACATGCTCATCAGCAAGTCTCTCATCTGAATGACTGGAATATATTGCTGTCTCCAGGCTAGTACAGTAAGAATAAATGGATGCGACCACATTCCTTATCTCCAGACTGCAGAAACTTTTGTCAATCCATGAGATAGACTGGGCAGAAGCTGAATGCATAACAAGATCATTTGGGGTCATGGTACAATGATGAGATTCATGCAGCCTGTGTTACTGTAGATTAGTGCTCTGGCTCCCTGGAGGAAAAACAAATTTGAAATTCTACGCTACAGCCAGATGCCAGGCGGGCCATCATAAACAGTGTGTGAACCTGAGAAAAACAGGCATCGTTTTAAGGTAGTGAGATCTTTTCCCAGCAAACCCTAATCTCAATCCTAAAGGTAAAGCTCAGTTCAGCTTGCAATGCTCTACTGCCAATGGGACATCTCCGGCCACTCGCAGGGATCGCAGCTGTGGTTTGGTAAGCTTTAGGAAGTGCCTCTTTTTCTTGAAAGAGGGAGAGAGGCCAGAAATGCACAAAAGCTCCAACTCAGCAACAGAAAGTTTTCAAAAGCTTTGTGGTAAGGCACAGACGAGACAGGCAAGGGATTGCCTTTTTGTCATGGAATCAGTTATGTTACTCTCCAAATACACGTGTGAGGGACCACGATGTACTGCCTAGAAACGAATGAGTGCAGGACATGAGATAGTCCAGGGAGATGATCTTTATTCAGCACTGGCAAAGTGAAGTATTTAAGTTTTTGGATGTCTGGCTCTAGTTTCATAGCTTTCTGATTACACAGTAAAATGCATTCTGCAGGTCAAAGCTAATGTTCTTTTCTGGTCTGTATATTTGCTCCTGGGACAGGGGTTTATCAGTGTTCTTCTACCACGTAGCTTTTGCAGCATGGTAGCTGCTTTGGATATGGTTTGGCTTATAGAGAAAACAGGCTTAATCCTGATTTACAGGCAGCCCCTTAGAGTGCTTGAGAGCAAGGGGTTTTGTCCAAAATCTTGGCATTATGTAAGGAGAGCAGTTCAGATTTCTCTCGACACATTGCATGCCTTCCTTGGAGAAATACAGTTATGGGAAGCTGAATTTCTAATACAAGCATCAAACAGGGAAGTATAATTAAGTCCCATATCATAAGAAGAACAAAATCATTCTCCTAACAGGGCACAAACCCAAACAACTCCCCGTTCCTTCCTTTTTATGTGGCAAAAGAAAGAGAAACATTTCATCCTGCCAAAAAAACAAAAACAACAACAAAAAAGGTGTTAGCAAATGTGATCTTATTCCAGCAATGCCCAACCTAAGAGAACAATTTGTGCTTCTGCCAGTAGATACTGCAATTGGATACTATTTTGTAGCAGCAGAATTGTTGTAACTGCTGTGGAGGCACAGCATGCTGCTAAAAACCTGGCAACTTTTATGAAACCCGTTTATATTACTGTAGGCTTTCTATAAACTGTGGCAATAAAAAGCTAAACTGTTTTAGGAATAAGATGCAGATATTAGAGATGAGTTTTTCTGCAACAGTAATGCCTTTTGGCAAGTGTGCTGGCATTTAAAGAAAAAATAAAAATTAAAAAAAAAAAAAAAATCTCTTAGAGATAGCTACTATCTCACTGCAGCCTCGACAGCGAGCAGAACCCCTTCCCCAAGACAGAGCACTGGCTGCAGAAATTACATGGAATTGGTTTTCTTACTAATCTTGCATGAGAATGGGGGAGAGCACTCCTCCCAGGTAGCGAAGGCATCTTTTTTAAGGATGAATGTTCAGAGGGGAAGGAGCAAGTTTCTCAGCTGCCCTCTGATGCATGGCTCCACTAGGAAGAGCACAGCTTTCCAGATATTTATGTTAACCCATTTGAACTCGTATATTAGGAGTTTAAGACTGGGTGGTTGGTTTGTTTGTTTTCTGGAGCTGTTGCACACTAGGGTTTTCCTTTGGGTTCCAGTGGATTTTCCAATGGAGAACTTGGAAACCTGACCACTCATTTATGGGCCCCACTGTAATAGGCCACATCTGATGTTAAGGATATAGATTTGAAAGCTTTGAGCTACCCTAGTTTTGTTAGTTTTCATTCTAGGCATAATTTCTATTGGTTTCTAGAGTTAGAGATGTTGTCTTTCAGCGTCAGGTTCAAAACAAACTGCCTCCAGAAAATCCCTGAGCTGAAAATGGCTGGAGGCTAAGAAATGTGCTTGGTCTAGTTTTCTATTCCTCACTAGGCATCTCCTTTTGGTCACCACCGGAGACTGGTTACTAGGCTTTGGTCTGAACTATTGAAGCTGTTCTCTTATTCTTGTTTTCTTGTGTACTGGTGATGCTTTCCAGCCAAACAGCTGCTGGGCAAAAAGAAGGGGAACATAATGGGAACTATCATGCTATTTTTAAGCTCCAAAATGCTTTCATACAAGAACAGCTGTATACTGGAAAATCAGTCATGTAGACACTGCTACACCTGGCAAGAATGATCCCTCTATCCCAGAAGTCCTCCGTTTTAAAGGAGATATGTGTAAGTCTGCTTTACGCCTTCCTGTGTGATTTAAAATATTAATACAATCCCACACAAACCCAACAGCAGAGAATTTAGAAAATTTGAGATATTGTAAATTTACGGGAGACTTACAGTCATTTACACTTAATCATGGGTTAATGGAGAAGTGTGGGAACTGCATGTGAAGTGTACAGATATTTTCCCAACAGAAAGCTGTTGCAAATACATTGGGCACCTGCTCCCCAGCACAGCAGTACAGCTGGGGTTTGCAGAAGTGTGTCTAAGATTAGGTTGTAGTTTATTGTCTGCAGCACTAAAATTATGCCTACCTATGCTGTGTTCAGTGCCTACTATTTATCCTACCTGGAGCAAGGTAACAAAAGGCTATGATATCTGTGCCTATTCTCTTGATCTTAAGTGATTATTTCTCCCACTTTGTAGGAGGCTGTGAATATAAATATGGTTAAATATAGTTTCCCCCCTATTTCCTTATTGTTCCCCAGAAGCTTGAATTCTATCTGCCGCATTTAATATTAGCTATCTTGCAGAGCTGGGTACAATGTATAACACTTTTTTTCTGAAAATGAGACTTTTTTTTCCCTTCTATTTGTGGACTGCTGGAGAACAGATCGCCGTTTTGTCAAAGTTATTCAGTATGAGAATAATTAGGGACATTGAAGCATGAAGTTTGAGGGGAAAATGGAAAAGGAAGGATGATTCGCTGGCTGTATATAGCTTCTTTAGGGATGTTTACCGAGCACTGAGGTTCAACATTCAAGCTGTTTGCATTGGATTGTCTAACTTCAAGGCTTTGTTTCTCCTGTTTGAATGGTAAGCAATCAGGAATCATCATAGTACAGCTTTTTAAAAAATAATTGCTCTCTATGTTAAATCTGAAATAGTCACTTACAATTGAATTTTTGAGTAAAAGTTTAAGCCCATACATGAATTTGTGAGAATTCGGTGATGTGACTTCCAGAGGTTTATGAATATATCTTAAGAAACTTATTTAAATGTTTGCTGGAAAATGTGCAGAACATATTTTTTCCAGGCTAATCCCCAGTTTATTCATTAAATAAATGTTTCAGTTGCTGAGGAAACAAATCCAAAAACTAATCAGGAGTCAGTCTGCTATTAGTAGTATCAGTAATTAGATTTGCCAAATCTATTTGAGAAGAGGTATGGAGCTGAGAGAGGCAGTCTGTGCTGCCTCTAGTACCTTCACCTCCTTTCCCAAGTGAGGACTTCAACTCAGCTCCAGCATATGCCCATGGGCTTCTTTTGAAAACTGCTTTCAAAACTAACTGGGGGAGGCTGAGGCAGAGTGTGAGACTGAGCCCTCAGCAGATAGGGGTGTGCTGCCATTTGGGCTGCCTTAGGACGCCTGAGCGCCTGGGTGCAGCGAGCCCAGGGGAAACGGGACTTGCAGGGTACCAGAACTTCTCTGGAGGAGAGGAGCACCTGGATGTCACTCAGCATATCCTACACCTCTGGAATGAGAGTAAACATATTTTTATAGAATCACAGCATTGCTGAGGTTGGAAGGCACCTCTGGAGATTGACTAGTCCAAACCCCCTGCTCAAAGTAGGGCCAACAGAGCAGGTTGTCCACAGACATGTCCAGTTGTTTTTAATCATCTCCAGGGATGGAGACTCCACAATATCCCTTTGCAGCCTGTTCCAGTCCTTGGTCACCCTCACAGTGAAAAAGTTTTTCTCTTATATTTTGAGGTATTTGGATACCAGGGCAGCCTGGAATATAAATTCTATAATGTCAAACTTGAGTGCTGTTGTCACCAACCATAGTTCACTAACACGTCCAGGTCCTCCTTTGCATGTGAACAGTCATAAGAATGGGAAGTGCAGGCAGCTCTGTGCAGGGCTGGGAGCAATGTGCCAATGACAAGAGAGGTCTCAAATCAGTGTCCCTGTAGTTGCTAAAATCGGAGCATATTACATTAAATTCCTGATGGTCAGATTCATGTGATGGGTAAGATGATGTGACTGTAATTTACCTGATTTCCTTGTGTCCCACCAGGACACATTATGGTTCCCGGTATATGCTGTTACATTCAGAAATAGATCCCACCTGTCCCATGGGGCACACTGTTTCAGGGGGCCAGGAATCATACCTGTCGCTTCCCTGCCTCTACCAGGAGGGCAGGAGCTGGGAAATCTCACTCAATCTCTATCTAAGGGAAAGAACATCAGCATCTTATATGTCATATCTAAAATTTGCTAGTGGCATAAACATGCATGAGCAATTCACAAGGCAGGTAGGAATCACTTATGCTATAGGTAGACACCCTAGGCAAGAACACGTTGATGGGGCCTTTTGCAAGGAAATAGAAAAAAGCAAGTAGTTTTCATATTCAGTGCGGCAGCCCAAGGATGCCGCTGCATGAATTAGTTAATCTGAGGTAAACAAAGGTGTGAATGTAGAGCAGTAAACCTGCAGTCACTGCCTGAGTGCTCGTTGTTCCCGGCAGTAAATGCAAAGCAGCTCATTCTGTTTCTCACTGCATGTGGGGTGGGCTCACGGCCAGCTAATGTGCTATACATCCACACCCAGGCTTGTCTCCAGTACTCGCAGCCTGCATGATACATAAATAAATCAGCATGTCCATCTGACAATCTTGTTTCAGGCTAGGAAACTTC
Organism: Aquila chrysaetos chrysaetos; assembly: GCF_900496995.4. NCBI lineage: Eukaryota > Metazoa > Chordata > Aves > Accipitriformes > Accipitridae > Aquila > Aquila chrysaetos. The sequence continues at coordinate 38,372,635 of NC_044009.1, forward strand.
CCAATAGAAGATCCACATTTTGCTGAAGAAATGGGAAAGGTTCTAGGCTTTTTAATAGCATCAGAACTGACCTGCTGGGTTGGACCAAGAGTCTGTCCTGCCTGGGACAGTCACAGAAGGGGTCAGGGAGACCGTGTGAGCCTGAGTGCTCTCTGCAGGTGGTTCTCCTCGTGTTTCCCCTGCATCGGCAGTCACTGGATTAGCAATGTAAGAAGGCACATCCTTGCCTATTCCATTCAGTATCTGCGGGGACCCCTTGTCCATGATTTATTTTATCTGTTTTGAAGCTGCTGCTGCTTTCTGCTTCCAGCCTCCTATGGCAGCAAATTTTTGTGGTTTTTTTTTTCATTTATTTTTTATTTATACAGAACAGTGTAGCTTTGGCCTCCCCTGAAGATCAACAGTCTAGCCAATACTCACCTGATATAATAGCCCTTGGTACTTTTTCCAGCGAAGGAAACTGGCCACCAGCTCCCTTCCAGTCATTCTCTGCCTTTCTTTCATCTTCCATCTTTCCACATCAAAAGCAGCAACAAAACCACAGTTCACCCAATGGCAGGTTAAGGGGGGTTGCAGCATCTCCTTCTGCTCTGAGATGGAGCTGCGTGCCTGCTTAATGGAAATAATTAAAAGCAGCACTGTTGCTGTGCTCTGAGAGTCATCTTCTTTTGTCATGACCACTGGATACTCAGGAACTTAGTGAGTGTCACAGCTAGAACAAAGCTATGAAAAAAAAATCTATACGCGTTCATTATTTGAGTCAAAATCTTACCATCTCTATACTAATTGCTATATATATAGAATTACATACCTAGGATATGGCTCTACATGACGTAAGCTCAGCATAGGACAAAATATGATTTCATGATTCTAAACATTTTAGGAAAGGGAGAAAGTATCTTTCTTCTACAGACAAAATGTGCCTTAAGTACTTAAGGACTTAAATGATGCAGCAGCCTGCTACAATCAACAGGAACTTCACCTTCTATTAACATCACACCAATCAAGCTACAGTGAGATGAACAATCACAGAAAGAGAATTTCAAAGCCACACATGTAGTGGTGGAAACAGATTTTAAGCTAGCGCCTTATCAAAGAGACTGAGGAAACAGTGCCATGCGATTCCTCTGACTCTTTGAACAAAATGTTAACTCAAATAACTCATAATAATCCATAGGCTTAATATCTGAAGCGAAGAAATCAATGTAAAATTCTGAATAATTTATATGTTTGATGAACTCTACCCTCCCCAGAGATGAGCAAAAATAAAAGGTAAATTTTATCAGATACACTATTGGGAATTCACTGAATTCTGTTCTGTGGGAAGTGATGTGGGCAGATATTTTCCCACTGCAGATCCACCCAGCAACTTCCATAGAAATTATTTAAACCTGCCAATTCCATTACTATCGTAAGAACTTTGCCATTTTATACCAGCTGGAGTTAGTGAAATTTTGCTGCTTGCTAGTGCAAGCACTTGATCGGTGTCTTTGATTGTAATTTTTACCACAGCCACAAGCACCTTGGATTCTTCAGAACAGGAATAAAAGGATTCCAACTTGCAGTTAAAACTAGATGATTATTTTTTCCTTCCCTTGAGAGGAGCAGAGGAAAATGAGAATTTGGTTTCTGTTGACATTTCCTTGATTTTTTTTTCATCATTTTTCTTTGCAGAAAGCTTAGGAAACAAAAAGTGTTCAGTGAAAGTGGGTTTCTTTATTAAAAAAAAGTTCTATAGAAGCAAAAAGATTCAAAAGACTATTTGTCCTCAAACAACCTGATTCTCAGATGTAGTCTATCCCCCTGAGAAAATTTCATTTTGATTCATTTGGCTGCGAGGGAAAGCAGGCTCTGGAACTCCCTTGTCGGCTTTTTCCACTTGGGATGTCGCTAATATGATTCCCATGAGATTTGCTGGCCAGTTCTGCAGATATCTGAAGTGTAGATTTGTTCTGAAAAAAGCAGCTCTAGGGAATAAATTATGCTGTTCCGGTGTACCTCTTACTCTTTCTTTGCTTGGAGAAAGCTCCCTTTGAAAAGGCTGAGAATAGTGGGTGTTTTGTGTTGGCTGGCACCAAACACAGTGTGATTTGTGACTTGAGGTTGTTAGGATGTTTCTCTGCAATCTCTTGGCCTGGGAGCCAGCTTGGAAACAGGGCTGGCAATCACAGAATATATGTGTCCCATTTTTGCTCTCCACATGGCTGATACTCTTTCTTCCTGCCCTAGAGAAATCTCACTATCCATCTATAAAACACATAATTGATTTCTTTGACTTCATATATTTACCTTCTGACAAGTCATTTTTAATCAGACTATTTACTAAATTTGTTTTCTCCAGAAATAACGTGACATTAACTTGTGAAAAATGACATTTCAGCTTGTGACATCTCTCAAATTAGCTTCAAGTGATTCTGAGTAAATTTGTGATTACATTAAGCATGGGTTTTAAAAGAATATTTTGCCATTCAGTATTTCACACAGTAATGAGGTTGAATTCCTTCCCGTCTTACCTTTCTTTGGCAGTGTACAATGAGCTCAGTGACTTCAAGGGCTAAACCAGTAAGGTTTTGTAAAGAAGAGCTAGAAGAGTTGAATTTCAAAGCATTAAGAAAAAAGATGATAGAAGCATGTCACAATAAATCCAGGTTCTTAAGGACCTGTTAAGGGGAGTGGGTGGGAAGATCCTTAGTAATCTTTATATACCTGACAGGTATCAAAGAGTAGTGTGTATCAGTGTATCACTCAGGTGCACTCTGATCCTGCTTTGAAGTCTTAATAATCTGTAGGGTTTCATGTATTAAGTTGTTTCATCTGTATGCTAGTAAATAATGTTTAAAAAGCATAAAAATTCAGCAGTTTATAAAGTAAACACTAAAAAAGAAAAAGCAATTGGTTAAGATGAAGTAGGGGGGTTCCAAATGAAAATATTCACTTTCAAAAGACTGAAGAGAATAACACATCAACATGTCTCCATTTCTCACCAGGTAGGCAGAAAGACAGACTCAAGAGAAGGCCACCACCCCTGCTTTAGCTGTTGCTTATGATCCTCACGTGGCCTCTGCCTGAGTCAGGACTAATCCTTACCCTGAAGTCCAGAGAGGAGATTTTTCGCCCCGCTTTCGGTAGCGGACATTGGTTTCCTCCCACCATGTGCTGAAACCCTGGTGGAGGGCCAGCCCCTGTGGCTTCTTTCCATGAACGGTGTGGACAAGACCCCTGCAAAAACACTTGTGACAAAAAGTTGAGGCCAATGCTTGCCGTAAGTTCTGTGCTGGGTGCCTCCCAGATAGAAAGACTGCCCGAGCGCATGGTGATGGCAACGGGTTGGCAGCTTCCCTCAGCACTCCAGGATGGGCTTGGGGAGCAATTTGAATGCTTTATTTTATATCAGCAACTTGCATACCCTCCTACCAGCGGCAGAAAGCTCTCAAACTGCCTACTGTGTGAACAGGGAGCTTTATTTAGTGCAGTCACGTGGAAATGAAGGGTCTTTCCCATTCCCCTGGTACTGCAGCTATTCTACTGACTAAAAATTCAACTAAGCTAAACATTATCCAAGATATGATATTCTATTATACTAGGTTTCAGTATATGTGTGCTACTACATATATTGAGGCTTCTTAAAAAAAAATTGTATTAAGGAGCAGCTGTAGTGTCTGCCCCAAAATGTGATAAATGTTTTCAGATCCCAAGAGATTATGAGAAATCAGAGAAATGTGAGGGTTCTTTTAATAGCGATAAAAGCCTAGTTTGATTTTTATGGATTTTTTTATCATTTCAAAGTATTCAATTTGCACTTAAGTCAGATTTTCTCTCTTTTCTCCAAAATCACAAGGAATAAAATCTACTTAAAACAGTGAAAAAGCAAGAAAAGGAAAATAAAGGCAGAAGTCTCAACTGTTTCAATGTTGTGGGGCTTAAAACCAGAAATGCTATGCTGGTCTGTTTGTTTGGAAAAAAGAAATACCACTGAATGATAGATATCTCACATTTTATTAAAAAAAAATTAGCACTCATACAAGAAAGAAATAATAAATATCAATTAACCATTATTATTCCAGTTGCATGTGATTATTACTTTGTTTTTATTGGAGAAATTTGGGGTTTTGCATATACTGTTTTTATTAAATGATTGCATTTAACCTGAAAGAACCTTAAAAATTAATCACTTTGTCAAATAACCACATATGAGGACCAAGGAAAAATTGGACTGTGGCAAAAAATACATGCTTTTATTGTACTATGACTTCTGATTTTGATTACTAGAGACCTTTGTTGCAGCCTTCATCTTTTGTTCTGATGAACCCATCTCTCTCTCTCTTTTAGCAGTATAACAAAAAGGCACATAATTTTAGATTTCAAAACTCTTTCTATACATTTCATTTTGGTTTGGTTTGCTTCTGTCTTTGTTTCTAAGTCACTGCCCTTGACAAGCAGTCAGTCTTCAATACAAGCTTTATGATTTATATAGCTCATACAACTGGATCAAAAAAACTTGTGAGGTTCAAGTTGTTATATCTGTCTTCTCCAGGACTGCAAGATATAAATAAACATAGAAAATTTTGGCTGAATATGGTAATAAAAAGTCACATATCTTGACTTCTGTATTTAGCTACTAAAAGGCGGGAAATATATTTAATATGTATGGAAATTTCAACTCTAAACTGGAAACTTTATTTATCGATCCCCTGATAGGCTTCTTAAGACTATTACAAGTGTGAACAAACAGAAATAATGAACTTAAATGCTATTCTGAAACTCATTTCAGGGGTGAGGCATCACTGATAAAAATGAAAATACTCTGGGTAGAAGGAAGACTTTACCTGTTGGAAGAATCTATAACATCCATTAGCTTTAAGGCTTGATCCACCCTCCTCTCTCTTTTCCAAATGAAAGAGTTTTATGTGAAACAGTGTTTCTGCTGCCTTCTTGGGATTCCCCATGCTGGGTAGCTGTGTAACTGCTGTATGGTGCCCTGATGGTAAATAGGATGGTACTGGTGGGTGATAAGTGATAATTTTATGACTGGAATGGTATATGTTTGCATGTATTTGTTTTAAGCAAAAATAAATAAGCTGATAAGAAAAAAGTCAATATATAAGGATAATACCTGAGAGACATCTACTGTTATGTGTTTGGGAAATATGTCCTATGGCCATAAGTACTATACTTCTGACACATCTTCCGAATAAAGTCAGACCTAGAGAGTGATTACTATACAGCTGTTCCTCTCAAATAAGGAAAGTTCAAATCAATTTCCATAGAGAGAATTATAGAAGAGCCAAGAAATAAAAATGCATCAAAAATGTTAGATTTTTTTGGCAGTGAGAACAGAGAAAAAAATCTGAAATTTGTGTAACATTTTTAAAAATATGTATTTTTCATAGAAGAGTCCCAAGAAAAATTCCACTCTGAAAGAAAAAATTGAGATTTGTTTCCAGCTTGCTCCATGCCAGCATGTCAGTTACATCTTTTGACCTCTTCAACTGTAGACCTCCCTAGCCTAGAAGAGGTTGGTTTGGTCCAGCAAATTGCTCTTTGGGGAGGCAATGAACCTCACATGCTAGGAAGAAAGTTAGCATAGTATGCTGGTTTTGGCTGGGATAGAGTTAATTTTCTTCACAGTAGCTAGGATGAGGCTATGTTTTGGATTTGTGCTGAAAACAGTGTTGATAATGCGAGATGTTTTTGTTACTGCTGAGCAGCACTTACACAGAGCCAAGGCCTTTTCTGCTTCTCACCCCAGCCCACCAGCGAGCAGGCTGGGGGGGCGCAAGGAGTTGGGAGGGGACACAGCTGGGACAGCTGACCCCAACTGACCCAAGGGATATTCCGTGCCATATGATGTCATGCTCAGCATATAAAGCTGGGGGAAGAAGGAAGGAAGGGGGGGACATTTGGAGTGATGGCGTTTGTCTTCCCAAGTAATGGTTTTGCATGATGGAGCCCTGCTTTCCTGGAGATGGCTGAACACCTGCCTGCCAATGGGAAGTAGTGAATGAATTCCTTGTTTTGCTTTGCTTGCGTGTGCGGCTTTTGCTTTACCTCTTAAACTGTCTTTACCTCAACGCACAAGTTTTCTCACTTTTACCTTTCTGATTCTCTCCCCCATCTCACTGTGAGGGAGGTGAGCGAGCGGCTGCGTGGTGCTTAATTGCTGGCTGGGGTTAAACCACAACACGTAGGAAAGTGCCTGAATGAATGGCAGGAAACTAGCCAAGTAGTCAATCAGTTTTTTGTAATTCTCATCTAAACTTCTGACAAATCTGATAGGTCTTGACTGGCCATTCCCAGTCAGTGGAAACTATTCCATGTTCATGAAAACATTCAATTACTTGTAATGACTTTTGGATGACTGATGTTACAGTAGGAACCTTCAGGAGAAGAGTGTTGGAAGGGAAAAAATAAAGCGGAAGAGGCTATATTCCTGCATTAGCTGAATTTTCTATGCCATTTTCCTCCCAAAATACTGCTACTTTTTGCTGTAAAATTTCTTATCTCAAAGTGTTTGGACGGTGTCTATGAGGTGGGAAATACAGCTCTTCATAAACCAGGGAGAACTGAATTTGTTGGTTAGATTCTGCTTTCTTCAAGGTGTCCAAATTGCAGGTGAGCAGAGTTGTTTCCATTAAAAGTCTTTTAACCTTATGAGACTCAAAAAATATTAGAAATAACAAATAAAGGAACAAAGAGGTCTGTGAGTGAAATACTGAAGAATAAAAATACTGATGAAAAAGCTGTGATTAAACATTTTTCTGACAAAATGTCTCTGTGGACAGAGTAGCTTTTTTACGGAACGTGACTGTCCAACACATTTAGATTTCAGTGGTTTTAGATCTCTTTATTTTTAATAAAAATTATTTTTAAGAACTGACAGGAGAAAAACAGTTAATTTCCAATCAAACAATATCATAGAGGTCTGTGAGTGCAGAGGAAATTTCAGTCTTAAAGTATAGCAAAAAAAAAATCATCATATTCATATAAATTGCAGATTTAAAAAAAAAAATATTATTTTCCGTTAGTAAAAGTGTTTTCAACTTTGTGACTTTTTAAACTGAAGAGCTGTCAAGAAGAAACACCTTTAGCTAATCCATTGCATTTATATCTCTCTAAAAGAGGTTGAATTCGGAGTATTGATTTACCTAAGGAAAAAAAAAAAAAAGAAACCCTTACCATCTCTCTCAACCTTTTACTTTTTAAACTTTCTAACTTCAAGGCTTTATTGTATAGCAGATTTAAATCTGACATTTGGAGTAAATTTCAATAGAGCTCAGAAGAACCTAAGCTCTACGAGTCTGTGGTACCCTTTAAAGTCTAACAGCTGAGTCACTCTAGCCCAGATCTGCATTAAAGAAAGCGGAGCTGGGTAATTTGATGTTGTTGGACTTCAGATTTGTGGGCTGTTATATCCAATCAGTATAATCATTACAGTGATATGCACAAAAAAATGCTGTTGCTTATTCTACAACACCATCTCTGCCACACTGACATAATAACAAATGTGGCGCTCCAGTGACGTGGTGCAATTTGAATTACTTAGTATGATATGAGTATACATAAATATACTAAACTTTTTCCTACTTGAAAAAGATTACATTAAAATAGCAGTATGCCAACCCATGCAAACTGTAAACCCACTAAGCAAGTCATCAGAGTGTTTTATCAGTCCTGCCTCTTCCTATGAGCCATGCAGTATTTTATGCCCCTTCCAAACCCCTTCACAGCCTTCATCTATTTATCCAGTGAGATCTCTGTCACTGGCCACGTGCCCTCTTATCCAGAGTCTGGTCTCACATATGACTGCAGGCAGCATTTGACACAGGAACCAGAAAGACACCTCCACAGCAGCAAATCTATCCCATTATTGTTTTTATTTAAAGCTTTCCCTTATCCATTCCCACCTCTTTCTTTGGTGTGACAATAGTTTTCCATAGTTACCAAGTCAGTATAGTTGGGACTGCAGTTATATATGCTTCTAGGTACACAGTTGTTTTTTAATTCTTTTTCATTCAGCTGATTTGTGACCTTGCAAAATGAAAAGAATGATGCCTTGTTTGTCAACTTGTTTGTGCTTTAGAGAGGAAAAATGCTATAAGAGAACTAGGTTGGTTTGTGACTATTATCCTGGCCTCTCTCCCATTATTTTGACTGCGTTATGCTTTGGAGAAATCATTTCTGTTTGTATATCTGGGTAACTATCTATCCATCTGCACAACTAGCATTTAGGCAGAGGAAATATTGAACAAAAAGGTGTTTGTTTTTTTATTTTGATTTTTGGTTTTGATTTTTTTATTCAGCATCTAGCTTTCCAAGAAAAAGATTATAGATTTCTGAGTTTGCTTGTTTGTGAGCAAAGGTGATCATTTTTCCACACTGCGATAATTCGGCTGAAAAGAATATTCCTGTATAGCAAGAACAACAATGTGCGTGCAATTTGGGGGGCAGTAGTATAATATATGGCAGAGAACAAGAACATCCCAATGACCTCATGCCAAACGCTGTGTTACTGCATACCTCAGTTTCCCTAGCTACCCAAATGTAATGTGTTGTTTTTCCCTCTTTGCAAATACTGATAATACGAAGGCTTAAAAACTTACAAATGCATGGTTTGGAAAGCACTGTGACAGAGCTGTATATTTTCTTGAACTTGAACCTTTCAAAAGCTGAATAATTGGTCCTTCTTGGTTACAAATTGCAGAGATAAAAGGAATGCTCTTTTTTATTATTTTTAAATCATTTGTTTCAGCTCAGAAAGCATCTCTCCTGTTCACACTTGGCCATCACATTATCTACCCTTCACATGCAGATTTTTCTTTTTGCTCCCATGGTAATTGCAATATCCAGTGTACATGTGCATCTTTGATCACTGTTCAGCTGATATCTCAGTGGTTAGCAGAGAGGTAAGAGGCTTCCCTGTGCAGGAGATTGATCTTTTGTTGATTTGTTGGTTATTATATCGGTATGGTATACAAAAGCACAAAAAGTTTTTAAAGATGACCAAAATCAATTATTCCTTGTACAAAAAACATCATGGGAGTGGCTAGCTGTGACTTAAAAAACAAAATTAAAAAATGATCCTTGAGGTGAGATAGGAAAGACTTGCTTTTAGCCTATCATGATCATCTGGGGCTGGAAGCCTGTGTGTCTGGCAGAATATATGAACAACAGGATGCGCATTCCAGCTGCTATTTGAGGTTGCACTTTCTTCCATCAAGACAAGTCAAACACAGATTACCAGCTGTCTGACACTCCCATCACAAACAAAGAATTGGATCCCCCACTAATTACTTTTACTGTGACTTCTACGAGCCCCTTGTCAAGCCCCAAATTTGGATTAGAGTTGCATTTATAAAAACTAAAGGGCTTACCTGATGTGTGGGACTTGTGGTGGATGTTTTTATGGGGATTAAAGGTGAAATGAAAATCCAGGTCCCACAGAAGCAAGTAGAAAACCACTACTAATGTCATTAGAAGTCAGATTGGACTGTTAAAAAAATTCCTGCGTAAAAATAAGACATTTCTAGTCATGCCTACAAGGAAAAATGCCTCTGCAAGTTTTCTCCCTGAAAAATGGTGATGGAACTTTTGGGGCTTTTGGTTTTCCTCTTTTCACACTCTGTATCTGATCTGTAGTTATCATGGACAGCCAGATATGAACAAGTTTTGGATACGTGTGCTCCATATCACTATGTTATTTAGAATGATACATTACTCTGTATTTATATTTAGGTCAAAGAGTTTTCTTACAGATTTGCTGTGAATGTAATACATAAAAGGATAATGTAGATGTGATAAATAGTGCAGTTTGAGGTGATTACAATGGGAAGAGGGGTTTGTATAAATGGCCAATATATTTCAAAAAGTCTTCATCTTTTGAAAGCGTAAAGATGACTAATGCCTTCACTTAGAATGAAAGAACTCTAGAAATAGAAAAGTTTCATTAGTACTTCTTCCCTAATCACTCACAACAACCATCAGCTGCCTACTGGGTGAGTGGGTGGAGGAAATATTCTGAAAGCCCCTCAAAATCAATTAAAAGATTTTAATAAATTCAGTGGATGTTGAATCATCTGGAGTGAGTGCTGAAGGGGGAATGGCAAATTCTCTGCAAAACTTAAACTTGCTTAGGAAAGTCCTAAAACAGGTATTACTCTCCAAAAGTGCTCAGATCTCTTTCACATTCAAATTTGCCTTGTTCCCACCTCAAAACTCTTAGAAGCAAAGCATTTAATATCTCGGTACAACAGTAATAGGGTAATACTTTTTTTCCTTATCCAAGCCATCCATCTATAACTAGGTGTGCAGAGAAGAGTCCAGAAGAGGGCAAGAAAGTCCAAACCTACAAAATGAGGAAAGATGAAAGAAATTTGAGATTTTCAGTTCAGAGAAAGAAAATGCATAGGAAGTCGCTGTGGTGTTCCTCGAATATGAAAAAAGTCACTGAAAAGGCAAAGAGAATAAACTGATTTCTGAGAATAGGTTGGGAAGCCATGGACTTGTACTGAATCAAGGTACATGCAGGTTAGACACTCAGTAAAGCTTTCTAGCAGTGGGAATCAGGAAGCAGTGAGGGATTGCCAAGGGACACATTGGATCCAAACAAGTTAGACAAGGGTCTGTCAGGGGACAGTTGGGTAAAGCCAATCGTTCTCCTATGTTACCTCTCCTATCCTAAAAATGAAACTAATGATATCTGTTGACTTGCAACATAGTGTTCTTTTGAGCATTAATTACCTACCACCTACCAAGACCTTGAATTTTAAACAGCTTTCATTTATTATTCTCATGTTCGTCTCCTATACTCAGTTCCATGACTGCCTGTGTATTGCAGGTGGTCTAAATCCTCATTAACTCAAACTAATCTTTACTTGTCTTCCTTTTTTCTTTTTTTTTTTTAATCCATGAACAAATCCCAAATGTCCTTTTTATTAAGTATTCACCCTGCAAATTTGGAAAAGTAGTAATTTTGTAACAGCAGTTTTGTGATCCTTGTCTTGCTGAGCGTACTAGCTTGTCTGTTCTGGATTTGGTTGTATTGCTGTTCAGTGCAGGCAGTTGACCTTATTTTTATAACTTTATTCCCAAACCAATTTTTATTTATTTATTTTTTTTAATTCTAAAGTAACTCCCATTTAATTTCATACACATTATTGTCTTTGGCTACTAAGCACCAAAGTAAGATTAATCTTCTTTAAGGAAAAAAAAAAAAAGGAAAAAATGTGCTTTTGAAGCTATTATCAACCAACATGCATATTTTTCCCAAACTTGCATTATGCAAGCTCAAAAAATATTATAGTATGTAATGTTTCCTAACAAGAATGAGCTGTTTAATGCATTAAACTACCAGAGTAACAAGATAGCAAAATTAATTTTTTTCTTCAGTATCTTACATATTGCTAAGTATTTTAAATTTATCACGCATAGGATTTATTCTGAATGCATGTTTTTAATGCTTTATGCAGACAATGGTTGTCTCAGATCCTCCAAAGCACAAATTAAAAACCAATGGTTAGTTAGGTAAAGTTGGGATCCTTATTGACCTGAAATTATACCCTAATTGACAAGTCAGTTAAGCATGTGTTTAAACCCATCCTTTTTCAGCAAATAATTTCATCTTAACTTTTTGGCAAAAATTTAAAGTTAAGCATAAATGTACGTAATGAGTCTTCAAGCATATTATTTAGTGGTTCTCCAAGTAGGTTAATTAAGCCCTGGTAATGAACAAGACAATACTGATAGTAAATATTGAATTTTAAATCAAGCATTCCTATGGTTTTGACACCCTTTTTTTTTTTTCTTTTTGTTGTTTCCTTTTGCATGTATTCATTTGATGACAGTATCAAAACCTAGGGATGGAGACAAATTCAACATCTTATACTTCCTCTTTTCTCGTGAATTTTTTTTTTTCCTCATAGAAGGTAATTCCCAGAGGATTCACAGGCTCTCAGCTGAGATCACCATGTGATGCCACCTTGAAAATAAGGGCTCTGGTCTCAGAGTAGAGTCCCCAGCACTGGCTCACTGCTGAGTGAAGTCTCAGAAACTGTGACTGGAAATAGGATTATATTTATAGATCTGCTACTCGGTCTTAATTCAGTATAGGGGTCAAAGAACTTACTAAACGTAACATGAATGGGAGCAAGTATTTGGCATTAAAAAAATGAAAAAGGAATACCAAAGGTACAAAGATGAAGAAGCAGCCTTTTTTCCATTTCCATTTATTAATATTACAACTCTTCAGAGGGCAGTATACATATCACCAAGCACTGGTTCAGAAATGTAATACTGACTGCTAGGAAACAAATTCTCCATGTGGGTGTGATCTGATATCTAACCAATGTGTTTGTAGTTTCAAAGTTTGACAGGCTCTAGCTGGCTAAAAAGGTTTTGGTGCATGCTTCATTTTTCTTGAGGAGGGCTGTGACTTGGGGGGGTGGTGGTGGGGTGTTCCAGTAATACTGGAAAGGTTGAAAAATTACCTGCAAAAACATTTCTATGTACAGCAGACCTGATATGAGCAGGAGTATCAGGACAGTGAAGATGTTTTGGGGTTTTAGACTTGGAATGGATTTGGTTATGATTTGGATAAGGTCAACAAATACTGACAAAGCAAAAAGATTTCTGAAAGTAGACTGCTGTTTTGTATCAGAACACAGTACTTGATGGAAGGAAGTTGAAGACTATTTTATACTAAGGACAGGGTGCCCATTTCAGACACAGGGTAGCTTAATTGGAGTAATTCATCTAGAGATATGTTGAATTCTCCATCTCTGGAAATCAAAGACTGGAAACCTTTTGAAAACTAAGTCAAATCAGAATCATAGCCTTGATGTAGAAATGCAGACAATAGTTGTTCCAGATGCTCCAAAGCACAAGTTCAAACCAACAGTAAGTAAACTAGCAAAGGTTATTTAGCCTGTGCTATGGAGGGCGCTGGAGGAAATGATCAGCTGACACCTCAGTCTTTAAAAATAGTTAATGTGAATTGCTACTGTGTCACAATCATGGTTTGGCTTTATTACCATATAAACTATCAGACTATCATCTAGAATTCTTCTATGTTAGCTCTTTTTTATGATACAATTTCTCTCTATTCCCCCCCCCCCCCATCATGCTCTGGTCATGTTCATTTTTGCTTTATAATCATAAAGAAATAAGAAATGTATTTTTAATTAATTTGTTTTATTTAAGTCAAAGCACCTGCTCATAGTTTATGGGAGTTAGGTCTCTAAAGAAGAATGTTCTGATTCCTGATATGACATTTCAGAGGCTGAAATTTGATTTACACCTACTAGGAATCTAGCCCAGTAGTGACATGCTCTCACAGTGGATTTCCTAAACCTGGCAAGTCAACAGCTGAGAACCACCATAGACAAATAAGCCAAAATACAGCCAGGCAGGTCATTTCCCTTGAGAAGCAGTATACTGAAACTTCATACTTCCTTCACTCTATGTGTTTTTTCATAATAAGATATTACTTGTACTCTTTTGACAGAAACTGCCAGAATTGCTGCTCGTGCTAAGTATAATAGATTCTATTTAACTCATAGTGCTCTGGCACTTGTCACTAAGTAACTAAAAAAATCCTTAGGAGATCATTTTGTACATGAAGAAGTTAAGATCTATCACAGACCAAGCAACAAAATGAAAATAAAACGTGTGACTTAAGCAAAGTAATAACACGCAGATTTCAAAATACCATAGTTATCTCCTTTATTGACTCCAGGCATGGGAAACAGAAATACTGGCCTTGCAGGATGATCCTTTCAACTCTACTGGAAGCCAAATTCCAGTCTAAAATACATCCTAATTTTAGAAGTGAATTTTTAAATCCATTTTCTTAGGAACAACATTGCTGTGACTGACCTTGAAATATTTGCCTCTTTATAAACTTACTCTGAAACATCCTGCCACTTCTTTTTCTTTCCAGTCCCTGGAGCTGAGATGCATCATTGTTAGTTTTCAGCATTATTATTTGTTCTGCAGAGTGAACTTACTGTGTAATTATATCTACTAGTACCAGTAACTACCACCAGCTACAACCCAAACAGGACTACTGCGTAAGATAGTCCTTCACAGAAGCCTCCTTTAGTTATTCTTGTGTTAAATCACACTGTGTCACTTCCAAAAATATCCCACAACCAATTGCATGCTGCATCCTAAGGGAAAGGAAACTCAAAATCACAATGGTTTCTAGATAAAACAGAAATGATGGCACTATCATCTTTCCTTCAGACTCTTTCCAGGCTCCTGTGATCCTTGCAAAGATGTGACACATTGGTATGGTCTCCAGCAAGTGCTGATAACACCTTGCGTACAGTATAAAGATGCCACTGGGAAATCTCAGAGATAAGCAGCAGTTAAACTCAGGCTGCTTATTTAAGGGTCACATGTGTTAGGTGTATTATCCACTGACATTTGGGCATAAGCCTCGCCTGTGATTACTGCATGAATCAGTAGTTCATAAAACACAGGATTCCCAGGTTTGTCTATATTACCAACCAGTGCAGTGCCAAAAAAAAAAAAGAAAGATTTGGGGGTTCATTTGACACAATCCCTTACAGCTCTTGAATCCTATGTCTGCATGGCGTGTGTGCCAGCAAAGAGGCTCATGCAGGTTGCCGATCCTGTCCGCATACCCCGTGTCTCCGCCCGGCAGGTGATGGTGCACCCACCTCACAAGTGGGCTCTGCCGATGACAACCTTGCACAGGGCTTTGGCCAACAGGGGAACTGCTTGAGCACACACGGTGCCCTCGAGCCGGTACCCTTTGCTTTCTAGTATAAATATGAGGCAAATTTACACCTGGAAAGGACCACTTGAGCACATCAAAATGCTAACACAGATACTCCAGCATACTCTAGCTGCTAGCTGTACTCATTCACTATCTCATACCAGCACTGGATTTCGGTAACATAAAGCATTCAGCAAGTAAAATGCTAATGTTAGAATTCTCTATGAATTTTTCTAGAGCTTCTTGAGCACTGATAACACTGGAAGGCTCAGTGCATTCAACATCTGAGCGCCATATAAAGCATTAAAGAGACACTGAGCAAAACAGTTACCATCCCCAGTCACACACCAGCACATGTACTGACAGCATACATTCCCTGTGGCAAGGACCCTCTGTACCTTTACGTTTTCTACCACACCAGATGCACACGTAGTTCCTGATAATATTTAAATAACAATACAAGCAGTAGTTCTGCTCTGGTTTTATATAAGGCACGCTTGTTCCACCAGATATTGTCAGGGATGAGAAAATTATAAGAATGCTTGCTGTTCTGTGTGATAGCAGTGGGGTTTTGTTTGGTTATGTGTGCACGAATAGCCTGAGGAGTTCACAAATGTGTTTGATTTGCATTGAGTGAAGAACCTTAGAAACTGCTGTGATGAGCAATGAGGAGAAGCACAAGTTAATACAGCAAGCAATCAGTTGGTGTGTAGCTCTCTTTCATTAATACAAAGACATCTTGTCTTTGAAAACCAGATGGTTTTATTTAGTTCTTATACGATGGCAAATCCATGAGCTGAGATCAGAGACAGACTGGAGATCAGAACATTTTGTTGATTGCAACCAAGAGCTGCCAGGCCCACAGAATCCATCACTCATTCCAGGAAGGATTTTAACCATGGGTTTTTGCAGTCAGGCCCACCTCCTGGTGCTCTGAAAACATCTTCTGCATACAGTCTGCATTTCTTGATTTATATACAAACATCTGAAGAGCCTACACACTTTGTTCTGTCATTCCAGGACAAGGCATGGACAATCAGTTTTCCCAGAGGGAAATTAAAGATAACTCTAGCCCAGCCTCCAGAGTATTTATTGACAAGTATATATTGACTGTCCTCTTTGGCCTTTCTGAGTCTGACAAATGATTAAACAGGGAACTCTATCACATCCTTGGAAATGCTGATTGAAAATGGTGGATCAGTGATAATATTGAACATGGATAAAAAGTAGTCATATATCACTGGGGTTTAATCTCTTTTGCAGAAAGGAGAGCATATTGATCAGAATCAGAATGCTTAAAGTTAGGTACACCTTAAATGACAGTATTGGCGCCTAGACATGCATCAATAAGGCTATTTTAATGTGTCTTATATTATTCTGCCCAAATTATTTCATTGGCTCTTCTATCATCCTTCTAAAAACCTATCGATCTCTTATTTTCAGTTATTGTTGTTTTACGCCAGGATGTTCTTTGTTGCACTTGCAATGATGTTGCAGTTTTTTGATGCTGTTGGAATCTCACTGAGATTGTTATTTGGTAAGTTACAATCCCTGGGTGTAAATGTGTAGTGAATCTAATGGACTTCTTGCTTTCAGTCTCTGTGTCTCTAAGCCTCTGGTGCATTTGTCAAAATAGTCTTACTTGGAAGTTCTAGAACTATTCCTAAATTGCAAAAAAATGCTAAAAAAAAAGTCAAGGACACTTCTTTCTAGTCTTAGAGCAAGGAGAGAGGGGAAAAAAAAAGGCATTTCATACTATTTTCTACATTCTTCTTTCCTTTTTTTTGGTAATTAACTTGATGTCAAAGGTGAAGTATTCAAATTTTTTTTCTTATCACTCTCTGCTCTGATTAACATCAAGAAAATGGTGAGAAGACATTGTTGTGCATAAGTTTCAAACAACCATGAATGTTAACTAAGTGTAAATGCTGAGGGATTATTTCTGTAGATCATCACCTGCAACAGAAGACAAAGCAACTGTAAACTATTGAAAAGAACATCACCCAATTTTGTATTGTGCATGTTCCCTTTCTTTAAAGTAAAAGGGTATATGAATGTTAACAAAATTTCAGTCTCTGGAAAATGTCTCCAAGGCTTCATACAGGAGCTGGAAAAGTGCTGAAACTGTCTGCTCTTACTGGTTTAGCAATGTCTTCCTGCCACCAAAGGTCATTCATAATAGAAACAGGGGCTGGCTGAATAGACAGTTTACCTATTTATGGGCATATTTATAGACTTGACATATTTAATAGATCTAGCTGGCATGGAATATACCATTCATTTTGCAACAAAAGCTAGCCCCACCCCCCCCCCTTTTTTTTTTTTCCATGTTGGTAGGATGAAGAAGAACAGAACCATTTTCTCATTTGGCTTGTTTCATTTGAAAGTCCCTTTGTAGATCAGTAAATCAGTCTTTGAAGTAATCATGTCCAGATCGTTAAACGTACCCTGCAAATACCGTTGTTAATACAATAGTCTGCTTGATTCCACAAAAGAAATCTTTTGCACATAGGCTACACTCCTTATTTTGTATGCAAATATGTGAAGGGACTACACATTACTGACATTGCAGGAAAAGCTTGGAGAATGACTGCTCTGGATCTGAAGAAGAAAAAAACCTCAGAACTTGCATTTTTAGGTGAAAGGATGAGAAGGGTGGTTCACAGTTCACCAATTAGTACTCAAAGAATTGGGATCTTGTGGTTATTTTTGTCACTGGGAAATTTGCAGCTAGTTGTAGCTATAAACTGCTGTTTATTAGGCTGATAGTACAACTGGCTTGCTAATTCTGCATCAGTTCAGATGGTAATCTGTACTGTGGCAGAATGGCAAGGAACTGACATGACATGTATGATGTTGTACCTTTTAGCAAACTAGAACTCTTTGGATGTGAATTAAGTTCCTGTGTCACTTACAATCTGTTCCAAAGCTGCTTTCTTTGAAGAAAAAAAAAAAAAGAGTATTCACCCTTCTACCGTCTGTGGCATGTAGCTGAATTCACATAGAATACTTCAGGTCATTTAAAACAAGCATCTTCCCAATCAGGAACATATGCTCCTTAAATAGTCCATCAAATTCAGAATGCTAATATGACTTGCTGTTTGCTGTTGCTGTTGTTTTTCCTGAAAATCACCCTTTCATGCAGACTCTGACAATTCTGATGAAATCAGAAGAAAGCACAGATCCTGCATCAAGATCCATTTTAAGCTATGTTTCTTTAACCTGTAAAACAAGTCATAACATACTCTGAAGCACTGTCTTTTAAATTAAACATTTGCCAAGATGCTATACTAAGGTACTCCATGATGGTAAATGGATGAAATGAAATTCTCTGGGATTGCCTTTGTAATAGGATAAACAGACTTGCATGTCATTGCAAAGACCTTGATTTATTACATTTTGTATTGGATTCAGTCATGAGCCATCAATTATTTGCACTGTAGGTTATTTTTCTCAACTCATTGACTATTTGTTGCATACAATTTGTGACACTGTTGCAAATTTCTGGCCTTTTGCAAAAATCCACATTGAATCAGCAGTTTCTGCTATGTGCTCTCAGGCTAGATCCTTCTCAGCACAGAGGTGGTGTGGTGTTCCATTTTGTCTGTTGCACTTCCTAAAGACTTGCCCCAATACAGCTGCACTCATTCCCCTAATCCAGCTATGCTTTCAGGTATTGTTACCTTTTCTCTTTGGATTTCTTTTATAAAGGCAGAAATTTTCTGTGGTCACCAGTGACTTCAAAGGGTCTGACACAGGAAAATTTTTGTCTCCTTGCCTGTCTCTTGCCTGCACAGCAAGTTGTGCTTTGCCATTTATAATATCCAGAAAGCAGCTACCTTTTCCTCACCACTGTCATCATTATCTGCTGTCTACTAATTCTAATCTCTTACCTCTTGTAACAGTTCCCAAGCAAACAAGGCCATAAGCTAATAAGGAGCAGTCATTTTGCACACTTGTTTTTATTCATCTACACAGATAGCTGCAAGCTGTATGGTAGGACCTGCCTCCACAGCCAGATCTGGTCTCAGTCCATTCTCACTGTGTGCTTCCTCTGGATGTGTCGGCAGTGGTGTGCCTGGACTATATGGCTTCAACTCTCAGTTATTAGTGCATCCCTGTGCTGACATAGCCCTATGGCTGCCAGTCCAATGATCAAAATGCCTGGGAAAGCAAACAAAGAACGACCATTATATTCAGCACTTTGACCTTCTTTGACCGGCCTTGTGTGGTGAATGGTCTGTACTCCCCAGCTGCAGTCTGACTTGTGTCACCAGCTGTCCTTCTCCTCAAAACATTGTTATCGGTGTGGGAGTACTACACAAGTATAGCTATCACTGCTCCGTACAACTACATCAAGATTTGCAATCTGCATATGCTCCTCCTTAGGCAGATTTTGAAAGCTTCAGAGAGGTCTTACCAGAAGGTGTGGACCATGAACACTGGACTGTTTGCTGTATACCCTGGCCACTGACTTGACAAAGAAGTCAAGAGCAGTTTCGAATAATTCCTGTGATCTGGACACAGTTGAACTCGAGGGAAAGAATCCTATTGCATTAAGCTTTGGATCAGATCTCTCCCTAAGCCCAGATGAAGAAATAATCACCAAGCTTTTCTGTTAGCAAAATATATTGAGGATCACTTGTTATGTTGCTATCCTCTGTAGATTTTATTCAATAGGGACAAAATGCAGGCCGTTGAACTTGCCTTAGGGGAGAAGTCTGGGGATAGACTTCAGCCATTTAGTCATGAAGTGGATGGAAAGACCCATATTACCTGGTTAGTTCAGTGTGTGATAGTATCTGTCACATTAAGACATAGAATGTCTCTGTCAATTAAGATGTAGAATAAGTATCACAGCTTTTAAGGCCCAAAGTAGTTGTTTTGATCCCACTATCTAACCCATCTTATAATGCAAGTGATATAGTCATCCATGTGTTTATCATGACAACAATTTCTTCAGCTGTACAGATGTGGATTTGGGAGGAGTGTAACTCATTCTCACCTCCAGAACTGTATTATCAAAAAGTCAGCTGTGGCTGTCTTCCTCTGTCATATGAGAACTTCACTTACTAATGAAGGTTTTCTCTGCCTGTGGCTACCCAGTCCTCTGTGTTTCTCTTTATGTTCTTGTATATCCTTTCAATTTCTACAAATGGGGAGAAATCAAAATTCACAGTGACTGTATATAATTTGCATACTATACATACTGTAATTTCTCCAAAGGTGACATATTGTCAGCATGTGTAAGTTATTTATTTGCAAAAGTTGTGAGATGAGTTCCAGAGGAGTCTGCATTGCTAGGAAATAACTCCCTCTTTGAACACACACCAGCTGCTTCCCTTTTTCACCGGGGTGTTTGCATCATGTCACCACCTGACATGATTTGCCCTGGAGGCTCCAGGAAGGAATAGAAAGGTTGCCATGTTAATTAGAGGAGAGTGATAAAACCTGATGTTTTATTTATTTTCTTGAAGAGGGATTTGTGCGTCTTATCCTGTTTTATGGTAATATTTTTATGATGAAATTTTTTAAGATCAGTTCAGAATCAGTTCCCTGAGGAACAAGTGCTACAGCAAATTACAGAGGCCCCCAGTGCTTGAGATTTCTCATTAAAATTAACCCACCCCTAACTGCAGTTAACAAACAGTCATCACATCTTCAAGGACTCTAACTTAGCTCCTGATGATCACATTGGTAGAATTAGACATATACACTGTTTAAGGATTTATCTTTAATGACTGAGATGGAGTCCGTACTGTGATTCAAACCACTAGTTTAGAAACACTGCAGATACCTGAAGGTTGCAGCAAGTTATGCCAGGAAGGGAACAGAGTTATCTAGGTCCATCTCGCAGAGGTTCAAGATCTGAACACCTTCATGGATCTTGGCCCACGGTGGTTCTTTTGCCTGGCAAGCATCAACACTTGTGCGAAATGGACTTTTGAGTAATTGGCTGTTGGCAGAACTCAAGGAGTATGTTGTTGTGTTGCTGTAACTACAAAGACTCGTCACACTCAAATGGGGTCAGGATAAGTCTGGGTGTAAGAATGCCCCATGGCAATTAAATGAACACAGCTCTCCTCTTGGTACAGAGCTGGATTTAGACCTGTGGGGACTAGAAAGCCAAGGGGTAAAACAGAGAAGAATAGTTGTGTTTTCTTTGGTCTCAGATTTGTCGTAGTTCAAGTTTAGGCTTCAGAGTGACAGACTAAGCTGTCACGCATTATGAAACCTTTGCTGAAGATCAATGTTTTCATTCTTTTCTTGTGATCCAGAGGAATTAAGTGGTTAAAGACCAAAAGGCAAAGACCTGACTTTTATAGACATCTTGCTTTAAAGATCCATTTTGCGTAAATAACTTGACTGAACCAATCCATGCTGCAGCCTTGGTATTTACATTATAATAGTCCCTAGAAACTCCAGCCATGCATGGGGTGTCATTTTTCTAGATACTAGTATAAGACAGCTTAGGTGGGGAAAGGAAAAAAAATGTCCTATAAGAGAAAGACCATTTAGTACATACTAACTTCAAGCACAAATTAAATGCAGTTGCCAGTCAGCAAACCACTTCAGCATTCATCCCAATGAATTTAGCTCATCATCTACTTGGGGCAAACAGTGTTTTACACTTGGGTAAACAGTTTACCTCAGCAGGATTCTGGTTCTTGATTGTGGCTACTTGAAGCAATTGCAATATGAATGACAATAATAATACTAATGAGTCTCATTAATTAGGATCACATACTGCCAAAAATACCTCTGAAAAACACCTTTCCGGTTCCAGATTTTGTACAATTTATTGTGGTTTCTACTGAAAAACTTTTGGGTTTACCTTTGAGCTCTTTGCCCTGGCTGTGATTTTAATAAGAGGTTGTTTTCATGCAAATAGCATATTATTCACAATTTTCCAGTGTTTGTCTTATGCTGATTACATTAGCAGCTTGTCTTCTGTACTTGCAGTCTTGCTGCTAATAATTTTACAGATCATATAATGAAGTTAACGAATACAACTGTGTCACTTTCATTGTCTATACCACCAGTGTACATGGATGAAGAGAGGCTGCTGTGATAATTTTGGAAGGACTCAACAACCCACCATGTGTTGGAGGCTTAACCCATCAGATGTAGGAGCTTTTTGCCATTGTCTAGCACTCTTCTCCAAGTCCATTGCTTGCTGAGAAAAAAAGAAGGATTTTCATTCTGTTTCCTAAGGGTCCATCTTCAGATTCTATTAAACCTATTATTTGGACAGAAGAAAACTTGTCAGTCCGAAGAAAATGGTACAAAGACACAGTTTTTGCTCTAATTGTCACAGATTTGAACAATGTGTCATTGTTAAAAATTTAAATGCATCACTTTACAAAGCTGTTTATGTAGCATGTGAATTATTTGGGATAAGTTTCATTATGGTGATTAATATGCATGACACTGCATCGCAATATGAAACCTATTAAGCCTGGATTGTTTATTTTATTGTTGTTGTTGTTCTTTTGATGGTACGCAATTTAAGAGCAAAACCACCCCCTCTCAATAAGATCTCAGTGTCTTTTCATGGGTTCAATCTCAGTTCGTATTTCTGAGATGGGATCATGTTTTTGAAGTGTTAATTTATATGCATAATACCTTTGTTACATACAATTCATAAAGAGCAGTTGGGTTTATAATATACACGGAAACTAATTTTCTTGTAGTTAGGCTTTTGAGCTTTGTACAAGATAGACACTATAGAGTTTCCTTGAAAGACCTTCAATTAACACTAGCTGAGGATACGCAACCACAGAGCTGTGACTTGGGTTTGCATCTGAACAGCCCTTACTGCAAATGAAAGGCAAATTGAACTGGAACTGCCTGGGTTTGCCTCTTTTTTCTCAAAGCCTTGTAGTGCTGTGAATTTTGCCCAAACCTTGGCCCTAATGCAATTTGCACCCTTTTGAGAAACTAGGAGGAATCCAGAGTACGGTATAAAGCATAAAACCTAGAGACTTTCTAATTGGTTTAGGTTTCATTTTAAATGTTCCTATGAGTTTTGATGAAAAGCATCTCAATAGCACTATACAACAAAAAACTCCCTGTCAGTCCAATTTCCATAGATCTAACCTAGTTAGACTTCTGTGAAGCTTGTCATATTTTACTATAAGAGAAATGATTAATTAAGATGAAAAGGAACAGAATTAGTAGAAGGCCTGTAAGGTGCATAAGAAACTGAAATACAACAAAGGAAAACATTAGGCTGAAGGGAGCTTTGTAGCTGAGATCCTCAAACCTCCACATTGTTTAATACTGTCTATCGTGCTAGTCATTATGACTAGCATCATAAACGCTTTTGAAATGTGCTAATATTTCAAAGGTAGAAAAGATGCCAATAAAGAAGGAGGATCCAGGTACTATACAGAATTTACTGAGTGACCTTGAGGTCCCAGAGTAATGGAAACAGAAGGTCATGCATGCCAGAACTAATACCAAATATTGGGCACTGTCAATATTTAGCACTAGGAGGGAAGGAGAGTAGCCTGGGTGTTTTGGTCAATCACAGTATGACTACATAATACCTATGGAAAAAAGCAAATATTGCTCTACCATGTCTCAGGCAAAGTGTTTGCAACAGAAATAGCAAAGTATTAACAACCCTATGTAAAGCCTGTATAGTTCTTATTTTTATTCCCTATATATTTTCCTGCTCACCTATGTTAGAGAATGAATTCAAACTGAAATGGGTGCAGAGAACGATCAAGGAACTGGAGACATCATATAGGAGAATGAAAGATTTTTTTCTTTTTTAACCTAATAAACTCAAGGCTATGGCTGCTCTCTAAATTCCTCAGGAGAGAGAACCTGCAGGATAGGTATGAGATAAAGGGCAAGGTGGACAAGGAATAAAGTATGTATAAATGAATTTAGGTTGGAAATCAGAAAACCACCACCTCATTTTCAGAGCTATGATAGGGTATCCTATACTGAACGATGAGAAACCTGCCTATGTAAGCACAGATAAGCACACAGCTACATTAACGGGAGGAATTATATGAGGTGGCAACTGTTGACAGGACTTTGATAGCCTGTGATAGACCTGATGACTCAGCTGAATCTTGTCTAGCCTTACACATGCCTCTCTCCCTAGCTGAGTGTCATGCTGTGAGTATGACTTGCTCTTGTGAACTTTCATATTAGCAACTTATCCTACCATCAGAATGAGATGTGAAGAGGGGTATTTCTACTATAGACTGATGCCTTGTAAAATTTTGTACTTCAGAAGTAAACAGAAGAGATTGCTTTTGATGGAGAAAACTGTAAGTTCTACAGAAATCATAAGGAAGTTTTTGTTTCTTTTGGGTTTGATTTTTCCTTAGAAAAACCAGTCAAGTGAGTAGAGTTTCCCTAAGAAAGGATAAACACCTAATTCTGATGTAGGCCAAAAGAAAATAAGGCTTCTCAATACATGCATAGAAATGAGACAGATGACACTGCCTTGTCTATAAATGATGCCTCAGGTTTCAGGACTGCTCCTTAAGTCCCCAGGTGTCCAAATGGGGAAGATCACACCGCATGGCAGCAGGTATAAGAAGTGGTAATTTGTATTTCTTTTCCTCAATAGCACAGTTAAGCTCTGGCACACGTCCGCCGATGTACAAGAAAGGTGAACTGTCAGGGTGTTGTGACTCAGTAGAAATATCTAGTGTCAAATCTTGTAAGACTAAATAACACAGAATGTATTAGAGGCTAATAAACAGCTATTAACCACCCAGCATTCAGATTTACCAATTACCACACTGTTCTAGGCCATGGACCTGCTCGCTGTGGCTGACAACATCGCATTAATGAATCTCAAGTCTTAACCTCCTTGAATTCATGAATAACAATTTGACTCCATGTAACTTGATTACTATGAAATGGAAACTTTAGTTGAGTCTAAACATTGGTTATGAGGTTGAGATGAGAAAGACAACCCTACTCCATCACTGGTAATTTAAACTCATATAAAACCGAGCACCTGTCACAGTGATAAATGGGTTTTCTTGTTATCTCGCTGTCGGTATCATTTCCCAGTCAGATTCCTATCAAACACCCAGACAACACTGTGGAAACCAAGGTACAATTGTCTTCATTTTATTTCTCTTCCAGAGAAATGGGTAAAGGTCACAAGATGCTTATAAATGTGATTGATTTCATTTTCTCTGAGTCATTCCCAGAACACAGATTAATTTACTTGTATATGCAAATGTAAGGTTTTTATAGTCACCACAGAAGAGAGTGCTGCTCATTGTTTACTGACTCCAAGCTTAAGCCACAACCATGTCAAATCAGGAGGTGTCCCAAGGGGTTACATTTTCAAGGTCCGTTTCACTGTGTATGGTTAAGAGAAATCAATTTTTTAATCTGTTTTGCTTTTTAGATCAGTACCTCAAAATTTTGAGAGTAACCTCAGTCTGAGGAATGAGGCTGAAAGTGTAACAGGAACATGCTCCTTCCTTACAACTCCAGTGTGTCATATTGCTTCTAGTCGTGTCATATTTTTTTCTAGACTTGAATCTTTTTTTAGGTCTTTTTTAGTTTAAATCTTTTGGTTTCAGACCCTCCTGTGTGTCAGAAGTAGCAAAGATGTAGTAAGATCAAGAAAGAAGGAAAGAAAAAAAAACCACCCCAATATTTAAAAACATTAAACTTGGAAGAATCATCTGGCCTGTGTTAAACAAGGTGTCTGAATAGACAAACATTGTGGTCATTTCTGAATGTGGAAGCTATGCACAAGCTGTCACTTGTATCAGTATCAGTATGAATGAAGAGAACTGTCTCATCCTGACCTATCTGACAGGTTTAGGATTAGCTCTATAATACTGCAGAGTATTTTTATTCTTTTACATCTTCAGTGCCATACATCAAACATGATCATGGTGAACTTTCATTCTCGTTTGCTGGACTGTGGTCTTAAAATTTAAATTTGAATGTTCATGGGTGTTATTAGCAGTCACACAGAACAGCTTGTGGACATGGAGTGAACCCTCCAGAGATTAGGATAATAATGCTGCTTTCTTTTAAGGTGTAGCTGAAGAAGGAGGTGGAAGTGATGATTTTATCCCTTTTGTAGAAAACTTGAAATAAACAGAAGACTCAGTTTCTTTCAGTCTCTACCTGTTGCTTTTCCACATTTCTTCTCTCCCTAGAGTGATAGAAGTAGCAGATTATAGGTTAGTCTTTCCCTTTTGAAGCTGTCTCCATGTAGAGGAAATATTTATATTACTTCATCATGAAACGGGAGGTGAGAGAGAGAGAAGGATTTTGCCTGACAATTAACAGGTCTCTCTCCTTTTGTGAGAAAGGATGTCTGCTTTTAGAAGATGCTTTAACAATTTGTTCTGTATTTTAGCTGGTGGTAAAAGAAATAACAGTCCTGGAGAAGGGAATGGAAGGACCCTTTTTAAAAGGGGCAACAGGGTTGTTTGTACATTGGCAATAAAGTAATCCAATAATGTGGTCCTCAGGACAGTCTCCTATGGAGGGGCACAGCCCAAGGCTGGTGAAGCGCAGCCAAGCCTCACTGCTCTCTGCCACTGCTTTCCAGCAGCAGACACAGCAGTTCTGCTGTAGTCTGTGCAAGCAGGAGGCAAACACAGCACCGAAAAGTCAGAAGTGGAGATGGGGAAGTGACAAGATAACAACACAATAATTGTCAAAATGTTTCACTGCAGAATTTCTCTGAGATGTGAAATTAAGTCATGTCAGACATAGCAGAGAATTGAAGCCATGTCCTGAGTGAAGCCTCATCTGCTAAGTCTCTGTGTATCCAGGGCAAGTACGCGCTGCTTCCTTCTCCAGTTAAGTTTGGAAAGAAAGGAAGGAGGTGTGCTAAAAAAAATCTTTGAAAAAAAGATCTTATAAGCCAACATTTCAGGAGCACGTTTCAAGCTTCAGTCTGACAGGAAGGGGGATGAAAGATGGCTTTCTCTTCCCTCATATTGACTTCTGATTAGATCTAAGATGTTCCTCCTCAACATGCTGTCTGCTTTGGATCCCACCTGAGCATCTGAATTTTCCTTCAGTTCTGTGCAAGGGTTCAAATCCAGGTTCCTGCTAGTTAGCTATTATAGCACTTCTTATTAGGTCATTAGTGAAATCCTTTTCTTGATTAAGACCTGTGTGATTTATGACATTGCATAAGTCAACACAAAGAATAAAATCCTTATGCTTCATATCTCTTTCCTCAGGTTGCCCTTTCTTTGTATCAATGGCCAGGCAAGACAGTCCATTATAACCATGACTCTTTGGGATGCAAAAAATGGAACTTAGCTGGAAATATGCGAAGTTTTGCTTTTAGTGAAGTTGAATGTCATCCTTTCTTTGAAGAAGACAAAGAAGACAAGGAAGGAAAGTACAATTTATCCACTGTATTGACATTTGGGTTTGGAAAGTACAAAAATACGTGAGCTGCACATACTATTAATATTAATAATGTTTAAAAAAATCCTCTCACAAGGGCTTTGTGTTAATCTTACATGATTCAGCTCCTGGCTGCATAATGAAGATCTTACATATTTAATAAGCAAATTGAAGTAGGCCCAAATGAGTGAACAACATAGCACTGTAAAAAGAAACAGGGAGGGAGGAATTCTTGTCAGATGAAGTGGCTGAAAAATCCTGATCTACTGACATTTTTATGTCTCCTATCAAATGTCACTGTGAATTGAAAGTGGAATGTCTGAAAAAAGAAGCAGCAAGTTTCTATATAACCTGATGAATGTAACTCCATTGTTTCCATGAAATCATATTAAAAAGGTTATCGGTCTATGTATGAAAATACCATGGCAGTTGTTCTATTGCTCTTTCAATTTGGAATAAGCACTTGAATGTCATCAAAGAGAAATAGATGATATTCTATAATTAAAAGTAGATTTTGATTTACAGTGGGGAAGATTATAAGAATGGATCCTTCCATACTGCTGATGTAGACATGCAGCTTATTCGGGAATAAAAGAAACTATCTGAAGGATGAAGGGAAAATATGATTAAATTAAAATGTCTGGGCTATGAAAATGTGTATGTGAAAGGAACCGAAAAATTCCCCCTTCTTGTGGTGTTCTACAAGTAGCTCCTTTGGGTAAAGCCTTTGCCATAGCAACAGATAAAACCTTTATGAGGTGCAAAGATTTGCTAAGAAAATGAAGGTTTTCTATTCCAGTTCAGTTGATATCTTGAAATGAAATTAAGTCTGGCATGAGTATTTTGTGAATTATCATCCGTTTAAAGATGCATTTTTTAGGACTATAACAACAAAGAGTCTGGGGTGCTTTTAGGGAATAAGATACACACAAATGCTGCATCTTCCTGCTGAAGGTGAAAAGCAGAAATCAGAACCCAAATTAACAGTGACTTCATTTACCCTTTACTCTACCTGCTGTCCTGTCATTTGTTCTTTCTCTTCCATGTCTCATCATTTTTGATATCTGCATTGCTATCTTCCCATTTAGCCTCTCCATGATGTCTTGTATGTTCTATATTTTTCACGGTTTTTACAAATAGTTAGATGAAGCATTGGGACAGATCTTTGCCTTAGATGTAACTTTTCTTCCTACTGGAAGAAAAAAAAGCTGGCTCAGTTCTTTGCTTTGCTTGGCATTACATCCCTTCCTACCTCTCACTGTATTCTGTATGGAAAACCAGAGATCCGGGCCTTCCGTCATCCCTTGTCCTTGATTTTATTTTTCAGTCACCCACAGCTCTCTGTGGCACCTGCTCCTTCAAGAGGCTTTTGCTTCCATTCATGGTGAGGCTCTCAGTGACTTTTTTTGAGGATTTCAGCTCTTACATATCCTCAATAGTGCCTCTGTGGATAGAGTAAAATTGAAAATTTCTGATTCTGTGCATTCTTATGAAGGCTCTTAAAAGCAGAGCTGCAAAGGTCTTTGTTATGTCACCATCCTCTTCACTGAAGACCCCCACATATCTTCACAAGATACAGGCAACTATCTCAGAGGATTAGGGTGAGTCATAAAAGGATCCTCTGATTGTCTGACAGTCCTGTGAGTTTCTTGGCATTTGTACTGTCGGAATTTAAACTGTGTCAATTATACCTGCAGATGGAACTTTTCCTCAAGCTATGCCAAAACCACTTTCTGTTTTCATCTTGCCTTTTTGCCTTTAACATCAGGAACATCCGTTTGTGAATGGAAATTCTCTGTGCTGCAAATTGCTGAACACTTAAACAAATGCCCCCTCCCCCTTCTGTGTTTTGTACCCTGGGCTGTGTAGTTACTTCTCCTCTTTTGCTCCTTTTTTATTCCTCCCTGTATAAGGGATCTGTCCTGACATTGTGGAACTGGGGCTGCAAGATTAGAATGACAATGTGTGAAATGGAAACCTCTGTCTATCACTTTGCAATCAGAACTCTGCAATGCTCTTTCCTGGCTGCTATCAAATCTCTGAGTTACGCTTTTATCAGCTGGTTTGCTTTTATTTTTATTTTTTTCATCAACTCAGTCCTTGAGTGCTTTTTGAAAGCTGGCAGGTCAGCTGAGCTGCCTCTCCCCATTCTCTGTCTTGAACACAGATGTTCAAGGTCTCAGAAGCGTGGGTCTGAAGAGGGCATTCCAATGGGGCTCAGAAGTCCAGGTCGTGCTTTGGAACTCTGTCGGCAGCAGGTTGTGTTCTGTACCAAGGAGCTTTCCTGTTCACTTCTGTGGGAACAAATGAACTCTGGGGAGAGCAGGCCAAAATGTGGCACCACTTGGGGATCATCTCATCACCCGCCTCCTCAGCATCGCCTTGTGACTGAGGCCAAAACTGCAGCGCTACCCTGTCCTTAAACTGGTTTGTCAGACTGATGTGCAAACAGAGTCATAACATAGGAAAGAGATCCTACCTAAAAAGTAAAACAAAATTACAAAAATAAAAAAGGAAGTTCTCAAAAAAAGTTTTAAGCCATTCCAACTCAAGATATTTCTTTCTTGCAAGTGCCAAAATATTCTATAATTTACACTCTTTTTTCTGAAAACCTTGAGGTGTGTGATTAAGCTTACTTTTCAGGGTAATTTTGGTATTAAAGTACCTATTCTACTGCCTCTGGCACTTCATTCAAGGAGAGGAAGTAGAAAAGAAAGGGAAAGCAAAATCAATTAAACAGGGAAAAATCAGTCTTTTCTTTAGAAGGCCCATTTTTTATTAATTGCCACATGAATTATTTTCCTCTGGCTGGTGTGTAACAGTGGGGAGGGTAAGGATGTTGATTCCTGGCTCTTTTAATCCTTCCAGTTCACTGCAGACAAATGCAGTTAGTTACCTACCCTGCTTACACACACATGGCCGCCTTCCACTTTCGGAAGTGCACATTGCTTTTGTCTGATGTGTTTGACTGCATTTGAATTTATATTGTTATATGTATTAATAATTGGCCTTTGAATTAATAATTGATTCTTTTTCCAAGCAATTACTGTGGTTCCCAAGCACTCTGTATGCATTACAACATCCCTGAACTATGAAGGCTACAAAACTGCCTTTTGCATTCAGTGCAGGTTTGAATGAACTGAAATTTGCTCATGTCCCAGTGCAGGAAATTCTAGATTTCAGGCTTCTCACACAATGTCCAACGTACCATTTTTTGGTATGGGTAGTCTGATTTACCCTTTGGAGCAGTCAGTGGAGTGACTCCTGTTGACTAGACAGGCAAAGAGCTGAGGCCAGAAGCTGTCTGGGCATGAGGCAGGAGGATGCTGTACCCTCTGCTCTGCTGAGTGCAACACCAGACAAGATAAAAAGACAGGAAGGTGAGTCTCTATTGTGCTCCTGTCTCTTCAGTCTTCTTCTCAGGAAGCCACTCCTGGGTCAGGACTGTATTTAAAAAGTTAGTGATTTTTACATGGCTTAAACTAGAAGCTGAAAGTTTAGTTCAGTAGCGACTTGCGCTTTATAAAACCAGTTACACGTTTGGTCCCTACTGCAGTTGGATAAATACTCAGGTCCTTTTCCTTGCCTTTCCATTCAGAAATGAATGTGGGAGGGAGGAAGTAGTTCACTGTAGATAAAATCACAGACACTTTAAATTTCCTGTATGTACCATTTATTAGGCTGCCTGATAAAGGGTATATGCACCGTAGTGATTTTCTCTCAACCTCTCCTTCCTAGTGTATGGAGGACACCCTGTGCGTGTTCCCTCTGCAGCAGAAGATTTGATTTATCATCTCCTTTATGCAGGTGCATGTGGACCCAGCTTCCCTCTTTCCATTTCTCTCTGAAGGTTAGAGCTCTGAAAAAGGGCCTTGTCTTCCTCCTTCCTGTAGGCCATTCCTGCAAACGGAGCAAGGGAAGCAAAATACAGCATCCGCAGGTGTGTATTCAGTGAAAATGTCAAGGCTATTCAAAAGCTTGTTCTCTATAGCAATTAGTGGCCATGTGTGTCAAACAAAGACTCCACGACTTAATCCTCAGCCTTTCTTAGCATCGCACCATATGCTCAGTCTTTGATGGCTTAGGAAACAAGGCTTCCATCACAAAAACATGGGCCAAAATGTGTTCAAGTGAGGCATCTCACAAAATCCAAGGCCTGCTAGGAAATCCAGCTCACCAGCGAACAACATGGATAATGAACTGTGGAAGTTCAGGCTCCAAACTGCTGTAGTTGCTATTTTCAAAGTCTTCAAGGTGATTTACAGGCCACTTAGGCAAATGGAAACAACCCTCAGTCCTTTTCAAAGATGGTAAAGTGAGTCACCGAGAGGTGAAGTGAGCACGTGTCAGCGCAGACTGGCGGTGCCTGGGCTCCCAAAAGCTGACCTGGGTCTCCCCTGGGCTTGGATTCTCCAATCCTAAGGAAAGCCAAGTGGAGACAAGGCCTCTTGTCCATGGCCAGGCAAAAGTCCTGTGGAAGCGCCAGGATCTGAAACCAGGTCTCTTCAGTCTCAGGACACTGCTTTTATTTTTATTTCTCCTCCTACATACAACCTCCAAGGCTTTATTAAGCATGCTGCTCATTATCTATTATAGACTACTGCTGTAACTAGTAGCTGAAGAGCTTTCATTACAGTTTGTCTTTAACCATACCAGTTAGGCAGTGTTTATGTAGTGGTTACCGCAGCATCTTTATAGCAGCATTTGGTGCTTAGGAAGCTCTGAGCAGAGCTCGGCCCTGACTGAGATGTTCAGAAACATTCAGCAAAAGGCAGGATTTCCCATGGCGTTTGCCCTCCTGTGCAGCATGTCTGACATCACTTATGAAATATCTTCAGTTTACTCAGTTATCCAAAGGTACAGTATATCTCTTTGAGTAATGCCTGTGAGTTCATCTCTTTTTTTATGCTACTGAAGTATAGCTAATTATAAGGCTCTGAATTTTAGCATTTGTGTCTCAGCGGGAGCAGAACTGTAAGTGCCTGGGTTTATGTATTTATTTAATTTTCTCTAAGCAATGGTTTATTATGAGTGATGTTTTAATACTTTCTGTTCCAGATGAATTCTTTGTGAGCATCAGATAATGAAGAGTTCAGCAAAAAACAACCCAGGGTGTCTCACCTTTGTTTCAGGTATCTCAGTTTGTGTCTCACCCCAAGGATTGCTAATCCCAGTGGTCAGGCTAAAGTGAAAATCTAATTGCTCATCTTCCTCTGCATGGTCAGACCTTTGGGTCTTTTGGGTTTGTTTTTGTTTTCTTTTGCTCCACATTTTTCAATATTGTTCAGGAAAGTGCAGAAGAAAAGACAGAGTTAATTTAGTCTCTCAGATGAAAAATCCCTCAGCACTGACAAAACCTACTGTGCTTGTGCCAGGTCTCTAACAGCTTGAAAATCAAATTAGGCACAGAATTATTACAGACACTGTTTGCTGTCAATAACCTGAAAAAAAAAAAAACCAAACCCAAACAAACAGAAAAAGCCTTCTTCAGAAATCTCAGTGAGAGCCATGCCTCCCAATCCATTTGTAGTTTCTCACTCCAGCTCTGGTGTTCCCTTTTGCCGTGTGGCTGGGTCAGAAACAAGGGCTGCAAAACAATGTTTTAAAAAGTCATTTGAAAGGGAGCAGAGAGATTACATGCCAGCTTGAAAGCATGACAGCAAGAAATATCTGAACTTGCTTTGCTGGTGATGAGGAAACCTCACCAGATTCACTCTAGGTTGAGCTCACTGGGGTGGTGGAAGGGGATTTAATCTCATTATTTGTCAGACTTTCCCAGTGCAGTGGCTTATGCTGGTCAGTACAGCCCTGCTGACATTTTCTCACAGAGAAGCTGAATGCCACTGCATTGAAGCTGCCTTGATTATGGCCACCCTCCCTGAATGTAAGAAAAGATGCAGTGGGTTAGATTAAAACAGAAAAAAAAAAAAAAATTCCTTCTAGCCCACTCTCTAACTGTCGTCACGAGCAAATGTCTAGAGCAAATTAAGAACAGCACAAGCATATACGACACTTCCCCCCAGTGCACTTCAAAATGCCATGTCAATAATAATTGTCAATGGGTTCTCTGTTACGAACTTAATCACTCTACTGTTGAATGCATATAAGCTGTTAATATCTACAACATCCTTTAGCTACATACTCTACAAGTCCCTTACGCTCTATGGGGCAAATAACCTCTTTTTTCCTGTTTGTTTTGAACTTGGCAACTAGCAGCTTCATATTGCATACCCTAATTCTGTACCCATGAAGAGATGAACAACCAGTTCCCATCCATACTCTCCATGGTCCTCCTGTTTCCAAGGTCTTTCCTCATCTGCAGGATTTTCTATACATTTGCTAATAATTGCTGCTCTTCTCTGAACCTTTCCCAGTTCCAGTATGTCCTTAGAAATACACAGCAGGAAGGGATATCTTGCTGCATGTCCCACGTTCCTAGGTCTACAGCATCGTCTACCTTTCTTAGGGCCATCTGAGCTTAGTTGTCTTTCCTCTTCTACGGCCCATGGTCTCTTCAGCAGTGTAGCAGCTCACAGCATATGTGCTGCAGAGCTTGTCCTGCCTTTCTTGAGAGATGAAGGGGGCCTTCTTCCCTTGGTAATTCTTCCCTTGGTGTCCCCTGACCAGCTTTGGAAGTAAATTCATTTGTCACTGTCAATGAAGGGATGTTGGGCTAGAAATCTGAGCCACCTGACACCTCCTATATATGTGGTTTGATGTACCTGTTTTGTTGGTCTGTCCATGTCCAGTCTTGTCTTGAAGAGGCATCACCAGATATGGAAACTACCTATGGGGAAAAAATCTCACATGCATTACAGCTTGCACAGGCTTTATCATTTCAGTTGTGCCTGAGCCATGAGCAGAGGCTTTTGCAGCATGTTGTTGCTGCTGCAGTTGTGCAGTCTTCACCGTTAAATTTGAGGCTAGTAGGCACCAGCAGGTGAGCTTGCAATTTCAATTTTAAAGAGTTTTTCTTTTTTCCCCTCCCCAATGTGTCTAAGCTGACTTGTCACATCAAGCTGCTCTTTTTTCAATTCCAAGTTGTAAATGTAATCTTGCCAATGTGTGGTTACTGCTTCCCAGCAGGCATGTAATGCAGACATGAATCAACAGAAATCTTGGATTTTTGTCTTGTTTTGGGAGAAAGGGAAAGAGATAATGCCAAAAAAGAGTAAATCTAGGAACAATAAGTTAAAATTAAGCAAGAACCTAGGAGAAATATTTGTAAAACCTCACTTTATCTTCTTAAGATACTGGGCAAGATTTCCATGAGCTACTTCTCACTAATCAGAGAGGATGTAAAGTAATGGAACTTCCAAGTATGGCTAAATTTTGTAATTTTATGTTGTCGCTTCCTCTCAATGTTTTGCCTCTTTTCATTGTGTCATGTTGCAAGGAAAGTATTTGTTTTGCTCCCTACTTTTTTCAGCACAGTGGGCAGCTTGTTTTTGCGATAGTACTTAATGCCTTGCAGGAAAGCCTATTGAGGGTTTTCAAATGCCTCTTGTTCGCAGACACCAAAAAAAAGTTAGAAGTGGGGAGAGAATAGTTAGAAATGAGCTGAAGGTGAGGAAAATGTTTCTAAGGGGAAAGCTGATAAAACTATAGAGGAATATTGAATTTTATGCTGTGGGTCATTTAAAATTGGACAGTACAATATATCCATCGGAACGTGAACTTGTATTGGACTTGAGGGGTAGATTAAACACTCTGGTTGGCTTTGGGGATAAGATTTTCAAAAGCAGTCAATCTGCTCTTTCTATTTAAGTGGTAATAGTGTTCAGTCAGCATTCAGCACATTTTGAATATCCCAGGATTTGTCTCTGGTTTTATAAGCTGAATCTTCGGTTCTTTATTAGAAGAAAATACCCTGCAACTCAAAAGGCAAATTTTCCTGAAATTAGATGTGTTTGCAGGCTCCAGGCTGCAAATATGCAGTTTTATTTTGTTGTATTTGAAAACCTATCAATGAATCCCATGGTTTTTCAGCATCTTGGATCATTGCTGAACTTCTTTTAGGGGCGGCTGTCTCAATCCCTCAAGGGTCCTCTTGTGTGATTGACTTTCAGAGTAAGATTATCCTAATAAATCCATCCGTGGATTTATTCATCCACTGTTGGGGATCCCTGCCTTTGTTGTGCTTAGCTCTGACAGTGGAAGGGTAGAAAAGAGGCTACTTTCAAAACACCCCAATTTGATCAGCCTTGGCAAGAGGAAACAAAACCTTACAAAGACTCACTTGATTTTCTTTGAAGAACAGATGGGAACCATCAGTATGTGCTGTATCCAGGCATCATCATGTGCAATGCAGGTCTGAACTTAAATGCACATCGCCGTGTTTCCTAACCCAGGCAAGCTCTGCAGCATGCAATTGTTCTGCTTGAGATAAACATGCAGCCTGAGCTAGTTGTAGCAGCCATAATTTTGAAGACAACTTTGCTAGGGTAGAAGGCTTGACTCCTCTGACCTCCAGAGTTCCCTTCCAGCCTAAGTTTCCCTATGACTATGATTCTGGAAGTAAGAGTCCCTTCAACCATGTCCTCAGCTCATGTAATGATTCACTGAAATTATTGTAGATCTGTAGTTCTAAAACCACTGAAGGACTGCTCTGGGTACTGACTTCTGAAACTGCTAAGGATAGGGCACTGTCAAGACATTTTGATGTTTGAGGCACAGCTTTTCTTTCCTGACGTGTCTTCTAGGCTCCTTCCAGTCCTGGGATGCTTTACCTCCCCACAGGTGGATCCCAGTATTTCCATGTTACGGCATGCTTTTCTCTTGAATGGAAGCACTGAAAGATTTCCTGCACTTTTTCCCCTCAGATGCAGTCCTTGTTGTCATAGCTCTGACTAAAAAAACCATTGGAGTGCAGTTTGATGGAGCTGAAATAAGATATATGATTCCTTAGATAGTTGGCAGGTCACTGAGAAATAGCAAAAAATAATAATCAACTGGGAATAGCTGAAGAACATAACTTACCTGCAGCCCCATAGATAACACATTTCACCTATTAAACTATCCATTAGCAAGGGTTGAATGGAAACCACAAACATTCATCCCTGTGCTGCATTTTTTTCTTTACCATGCTACCACATTCCCTAAACTGATTATTTGTTTCTTTCTAGGTTGCCTCTGGAGGGGGGAGAAGTCTGAAGACTTAAAAGACTAGTGAGATAGTAATCATTGGTTCACACTGTTTCCCTTCCAGCAACTTGCTGTAAGCAAGAACAACAGAAAAAAATAAATATACAAGACAGAGAAAGAAACAGAGCCTGAGGAGAAAACATTCATATTGTCATTTAGATGAACTATGCAGCTATCTCTCTTGACACACCTATTCCACAAACATGTTTCTTCTCAACCTGGTATTCATTTTCTGTCCTTCTTCATTACATTAGTGATTCTTTTTTCCCCTCCTACTCTGCCTACAGTCTGAACCACTTGCTTATTTTTTGGCTATATTAGCCAGGTTGTTTGTATTGCTGTCTCGCGGGTGACCTAGCAGCTCAAACTAATAACACATATTTCTTTGTCAACATGTTACTCTCCAAGCTTGTTGAAGACATTTTATATGTCCAAATTGCAGTGATGTATTTTGGGGATAATAACACAGAAGTGGAATTAATGCCTTTTGGACCTTTCCTTTCTTGCAAGATTGGACTAGCCTAGATAAATGGTTTCCTCACCTAGATTATTTTGGTTTTCTTTTGTTTCAAACCCCCTGCATTTAATAATGTTGGTTTTTTTCCAGACCTCTTAATAGAATTTTTATGTTTGTTTCACTCTGTTCTTATACAGCAGGATCTGCAAGTTCTGGTTTTAACTAAAAATAGAATAAATTGAGACATCCCGATATCATGAACATGTGATTGGTTTCATTTACATTGCAAAGTGCCTGGTGTTGAGACTTATTTATTTGTAGAGTATCTATCATAATGAGGTTTCTTGACTAGGGTAAGGAATCTGGTCTGTTTGAGATTCCTGACACATGATTAAGGCAATGTTCATGGTAAAGACAAATTAGTTTCAGAAAGAAGTTAGAATTATTTTTTTATCTCCCTCATTTACCTTATCATTAAACTTATAGGAACTTTGTACCTTCGAGTCTGTGACAAATTTGGTTGAAATTGTCCAGTAAAGTCAAGGCGATGGGCACGTAAATGTCAGATGATCACAGGAACTTTCTGTGTCTTAAGAAACCAGACTAGAGAAGAACTGGTGAAGAATAGTTATTTCTTAACTATCCAGTAGCATAGAGAAAGATGTGCTGTCAGAGGCCATTGCAGATAAGGCATGGAAATCCAGTCCTACATTCCTCAGAAAAACATTAATGATAATGATTTTGTTCAAGCAATATCCACAGGCCTTAGGAAACAGAGATCAAGTTTGTCCCTCATGTGAGACTCCATCCACATACAAAAGCAGAAAATCCTGGTCCCACAGATGTTAAGACACAAGAAGATAGGAAAGCAACAGAAAATAGTAGAAGAAAATCAATTTACTTTATTCTTAACACATGGAGGATTTAGGCACATTTTAATTAAGTCCCAGATCCTCACAGAGAGTTAGGTGCACAAGCCCCATTGGCTTTCTTGGGAATTAGGTACTTAAATCCTTGTGAAGTTTTGTGTGGGGATGACTTACCCAAGGTCATGCACGTACCATCTGCAGAGTTGAGGTCTGAATGGGATCGCACTAAATTTCAATACACTGCCTTACAAAGAACAGTTTAATCTGGGTACACGTAAAGTAGGGTGGTTTTGACTGTTATGTCTCACCTGGTTTTGATTTCTTTGGTTTTCTAATGCTACTGGTGGACACAACTAGAGGTTTTATTTGGTTTTAACATACAGAGACAGCCTCAAGTCACACCTTCATGCAAAAAAAAAAAAAAAGAGTTTGAAGTTCAATTATAAACCATTAGCATATCTAGTCTAATTTGAGGGTTATAAAACATAGAAATTAACCTGTGTAGTTAGGGCCTAGTGTTGTAGAAAGGATGCTGGTTTGTTTTGCCACAGGTTTCCACCAGTAGCTCAGGCTGGTTATTCAGTTCCTCTTCCAGATAAGGTCTGTATGAACATGTTAGCTCAGATGTTGTGCCTCAAACTCAATCCCATTACGCACACCTCACAAACTGTGGCTCCAGTCTGGAGCATCCCAACAGTGAGATGACCAATCTGCTTGCTGGCTCCATCTCAACCAGCAGTGTGGGTACAGCTGGCTTCATGCATTGGCTCTGCAAACTTAAACATAGCTACCAAAGGCAGAGTAGATAAAAACATTCAGTCCCTTGACACCAGGGACATGAGGAAGAGGAAATGGCTATTTCCTCACAGAAACCAATTATGCTTAATTTATTTAGCTTGGCAAAAAAAAGGGTGAAGACCCAGAAGGCACAAGAGCAGTGGAAAACCAGGCATATTAATATTATTAAAAATAAGCATAAACTTGCTAGGGATACATTTATAATAGAAATTGGATGATGATTTCTGACCTTCAGGGGGACAAAGGTCTGGAACTCCCTTCAAATAGCTGGACAGCATTTAGAAGACCTGACTTGTTTTAAGAGAATATGGATACCTTTTCAAAAGTACTCTG
The DNA here is from genome assembly GCF_900496995.4 of Aquila chrysaetos chrysaetos. Lineage (NCBI taxonomy): Eukaryota > Metazoa > Chordata > Aves > Accipitriformes > Accipitridae > Aquila > Aquila chrysaetos. Next base: position 38,411,348 of record NC_044009.1, read on the forward strand.
AATAGCTTAATAATTTCCTTTTTTAACTGAGCAACATGACTTACCTCACAGGGAACATTGTGAGGAAAAATGAATGAATGACTGTGGGATGCTAAAAGAGCTGCTAAATACTAGGTAGCCAGAGGGGTTCGGCTGTGAACACTGCCAATAGCTCAATGTGTAGGATGTAGGATGTCTTGTCTCCAGGCCATTCTGGAGTTTATCCTACTGTATCCTTTCAAATTAGCCAGATTCCAGCAATATGTTATATAATGTACGTGAGCCAGAGCATACTGAAGGAGACAAGAAATAATATTCTTCACACTCAAATAGTGGATCCATGTACGCAAAATGAGCCACAGTATTTGAAATGTCAAAATCGTTAATATAGCTTTGCATGCGTTTGGGTGCTAATTTGTATTTATAATCGAAGCAAAAAAGTGTGGCAAGAAGCAGGTGACAGGCTTTCACCAAAATGTCTACTCCAATAATTTCTTAATGATAAAAGCATTTAGAATATGTCTAAGAGATGAAAGAGATTTTCTCATCAACTGAAACAAGTGTGAGGGTTAACCATCTTCCCATGTTCATGGATATATATATGAAACCCCAAAGCAGATAGCTTTGACATACACTAAACCTTTTTGAGAGGCAGATTTTAACAGCTTGTGGGTATTCTGTGAGTCAAAACTCTTTTGAAATGTGTAAGGCAAGTATCTTCCTAACAAACACAAAGCGCTACCACTTGGTTTCAGGGATCTCTGCTGAAAGTTTGGACCTTCCCTTCTCAGTCAGTCAAGCTGTGTCTTCAGGTGTGTGTATCAAACAGCCGGAGGGGAGAAAAAAACCGAAAAAAAGGTAGGAAGTGGTTTCTACAGCAAGAAAACGGATATTCTTAACAGGTGTAAAGTGATATAATTCCAAAATGCACTGCAATTACAACCCAACCTGCTCATCATCTTCACGGTGGTTACCGTTGCAACCATTCTAGCAGGATTTCCTATTCTAATCCGAGGAAATAGCTCAAGTGCCAGCGTAAATTTTCCTAATGTGCTGATTTTTGGTGGCAGCTTGCACTGGGGGCACCAGCTATCTCTCACTGCGTGCTCTAGAAAGTAGAAATAAACCCAAGTTGTCTCACTTGAGCACTTATCCGACATGAAATTTTCATCTCATCAGGCACAGTGTTGATGCCTCGAATTCTAAGCATTTGGCCTTCTGCTGCTGTAAACTGCGATGTGAGCTCTAAAGCAAACCAGTTCACATTTTTCTTGTGTCAGTGTTTTTCTTTATTCCCATACCAAGATAATTCTTCGTGAGGTTGCACAATGGGCTCTTTTGCCTGCAAGCAATTGCTTCAGAGCTGACTGCAGAGAGCTTCAAAATCTGAACTGCGGCACTGGTTCTTGTTTATCTCAACAACATGAAAGGGGGAGTTATGTGGAAAGAAACTATTCATTTTACTTTTTCATTTTTTTTCCTTAACTTTGAGCAATACTGAGTACGTCTATGTGTTTGTGTACAGGTATGCGAGAGTGAACACCCATTGGCTTGTGACTAGTAAAAATTAGGCACATATTTTGTTATCATCCTTTTCATAAGACGCCTTTTACAAGAGTAAATTGCTGTTTACTGCCCAACTCCTCTGGCCTCAAGAGAGAGAATCAGAGTCATCTTTGTTTCTTTATTATTACTGTTGTAATTGCAGATTTGCTCATCTCTGAGGTATTGGGAGTAAGTTGTAGACATCATTACATTTATTGCTCTTGTGTTTCGGGAAAAGAAAAACGGCCGGGCTACTTACATCTTTATATCAACACCTGAGCATGTCAAAAATTAAAGGATAAACTTAAGACATTTTTACAGTTCTTTTCTAAGTACACTTCATAGTTCAGAACAGAAATTTATCTCATGTTGAAATATTTCCTACCACTGACATTTGATGCTTGCCTCAGTTACTCCTCAATCATCAAACTTAAGGTATTTTGCCAGTGATAAAATCGAGGTGTTAGTGTGGACGGGCTGATCTGAGTTTAGATAAATTGCCTCTTCCATTCTTTTTGGTTTGTACTTTTGAAAAGAGTTGGTAAGTGTGAGGCACCCAAATGCTTCTTGAAATTCAATGAGATCTGAGATTGTGTCTTTCTGAATAAGTACTCAGAAAGTATGACAGTAACCTAAAAAGAGTAACCTAGAAGAGTCTCTGCAGTCCTAAATTTAGCCTTCATAGTCTTCTGAAGAGCTTCCAACTGTGTAATTGCAAATTATATTAAATAATATTATATTTTTCTCTTATTCCAAAAGCACATTGAAGTATCTTAGCTTTACTCCATGATGATAGATTGGTGGCTGCATTGCCACTAGGTCACTCCATGCACCGATATTAGGAATATATTAGGGAAGCCAAAGAAACACATATTTCTTTTCTCTCTATAGAGGCAAGACTGTCAACAGCCTGAGTTGCACTGCTTTCCTTATAGCTGAGGATAGTTACGCAGCAAGCATGAAGTGTATTCACATCTGTAAATTTTATTTGTCTTGCTCTTCTGAGGCAAAAGAAGGGCTAGTTTGCCACTTTTGCTTCATGTGCACGGGCTGAGATCCATGGAAAAGCCTGACAAAGCTCTTGTTGCATTCAGGGACAAAAGGAGGTCTTACCAATAGACTTGAGGACTGTGATTCTAGACTGACTTTATGCATAAAGGTGTCCTGTCCTCATTGAGTCTGCACCTAACAGCTTCCTTTGGTCAACAAGAGACTCACTGGAACCAAGGGTTGTGACCTTCCTTGCAAACATGCTCAGAAGTAGTATTAAGGGGCCAACAGTTGAACTATGTACATTGCTTCAGCCTTTCTTCAGAGCTCAACTGTCCCACTATGTTGTTGGGCTCTCCAGAGCAATTTTTTGAGCTGATCCTTTTATAAGTGTCTATGTGCTGGGGAAGACTCTGTGAAAACCTGCCCTGTGCTACCTTATTCAGAGCTGCCAGGAATTCCTTTATATTGGACTAACAACTAAAAAATTGTGTGGGGGATTTTTTTGTTGTTTTGTGGTTTTTTTGGTGAAATGTAGCTGCAGTGGCATTTCACATACCCAGTGATTTTACTATATTTATATTTATATTTACCCAGCGAATTTACTATACCTGGAGGAATTGCTAAATGATGAGCCAGCCTCCCTGTTGTCAAACCACAGCACAGACTTCCAAAGCAAGCCTGGTGCTGCTTTTTTTCCTGTCTCCATTGATTTGTGAATCCATACTCGTCAGAAAGTGTGATTTTGTTCTTGTTTCTCACACTTCCCCAGAGCTAACCGTGAAAGTTATTGTGTTTTGGATTTGGTTTTAGGTTCCAACTGAGACTTTATACCTTTGATATAAAGTGTGAATTAAAAAAAAAAAAAAAAAGGAGAAAAAAGGTGGGTTATAGTGTCTATAGGCCTTTTGGTATTTTGAGGTGGTTTTCCAGCCTGGTCTACAGGATGTGACTTTTCTTCTTAATTTATGTCTTTTAACCCCACAGTAACCACTGCAATTGTGCACTTCATTTTGTGAGCATGGATTAAAGGGTAAACATATAGGAGAGTTCAGCTGCTCTGTAACCAAGCCCTTGGAACAGCTCTTCTCTCACTGAACAGCATGCTGGGATGTGTCCTTGGTTCACCACACCATAATATCTCTTTTTACTTACAGAAAATAAAGAGGAAGGAGGGAAAGGTGGATGGAACCTGGAATTCAGGAACACGAATTTTAGGACTGTTTCCAGCAGGCTTCCTCTGCTTGATGCCTCTGTACCTCTATAAATATGAAAGACGTTGCAGAAAAAGTTAAGCTCAAGTAAATGCCAGGCTTCAATCTCACTCAGACATGGAACTGAAAGAAGTCTCTACATTTGGGGTGGGGAACTGTTATGGGGGAAACTAAGGGTTAAACAGAGTGAGGAATGATCAGACATGGGACTTGTCTTCCTTGTCTAAGGAAGACCTTAAGGTTTATTTTCGTTATCAGTGAACAAACTATGTTTATACACCGTATTCTACCTAGAACTACTAGGCTCAATTCAGATCTCTAAAGATGGTTGTGGGATATAAAGAAGACAGAAATTCTGGTCTGGTTTCTTGAACTGACACAATATTCTCACTATCCCAGTTTCCCTAAGTCTAAAATTGAAATAATCTATCTTCTAAGAGACAGCGTGCTGATGATTTGTTTCATATCTAACTCTAAAAATGACATATTATTATGAATCCATCCCTTCTTGCAGTGAGTGTGTGATGATAAGGAAACACTATACCTTTAAAGCAAAAGCAAAACGTGAAACAACAGTTGCTCCTTTGGCATTGATGAGTTAACCTGGATTTTTTTTGTATCCCAAGCTATCCAATTTGAAGAATAATAAATTGCTCACATTACATTTCTCTGAGGCTTCTTGTTACGGAGCTCCTTTGGAAGGTTAATTGTCAAACTTTAGTTTGGGACTATGTAACATACTTCACAACTCCATAACTTGACTTAAGTATTAGCATAAATGTGGTGGGTGATAAAAAGAGTTGTTTTTCATATTATTTGAAAGGTTGAGCTCATATCATTATTCACGATTGAGTAAATAAGTTTTTATTCCTGCTTACTAACAACACTATAAATATTCATTTTAAGACTTCTGGATCTCATCTGACCACCATTAAAGTTGATGGAAAGGTATATCTTGATATCCATGTTCTTTGGATCAGACTCTTTACCCAGGATGACTGTAATTCACCTTTCCTTGGTCATTTGGGGCAGTATTTTCAAAACTGCCTCAAAAGGATGAAGTATAAAAAAAGATGGTGTTTAGTCAAAGGTTTCTGTCCCATTTTCCCTCCCCTCCAGTGAAGCGATGGAGGAATTGTGCAAATTACTGTGATTGTCACCTCTCTTGCCCCATCTATTAGAAATGACTTATAAGACAGATCTTCTTTATGAAGTCCTTGGAAATCTATCTAGGGAAAAGTGCTATGGAAGAGTTAGATACAAGAGGTATTGCAGAAGTTCCTATTTGTGTTCATTTTTCTCCGACATCGTGTACATACTTGTGTCTTCTGAGCCCAAGAACTCAGCTGGATAAAGCCGGCTTCTGAATTTCACCTTCTACTGACTGCAACACACATGTTTTAACAGTAAAGATAATAAGGAGCATTGACACTGAAAATGCCCTGGAACAGATTGTTTAGAAAGGTCATGAATTTTCCATCACTGAGCATTTTGAAGAAGAGGTCAGAGAAACATCCATCAGGAAGGAAACCACTTTTATTGGGAACAGGCAGTGGACTAGAGAGCAAGCTGAGGTCCCTCCTAAAGGGGGATATTTTTTTAATTGATTCCAAAAGTAGCTTGAGGCAAAATAAGAGCAGTGTTACAACCAGGACCATTCTAATGCTCAATTTGATGTTATTCTTTCTGGTATCAATTCCCACATCTTGGAAATACTTGAAGGAAGCTGTTCCCGTGAAATAACATAGCACTGCAAGGGGTGACTCTACAGTTTGTACCTCATTCCACTGAACAGGATCATCAGTCACTATACAAGGTGTCTGCTCCACTGCTGCTCACCAGGTACAAGGCAATTACAAAGGATACAGAGAAGAACCCATCAGAGAAAGTCACTTCTCTCAGTTGCCAAGTTCTTTTATTAGGCTTTGCACAAGACTATTTGTATGTCTTTGTACAGTGATGTACAGGACTGAATGTACAGTAAGCAGGAATATGTGGGCACCTACAGAGCTGTCAGTTCCTCAAGCCATGAAACTGAGTCTGGAAGGAGCCTCAATTCTTCCTTTTCCTCATGTTGTGTCCAGCACAGCTAAGTCACCACTGACACTGGACTTACCTATGGTAGGGAAAGACCAGCTTCAGCTGGGTTCCCTGAAGGAAAAATCAACTTTAACTTGGTCATTCGTTTGTGCTGGGAGTTGCAAAAACTTGCCAGCTCCCTTGCTTGGGCCAGACTGTAGGGTGCCCTAGATAATACCTAAAATCAACCAAGAATGTACATACATATATGTCTGTGTGTGTATGCACGTATGTATAGCTATATATAAAATATGGATGCATATTTGTGTGTGTATCTGCGTACACACTATGTACAGCTAGTGAAGCCACAGTAAAGAGATGTTTAAGCCAAGTAAATAGTAAATGAAGATGATGTTAGTTTTGGACAGTGCTTTCCTGGCAGGAAAAGTCCTATATATCATTCTGTCACTGGACTGTGGTCAGGAGTTGGCAGCATCTCTGAACAAGTCCACTGCGGAATATTGTCTCCTGCAGATAAAAGTTGAGTGGCTATTTCTGTAAAGGAATTTTGTCTCTCTGAGCACAGATTCAGGACACAGCTGCATTTAAGTGAACCTTGTTATAGCATTTCTTAGATCATACCAGAGAGACTTATGACCTTCATAAAGCCAAGAAGGACAAACATTGCTGCTTTAAAAGCTTTTAGGAACTGATCATTTTTCATGCCTACTTGTCTGTAGCAGTTATAGTAAATTTGCTGTTCTCTGCATGGCTCCAAGATACACTTTCCCTTATTACAGAACCACAACAAAAAATACTGTAGTAATACATGATTCTGGCTTCAAATGCAGCTGTACTGCTTTGGTTCATTTCCATTTAACTCTAGTGGTATTAACTGCACACAAGTGGTTCTTACTTTAAAAGGTGACATCTCGAAGTCCATAGAAAGAGTGTTTTTAATTTACAGCTTTCTTAGATCCAGATGTCACTAGAAGTATTGTTTTTGCTATAGTAGTAAGTGCTCCTGCCATAATCCAGAATCCATTTTTGTCTGTTGTGTGTATCTACTAAGGAACAGGTCCTTGCCCAAAGACCATTCAATCTCAAATAGTGTATGATTTCTACTCTTTTCATAATTGTTATTATTAATGTACTATGTAGCACAGTGCTTCCCAACCTTAGGATTTATTAAGCCAGAAGTGAATTAACAAACAGAAAATCTTACTGTCACAGAAACAGGAATCCAAAGGATTTATCTAGACACTGTTGTGCTGCATGCTATACCAACACAAATAGTGCTCTTCTGACACCAAATATCTTACTTAAATGTAAGACAAGACAAAATAGGTGCAGACTCCATGGAATCAAAGGCAGACTCATGGTAAACTCCCCTGAAAGTTCAACCCTCAACTCAAGCAGAGTCTGGCTTGATCTTTCTTAACAGTGCTGCAATATAAATAATTAACACTTTGCTAGAAGTGCCCTTCAGGTAGAAATATACAGTCAATTAAGCTGTCCTTAGCTTTACTATTCTTTTCCTTTCTAACAGTTTCCAAACACAGTATTTTTGCTCCCTTTTTATGAATGGCTAAGGAGAATTTGCCAGGCAAGAAAGCACAAGCTTAACTGTGCAATAATTCCAGGATGTTTGTTTTGAGATGATTTGACATGTTTCAGTTTGTTTGCGTAGCAGTGGAATATGTTTTTTCCCCAGGTGGCATTTGTGAGGAGTTCTGGCATGAAGTCTGCAAGGTATTGTGTGCCCAGATTTCCAAAAATGGCTCTATTTCTTAATAGAGCTTAATAGCTCAAACTGGAGGTTGGGAACAGACAGAATATCCTCTTGTGGGAATTTTCACAGATCTTGGTCAAAAGTAGTAATATTCATTTTTATTGATGTTAACCAATAACACAACTGAAAAATATTCTCCCTCTGGAATAGAATTCTGCAGAACACTTAAAAAATAAATTAATAAGGGAACAGAGCTACAGAAAGCACGTCATTTTCTATTAATTTTGATAGCAATTATTCTTAAGATCTGTATAACCAAGATATATCCACATTAAGAGATAGTACAGTATGTTAAAAGAGAGACTAAACAGGAGAAAAATTTAAAAAGCTTGTTTTGTTTTTTTTTAAGAAAAGCTCCAACTCACAGGAGAAACAAAACCCCAAATCACTTAAGAGATCTGATTTATCACAGCAAGAGGGGTTGAGACGCAGTTGAGTCACATAAGAATATAGTTCCCGTGTCTGTAGTGCTGTGTGTGCCCCTGTGTCATGTTTTCCAGTTACGGGAGTGGGTCACAGCCTTTTGAAGTAAAGCTGAGGACTTGGGCAGCGAGGGAGCTCCCTACAGTGGTGGAGTCCCCAGTGTGGCTGATCAAAGCACCAAAATTCAGGTGTACCCACTGCAGAGGTGTAACCAAGGATTGTTGGCAGCCAAACATGTAGAACTGACTCAGGCAGTGGAATTAAAGATTTAGGGAATCTATGAGACTATGAGACTTTAAGGAAAAAAAAAAAAAAAAGGCATGGTGTCTTTTTTTTTTTTCCTGGTTTTCTATGTTCAGAATAATAACGTTAAACAAAATAGCCTCAATGTGCAGGCACTTACTTTCTTTCAGAAATGAAAGCTGAGCATTTCTGTGAACTGAGATACTACAAAAACTGGAAGAATCACAATAAATTATTGAGAGCTGGTAATACTACAAGTTTTTGGAGTTAAAGGAGGGAAGACCTATGCCATGTGAGACCTTCCTGCAAGCTCAGTGTCACGGACACTCTGTTTATACTTCAATTCACCAGGGAGGAGTAAATACCTTTTTTTTTTTTTTTTTACAAACTGTGGATGAGACACATGTTCTGTAGCTCAGTAATGATGATTCACAATGTGGTATCAAATATTAATGTTCTTTAGGACATCTGGAAAATACTGACTGGAAAATTAAGATGAGATTAATGTTCCTTCTGATGTTTTTATCCTCTTCATGCCTCATCATCATGCCCACTGTACCATGAGATCAACAAGATTAGGTATCTTTGAAACCTGCTCACCAGCAGAATATAATATTCAGGCCGAGGTAAGAAGCTAAGAACAACTGACCTGCAAGATTAAGGTGACAAATTAGATGGCCAGCAGAATATCTTTGTCCTAAATAAGTGAGGTATGAATCCATGATGCATAGATGTCTTGACTTTTCCTCAGCCGAACCATAATTCATAAAAGCTACAAACACACATTTTGTTGCTGATTGTTCATGGTTCAAGTGACAATGAATAACATTGGTCAATACAGAAGGCGGGGGGAAGAAAAAAAGAACTTTCACTAAATAAAATGAAAATAAATAATAAATAATGTATATGTGAACTATATAATGTATAATAATATATTATATATAAACAATATATATGTAGTATGTATATGTAATATAATATGTTTACAATAAATATGATATGCATATATGCATATATAATATGCGTATGTACATCAATATATGTGTATAATATATATGCAAAATGGAATATTTGCAGAATGTGTGTGTATATATATATATATTATATGTAAAAATCAAATAACCCATTGTCCATGTTCCTAGGGAAGTAGCTCAAGAAGTAATAGACTCAAAATGCAGCTCCATAGGTTAGACGTTAGGAAAAATGCTAACGATTATGCTTGTGGATCATATGGAACAGTCTAGTTTACATTGCCGAAAATTAGCATGAACAGGCTGGACGAACATCTGCTAGTCATGATACAGCTATATTTTATCCTTAAGACAAGATTACTTTTCAGCATCCTGCCAGCCCTATGGTTCTATATCCTTCTAGACTTTTAAACTCTGAACATCAGTAATGCATTT